>NC_048432.1:4795378-5395378 GCF_004353265.1 Vitis riparia | reverse complement strand
ATCTTGATATTCTTTGATGAAATATATAGCAAATCTAATGAAGTTTTGTGGAGAGTAGAAGGATTAGAGTGGGCCCCTATCCACTTTTTTCATTTCTTTTTTACTATTTTAGCATATCTTTTGAGTAGATTGATGTTCAGATAGGAGTTTGGTATTTTTTAGGGCTTCTTAGTGGGTAGAAGTAGGACAGTGATGCTTCATTAATGGTTTGTTGATGACACCATACACTTTTGAATAGCTAGTTTAAATGATCACAAGGCCTTAACTAATATTGTTGGTATTCGAGCACATTTCAGGTTTGAAGATAAATCAAGACAATGAGGAAATAGGGTTGCTTTTGAAAATGAGGATCTATCGGTCCAAAGGATGAAATATTCTCTTGTTAGCTATTTGTGGTCTTGGTCCAAATGTTGCATAGTTGAAGGGGCTAATTCTTTAATCAACTTTTTTGAGTGGGTGGGCTATAGGTGACAAGGGAGGGGTTAGTTTTTTGTTTCCCTCTTCCTTTTGTTTTTAGTCTATAGGCGCCCATTTGTATACCTCCTGTATGCTTTGGGTTTGCAGTTGGACGCCCTGTTCTTTTAATATACTCTACTGTGACTTTGCTTATAAAAGAAAAAAAAAGATAAATCTAGACAATGGTATCTTGTTGGGTATCGATGTGAGTTTAGACCTAGCTTTGAACTGGCCTCTTTAGAATGTATGGTTTTGATTAACCTATATCTTTTTCGGGTCTTCCTTTGGGGTGAACCTTAGAGCCATATCTTTTTGGGATTTAGTTTTGGATAGGAGTTGCCGATGGTTAGATGGTTTGAAAAAGGCCTACTTCTCTCCATGTGGAAGAATAACTCTAGTGTAGTCTTGCTTTTCCCATGTCCCCCTCATTATTATTATTATTATTTTATTCTTAAACCTCCAATTTAGGTGGGTTATACAATTGAGAGATTACAAAGGAACTTTCTGTATTTAGGTGTTGGGGAGCGCAAGAGAGATCATTTTAGGGATCAATGTCTAAGCTAAAGGGAGAAGGGGCCTTGGAGATTAGAAGAATGACTTTGAGGAATAGAGTATTTTCAGGGAAGTGGTTGTGGAGGTTTCTTAAGGAAAGCACTACTTTATGATACAACATTTTTTGAAATTTACGGGCCACATTCTTACTGGTGCGATGCTAATGTTGTTGTTACGTGATCTCATCAATGTCCTTGGAAGGTCATTGCACAAGTGTTCTTTGGTTTTTGTCATTTTACTCAGTGTTTAGTGGATAATGGTACAAAATTCACTTTTGGGAGGATATTTGGTGGAGTGCCCTTTTGCGTTTGGCTCCCAAACCTCTATAGAGTAGTAAGGGCAAGAAATTCATGTAGTTCTTCAATTTCCATTCCATTCTCCTCTTCATTATGGAATTTTAATTGTTTGCACAATGTTACTGATGATTAAATGAAGGAACTCTATAATGTTGGCTTTAGTCCATGTGTATTTATTGCTCACATTCTTCGATATAAGAGTTTGATCTTTGACATCCTATGGTCTATTTAGTCTTAGTCAGCTTATTCTTTAGAGCCCTCTTTGTTTCCACCAATTTAAGATCCTTTCTCTTGGAAAATTTCTTCTAGAAATCTAAATCTCTATCAAAAGTCAAGGCCTTTGCATGGCTTGTGGCAAGTAGGTAGATTAATATCCTTGATTTGCTGCAGATAAGGGGATCTTTCAAAGCCTTTACCCTGGAATGGTGTGCCCTTTTTTTCATATATATATATATATATTTATGTATTTTCCATTAGCATTAACATTATTGCGGAAGTTGTTTGGACTATAAGATTGGTTGGGTTCCACCTAGGAGTGTGGTGGAGATGCCAATAATTTCCTAAAGGTTTTGGATGTCTTCCTAAAGGAAACTCATGGTATATTGTTAGTTTCACATTAATTTGGAATATATAGCTGGAGAGGAATGCAAAGATTTGAAGGATAGATGAAGAATTTTAGAGGCATTGTAGAATTCAATCTATTTCTTCTCTTCCATTCGGCATCAATTAGTACATCATTTCTGGGCACTCTTTTGAGTGTTATATTGATACATTGGACATAATATGTAGTTTAACTAGGTTGGCTAAGAAGATACTCTCTAAATGGACTCCCCCAGTAAGTTGTGTCAAATTGAATTTTGATGGTTGCTCATTAGGAAATTCATAACAATTAGGAGTTGGAGGAATGCCTATGGATCATCATGTAACACTAACGAGAATATTTTCTAAACATATTAGAATAGGTCTAGAAATTGTGGTGGAGATTCTAACCTTGCTGAGAAGTTGGTCAAAGTGGAGGGTCTTTCCAACCTAATGCTGGAGTGAGATTTTGCAGTAGTCCTTGGTTGAGTAAGAAAGAAAGAGGCTAATGGATATTTGACGGGTGGCTTCATTAAACTTTTTATTTTGCTTGAAGGATGGGATGCTTCTATTATTGGATTCCTCATTCATCTATATATTAACAAAGCAGGGAGCCAAACTTCTGTTCTCTTCTATAGGGGGTATTTTGGAATATGTTAGCAAAACATTGAGCCAAACATTTGATCTCCTTTGTAGGGGTTTCTCTACCTCTCTGAATATTGATTTTGTAATTGTATCCACTTTTCAATGTGCAATGACCTATGGTTTCTAGAGTAGATAGTTTTTTTTTTCCCCTACTTTTGATTAGAGTAGTGGTTGTTTTTATAGAGGAAGGATTTACCATACTTCTTTGTACTTATTTCATAGTAATGAAGTGTTTTCTTCTGATTAGAAAAAAAAAAAAAAAGACATACTTGAACCATGCTAGATAACCTACAGTACATGAAACAATACAATGATCTATTAGGACTCTAATTCTTTTCCTAGAACTTCTAAGTCTTTCAAAAAGTGGAATAAAAATATAAAATGGAAACTTTCCTAAATAGAAAGTTTAAATATGTTGGAACTCCATATGATAAACTTCCACAAAAGTATAACTTTTCAATTCTAAATAAGACTCAAATAGGAAAAAGGAGTAAGTTCAGAAAGTAGGAAGTTCAAAGTGTACAAGTTTCTTAAAACAAAAATAACAAGAAGACTTGCCAAGCTCTAAATAAGACTAAAAAAACCAACTACTACTAATTATGACACCAAAGAATTAAAATGTGTGAAATTATACAAATGCCCTTGGACAAATCAATTTAGGATTTCTTTGCTTCTTTTCTTCCTTTGCTAGGAGACCTTGAAAGTTTAGTCTCATCACCAAGGCTATATGTTTTTGTTTTGTATTTTTTTGGATCTTCCTTTTTGTTTTTTTCTTCTGAGGTAACTATATTACATCCAACTATATTACATCCAATTATCTTATCTTGATGTTGGTAGATGATTGTCATTTCCTGTATTTACCTACTTTTAATTTGTCTCAATAGTGAGGAAGTAGTGGAAAGAATCTTTTCAATTTTCTGATATAGGTTTATTTTTCTGATTCCTTTCCATGATCCTCCTATGTGGGTGCTCAAGTGTGGTGGCACCTTCTCTTTCTCTTTTTCCATTTCTCGTGACTTGTTGATCTCCTAACCAACAGCCCTGTAGAGTTTATCTGCAAAATGGAAGTCCCTCATAAAGCTTAAGCTTTTGCATGGGCTATAGCTTTATAAAGTTTGACCATATTGTATATCTATTGTTACAGCTCAAGAAGTTACAAATTTGTGGGGTGAGCTTTAGGTCCCATACTCTTCTCATGTCATAGTTGTTGCTCTCTGTCACTGTGTGGGAGGTTAATAACCGATCCTCAATCATTTGACAGTCTATTTGTAGGAATCGGTATTTGAATAACACTTTTTTCTGATATTATCTAATGCTGAAATAGATGTCTCATTTTGTTTTTGAAAAATAAGCTTTCATGTGAAAGGGTCATGAAGATGGAAAGTGCATCCTTTTATTGGCATTGTATCATGATATATCATAGTCGGATTCTTATCCTTAAAAATATAGCTGTCCTTAAGATGACATGGCAGTTAGAGCCTGTTAGTATGTCCAGAACTTTAAACTCCTATCCAATATTTTAGCTGGAATGCATGTAATATTTTGTTCATGCCCATCTCTAGAACACCCACTATTTGGAAGTCAATAAAATTAAAATGGTTAGTAGTACTATTATTTTGTTCAATTTAAGAACTGTATTACATGTAGTACTTTTATTAGTGTTTGAAATATATGATATGTCAATGGTGATTCATACCTGATATGCCACTTTCTCCAATATATTTTAGACACATTGCAGTTAGTGCCTTTACTCTGTCCATGACTCCATGTCATATGACTTTCCACCTCAAAAAAATCAAGCCATAGTAAGGAAGAGCCTCTTAGTCACTTGAACAAGGTTACTATTGGATTCTAACACCTCCAAATTTTTGTGATTAGCTAAAACCTATGATTTCTTTTATATGTGTGCACTTTTTCATGTCATTAACTTTTCATGTTGCGAGTAGGTGGGATTGCAGTTTCCAATATGGCAGCCTAGTGGAGGAGGTAGATGGACATACAGCTATTCTCTATCATAGGCTTCAGCTGGACTGGTTCCCTATGTAATATTCTCTCAAGTTAAATCTCTTTATTTATGCTTCATAATGTTACAGAATCTAGTAATTGTATGAATGCATACAAAATTTCGTTGTTTTTTCTGTATCAACATTGTTAAAACATGACACTTTTGTGCAAATTCAGATTTAAAGCTTTTACTTTGCCTCTCTCTAGTTTGCATGTAATTGCACTTTAGATTCATAATTGAGTCTTTTGATTTATCTTATAACCCTCATATGCGAGAAAATTCAATTATCATTGATCACCACAGTTGGGCATCACAGCTTGTAGTCATGCATGGAGGCCATATATACACTAAATTTGGACTCGGACTATTACAGTAGTTGGGCCCTACAGGTCCAACAATGCAGTTCAAAAAGCCAAGTCTTGACTTTCTCATGGCCAGGTATGATGCAACTTAGCATGGATGGTTATCCCTCAGGTGGATTCTGAACACCACCCCTGATCCCAACTACATTGAAGTCTATTATTGTGGTTGCCTGGGGAGATCTCCTGATAAATCCTCCTCAAAGTTTCTGAGGCATGGAGGTCTGAGGATTCAACTCCTTCCTGGTATGGTAACAAGGCCTGGGGTTTTACACGAACCTGTTGTACCTTAGTGGTGGACGTAGCCCCTTTGGTCGAGGGATAATTTGGATGGATAGTGGGTTTTTAAATCATGGTTAGAGGTTGATTGGGGAAGTTGCAGCACTTGGCTGGAAGTTTGGGAGCTGTTAACCTCACCACTTCACTCATTTTCATACCCTATTACTTGATATGTTGCTTGCCAAGTTTGCATCATGTGCTCCTCTATCACAAGATCTGCACATGGCATTGCTCACCATTAACTGGCTTTCAGTACTGTGGACTGACCTCTTGAAAGTAGTTTTCAGTTATAGGAGCTCCTGGGGGGTGGGGACTAGATATGTATGCAATGGATGTGTGCAACAAAGGGGGAAAAAGAACAAATTCCTCATTCATTGTAAGCAACCTTGGGCTCATGTTAGATATTCTTAGTTACATACCATTTTAGCAAAAGGGACAAAGTAGGAAGAAAATGAAAATTAGGTTATGTTGCCCAATTTCTGGGGATTAAAAGAATCTGATATAGACACAGGTCAACACCCAACACTCGTACTCAAGTTCATGTTGAAACAGATTGACACCTGTTGACTGGGAGTATCTCTGGGACAGATTGGCACCTGTAGACCAGGAGTATCTCCACATGTCCAAGCCTCCTGATTAGTTTGTTCATGAAGGTTTTAAACCAAATTTCAGCAGAGATGAGGAAAATTTAGAAGATTCTGGACAGCGCTACTTTTTTCCTTCTAGTTAAGATGCTTAAATAACTTATACAAGGGTGACCCACAAAGTAGAAAAAGAGATGATTACTGACTAGAAACTGTTCTTGAATCACAAAGTTCAAACTAGAAAAAGAACACAATCTTAATGTATTCTTTGTTTGAATGGGCTGGATGATCCTTAGGAGGTGGAAGTGTTTTTTGATATATCTAATTGATGTTTTTAATAGTACCTCAGCCGTAAAGAGTCTCTTCTCCCCTCTTTGTTTGGCCTTTTGGTCTTTGTATACATCTCTTATACATGGGTTGCACCCTACCTTTTGGCACTTATTGTATAAAACTTTACTTGTCAAGGGGGAAAATAGAATCTCAACCAGGGCTTGCATGTAATGCATTTTCTAACTAGAAAACACTTGATACCGTGAGAGTCTTGACCAGATAATATTTGAGGGAACAACTGCACATATGGACAATAGATCTTAACCAGACTTGGTTGCACTTTGTTGGAGGTATGGGCTGATCAGATTGGTGAAAAAAAGCAAGTTGGGGTCTTGTAAGCTGGTTAACTGTACTGTGTTGGGGTTTGGTTTTGGTTTTGGATGAGAATTGGGCTGGTTTGGGAGATGATCAGGCCAAATATTGATCCTTAGTGGCATAGTGGTAGTGATGGTGGCAGCAGTGTAGATCAAAGGTGGTGGTAGTAGTAGTGAGATAGCTGTCCCCTCTCATACTCAACTATGAGGTTTTGAGAATAACACCATTCACATGTTTTGAAACCTAAGATAGTAGGATTTTAAACCCCACCACCTGAAAAATGTTCCAAACAAGGCAATTTTGTTTTTCCTAAGAAAAAGGACTTCTCAAATTCCATTTTAACATGAGATGTTTCTCCAACTTTATAATCCAAGTGGACTTGAAGGGTCAAAATTACTTATTTATTTTCACCTTACTAGAAGAACATTTCTAGTCTTTAGAAGGAATCTTTCTTTTGTTACTGTTTGGAACATTATGGTAGATAACATGAGAAAGAAGCCTCAGAAAGGTGTCCTGCATGTTGGTTTTGGAATGTGGAGCTACCCATTTTTAACTTGAAAAGTTAACTGTCCAAATAGTCTTTCCTTTGGAGGTTCTGCAAGGGAGTATAGCCTTCTCAATAATTCTTTTGAGCTCTTAAATGAGATAAGATGTTGGACTTTCCCCCCTTATTTTTCTTGTTTGCTCATGTATGTGCTACATTATTTTGTCTTCTATTTTTATTAATAAAATTCTCTTGTTTACAAATTGGAAAAAAAAAAAAGAAATGACGGCCTTCACTAAAGAATAATATGCTGTTTTTTTTCTACTAATGCTTACTGTTGCAGGTTTGTGTGGCCTCGTGACCTTTGCTATGTGCGTTATTGGTGTCGAAATGATGATGGAAGTTATGGTAAATGGTTTGCTTGTCCAGTTGTTTATTTTCCCTTGTTCTTGTCCTTCTCTTTTTCATTTGGAAACATCCAAGTTATTTTTGTTTTTGTGCAGTTGTGTTATTTTGTTCTAGGGAGCACGAGAACTGTGGTCCACAACCAGGATTTGTGCGTGCCCATCTTGAAAGTAAAGGCTAAATCTTTTTTGTTTTACACTGAGAATTCAAGGGATTAACACTGATTTAGATCGGTAGTTTGTTTAATTCATGCTAGGCCATCTCACTGACACTATGTGATCTGTTTTCTCAGGTGGGGGATTCATCATTTCCCCTCTAAAACCTCGAAATGGGAGGCCCAGAACACAGGTTCAGCATCTTATGCAAATTGATCTGAAAGGATGGGGCGCTAGTTATATTTCATCATTTCAGCAACATTGTCTCCTTCAGATGTTAAATAGTGTTGCTGGTAAATTTTTTTCTACTTTCTTTTCTCTCAAACTTCTAATTTTACACTTGTTAGAATTTGGAGGGCAATGTTGCAGATTTGTATTAATTTGAGAATCTGAAGGCCTTTGTGCTTCAAAACCACTCTTTTGCCTAAATTTCTTTGAACAAGATAATTTGATAAGGGTATTATTGGAACAATATAAGTATACAAAGAAGTGCTCTTGGCTTCATATAATAGTATATATACTTTTAGCAGGATATTTTACAGAAAGAATTATTCATGCTTAGGTTAAAATAACTTAAAATATTTGAACAATTTCTGATTGGACCAATGAGTGCCATAGCTGGAGGCCTCGTCATCGTTCCCATTTTCGTTCTTCAGATTCAAAATCGTCTAAGGGGGAGAAAGGAAAGGGAAGGTGGATGTTGGGCCCAACGGCGGGAAGCAACGTCGGGCCAACAAAACCAGACGCCCTTAAAGCTCATTCTGATTGGGCCCAATTTGGGGAGAAAGTTCTTGGGCCCATAGCGGGTCCAGCCCAAGAAGGATCCTCTAGTGGTGGCCCAAATGCATCTTCGTCTTCAAAGCTCCTACGACCAGGTTTCACTGCAAATAAAATAATGTCGAAAGGTCATCCTCAAGAGTCGTCGAAGCCAAAAGGATCCTCAGTCTCCGTCAGGCGCAGAGCAAGAAGTTGGTCGCCGAGATTAAAGGAGGCGTCTTCTACCCCGAAGCGTAACTTAGAAGGAGGGGGCTCACCGGAGGCAGATCAAGACACTTTTCGGGGCAAATCTCGCTCCAGTAAGAGCGATCTTTCTCCTGGTTTAGAAACTTTCAAAGCTTTTACCGGCGAGACGGAGGGAGAAGAGGGGATTTTGCATTGCAAATTGGTCAATAAGGTGCGTCCTCCTTTCTTAGTTGTATCCGAGTAGGATCTTCCTTTGGTTGGGGCTTTTGAGCCAAAATTTCTTCCCGAATCCTCTGTTTCTTTGGTTCATCCTTCTCGTTGTCAGCCTTTTTCTTCGATTCCGTTAGAGTCAAGCTTTGCCGTTCAACGTGGGTCTTTTTTTACCTCTCCTGTTGTGAATATTAGCCGTCGTGGTGGTGCGTCTTGTTCTGAAGGTGTGGTGTTTCCCCTAGAAACTTCTAGCCAAAAATTTAAAGACCGGCCTTTCATTAGGGAAACTCTCAGCAACCCTGAGGAGCGTGGTGTCTCAAGTGAGGCTTCGTTCCTAGAGCTAGAACCTTCCACCCTCCCGTTGGAAGGTTTTCAGGTTGAGGGACTTACGCCTGGGAAGATGGTCAAGGTTCAGTCGGTTTTGGAGAGTTTGAGGATTAGAATTGTCAGGGATAATGAAAAAGGTGTGGAAGGAGAGAACAAGAGTGCTCTCTCTGCGAACAAGGTTTATTCCAGAAGAAAGAGGAAAAATGACTCTGGAATTCGAGGAGAGGATTAGTACTGGGTGCTGGTTGTGTCGGGTTGTTTTTGTTTTCATGAAGATCTTAAGTTGGAATACAAGAGGTTTAGGATCTAGGAAGAAAAGGAGGACTATGAGAAGGTTTTTAAGTACTCAAAACCCAGATGTGGTGATGCTTCAGGAAACAAAGCGAGAAATTTGGGATAGGAGGTCAGTGAGTAGTGTTTGGAAAGGTAGAAGTCTGGATTGGGCTGCTCTTCCTGTTTGTGGGGCGTCGGGGGGGATTGTGATTTTGTGGGATTCAATTAAGCTCAAGTGTATAGAGAAAGTGTTAGAATCTTTCTTTGTAACTGTAAAATTGAACTCTGATGAGGAAGGGTCTTTTTGGTTAATCTCAGTGTATGGCCCGAATAAGCCTTTGTGGAGGAAGGACTTTTGGTTGGAGCTTCAAGACCTGTATGGTCTGACTTTCCCAAGGTGGTGCATAGGAGGGGATTTTAATGTGATCAGGAGGATATTTGAGAAGATGGGTGACTCTAGGTTAACAGTCAACATGAGGTGTTTTGTTGGATCCCCCCCTAACGAATGCGGCTTTTACATGGTCAAACATGCAAGTCAATCCTATTTGTAAGAGGTTGGATAGGTTTTTGTTCTCTTCTGAGTGGGATTCTTTTTTCTCTCAAAGTATTCAAGAGACCCTTCCTAGATGGACCTCTGATCATAGCCCAATTTGTTTGGAAACTAATCCTTTAAAATGGGGACCGACTCCTTTTAGGTTTGAGAATATGTGGTTGCTCCATCCTGAGTTTAAAGAGAAGTTTAGAGATTGGTGGCAAGAGTGTACGGTTGAAGGTTGGGAAGGTCACAAGTTTATGAGGAAACTAAAGTTTATTAAATCAAAGTTGAAAGAGTGGAATATAGTGGCCTTTGGAGATTTAAGAGAGAGGAAAAAACACATTCTTTCGGACTTAGGCAGAATTGATCTAACTGAACAGGAAGGGAATTTAAATCTTGATCTAGTTTCGGAAAGGACCTTAAGAAGGAAGGAGCTAAAGGATTTGTTATTAAAGGAAGAGGTTCAATGGAGACAAAAATCTAGGGTTAAGTGGATTAAAGAAGGGGACTGCAACTCTTAAGTTTTTTCACAGAGTGGCCATTGGAAGAAGAAGCAGGAAGTTCATCAAGTCTTTGATTTCTGAGAGGGGGGAGACTTTAAGTAACATTGAGGTTATTTCTGAGGAGATTGTAAATTTCTTTGGGAATCTTTATTCCAAACCTGAAGGTGACTCTTAGAGGATTGAAGGGATTGATTGGGCCCCTATTTCTGGAGAGAGTGCAATTTGGTTGGATAGACCGTTTTCTGAAGAGGAGGTTCGAATGACAGTTTTCCAATTGAATAAGGAAAAGGCCCCTGGCCCTGATGGCTTTACTATAGCAGTTTATCAAGAGTGTTGGGATGTGATAAAAGAGGATCTTATGAGGGTGTTTCTTGAGTTCCACAATAAGGGGGTAATAAATCAAAGTACAAATGCGACTTTCATTGCTATGGTGCCTAAGAAAAGCCAAACTTTTAAAAACTCTGATTTTAGACCTATTAGCTTGGTTACAAGTTTATATAAGATAATTGCTAAGGTCTTATCAGGGCGTTTACGCAAAGTTCTACATGAAACAATCTTTGGCTCTCAAGGAGCCTTTGTGGAAGGGAGACAAATTTTGGATGCTGTATTGATAGCCAATGAAGTAGTGGATGAGAAAAGAAGGTCACGGGAGGAAGGGGTAGTCTTCAAAATTGATTTTGAGAAGACCTATGATCATGTGGATTGGGGCTTTTTAGATCATGTGCTTCAAAGGAAGGGGTTCAGCCAGAAATGGAGATCTTGGATGAGGGGCTGTTTGTCTTCATCTAGCTTTGCAATCCTAGTTAATGGGAATGCAAAGGGTTGGGTTAAGGCCTTTAGAGGTTTGAGACAGGGCTCCTTTCATTTTTACTCTAGTAGTAGATGTTCTAAGTAGGTTGATGATTAGAGCAAAGGAAACTGGGATAACTGAGGGTTTCTTTGTGGGGAGTGATAGGACTAGAGTGTCTTTGTTACAGTTTGCTGATGATACCCCTTTTTTCTCTAAAGCCTCCTTGGACCATCTTCAAAAACTCAAGATTATCCTTTTGGTTTTTGGGCGAGTATCTGGTTTAAAAATCAACTTAGAAAAAAGCACCATTTTAGGTATTAACACTAGGCAGGAGCTATTGTCTAGTTTGGCTTTGGTTTTGGATTGCAGAGTGTCAGAGTGACCATTGTCTTATTTAGGCCTTCCTTTGGGAGGGAATCCTAAGACAATAGGCTTTTGGGATTCAGTGGTTGAGAGAATTTCGAGGAGGCTGGATAGGTGGAAAAAGGCCTATTTGTCTTTGGGAGGGAGGATTACTTTAATTCAATCTTGTCTGTCTCACATCCCTAGCTACTTCCTCTCCCTCTTTAAAATCCCAGTATAAATAGCTTCAAAGATTGATAAGACGCAAAGGGATTTTCTTTGGTTTGGGGCGGGGGAAGGGAAGAAAGATCACCTTATCAGATGGGAGGTTGTTAGTAGACTAAAGGAAATGGGAGGTTTAGGCTTTGGGAAGACTTCTATGAGAAATATTGCTCTCTTAGGGAAATGGCTTTGGAGGTTCCCTAGAGAAAGGAGCGGTCTTTGGCATAAGGTTATTGCGAGTATATATGGGACACATCCTAATGGATGGGACGCCAACACGGTGGTTAGATGGTCACACAGATGTCCTTGGAAGGCTATTGCTCAAGTTTTCCAGGAGTTCTCCCCTTTTATCCGTCTAGTGGTGGGCAATGGGGAGAGAATTCGGTTTTAGGAAGATCTTTGGTGGGGAAACCAAACTTTGTGCTCTCAATTTGCTGATCTTTACAGAGTTATTTTTGTGAAAAACCTCATTGTCTCAAATGTCCTTGGCAATTCCTTACCACTGTCTTGGAATTTTAACTTTCGCCGTAATCTAACGGATTCAGAAATTGATCTCCTTCAGAGATTAATGTCCTCCTTTAATTTTGTGTTTTTTTCCTCTTCTTCATCAGATTCGAGAGCGTGGTCTTTGTCTTCGTCAGGCTTGTTTTCAGTGAAATCTTTTTTCTTGCCCTTGTCAAAAGTTTCAAATCCTTTAATGTTCCTTCCGGCCAAGTTTTTATGGAGCTCAAAAGTCCCTTCAAAGGTTAAGGCCCTCGCTTGGTTAGTAGCACATGGGAAGGTAAACACTAATGACAAGTTGCAATTGAGAAGACCCTACAAAGCCCTCTGTCCTCAATGGTGCATTCTTTGCAAAGGAAATGGAGAGTCGATTGACCACCTTTTTCTTCATTGTCCCGTTACCATTGGACTTTGGCACAGGTTGTTCAATCTAGTAGGGTTGGTTTGGGTTCCTCCAAGGAGCTTTAAGGACATGCTGGTTATTACTTTTAAAGGCTTGGGGAACTCATTAAGAGGCAAGACACTTTGGCAAATTGCTTGCCTTACTTTGATTTGGATGGTGTGGCAAGAAAGAAACAATAGGATCTTTGAGGATAAAGGGAGAACGGAAGAGATGGTTTGGGATCTGATTCGGTTTTATTCTTCTCTATGGGCTTCTTGCATTGAAGCTTTTAGAGGAGTTCCTCTAAACATTCTACAACTCAATTGGATTGGGTTTGCATTTCAAAAGTTTGAAGTTTGTTGGGGTTTCTCTTTGTTCTTAGAGTTCTATTGTTGGGAGTTTTTTCCCTTGTTCAATTTGTGTAGGAAGGACCTCTCATCCTTCCCTTGGTTTTTTTCTCTTTCTATTGTCTCTTTTTTCTTTCCTGTATTTGTTCTTTATTAATATAATCTTCTTCGTTTCTGATAAAAAAAAAAAAAAAATGGTAACATTATGTCCTTTTTCTTTATCTAATAAAATTTGGAAAGGTTATTATTAGAAGAGACATGAGCATATCTAGAGGTCCTCTTGGCTCTATATAAGAAATATATATTTCCATGAAGAGCTAGAGGACAAATGGAGATCCATGGAGGTTATTTAGGATTTGGTTCACTTTTCCTCCCTCTATTTTTATTATTGATTGTTTTCCAGGTACTCTTTAGAACATTTTACTGCTGGATTGGAAATATATTTGGTACTCCAAAATATCACATGTAAGGACTATACTTAATTGGTCACATCCTCCAGTAGGTTTGATAAAGTTAAATTTTGATGGGTATTCCTTGGGTAATCTTGATAAATTAGGTGTAGGAGGTGTGATAAGAGATCATTTGGGTACCGTACTTTGGACTTACTCTAAACCTATTGGGATGGATTCAGCTATTGAGGCAAAGTTGTTAGCATTATTAGAGGGCTGGTTGCAAGTTAAAGCTTGTGGGTTTATCTAACCTAAATGTGCAGGGAGATTCATCTGTTGAGGCTCTTGGAAGTTTGAAACTTAGCCCATAAAATTTAGATATTTCTAGTGATGTGGCATACTTGTTCTTTTAGGTTCTTCGTTGAGCTATTCAAACTGTACTCTAGTTAGGTAAGCAGGGAGTAAAACATTTAGTTTCGTGTTAAGAGACATTTTTTCTCCTTGAGTATATAGAGCATTTTGTAGAGTGTACATTACTTTTCATGTCTGTAATTTGTGTTTTTTGCTCAGCTAGTTTTTCTACTTTCTGTTCAGCAATTGTACATCTTGGAGGGGATTATCGTCCTTTGTATATATTGTTCAATGTAACAAGTGTTTTTTGTTTGTTTGTGTGTGTTTGCACATTACATCTTGGATGGATTTTTCATCCTTCTGTGCATTTATCATTCAACGCAATGAATATTGCTTTTGTGTGTGTGTGTGTGTGTGTGTTTTCATGAAGATATTCTACTACAAGGGAAAAGAGTGCTTATGCTTTGGTGCAAAGATGCTAAAATCTTGCAAACAACTTTGGAAGGCAATATCTGTATCCATTTTTCTGTCATGTTATTTGATATTTTCTTTTGAAATTTTATAATCTTTTTCTAGGATTTTTTTTATCCAGTCTACTTTATAGATTTAGACACTGATAATACAGAATTTATGTCAATAGAGTTAACAGCAGAAGAAAGAAATATAAGAGCTTGTAACTTTCTTCTTTATTTTCAAAAAGAATTTCATTCCTGCTTTATTTTTTGTTTTATTCTGAACGAACTTTTTTAATTTGTCTACTTCATTGAATCCTTGTTTATATTTTATGATAGGACTGCGTGAGTGGTTTTCTCAGACGGATAAAAGGAATGCTCTACCAAGAATTCCTGTTATGGTCAATATGGCCTCAACTTCTTTTACTTCAAAGAAGAATCAGAAGCCACAGGAGTCTTCTGATCAATCAAATGCTACAGGTAGGAACTCAATGATGATGGATGAATACTCTGATGAAGATGAAGAATTTCAAGTACCTGAGACAGAGCAAGAGGTTTGTACTACACACCTGCTCTTATGTTTTATGCACATACCTTCTCTAAACATGAATTTTGCACATTATTCAGGCATACTCAATGAGTCTTCAGAATGAAGTCAAGGGAACAGGTACTGCCTTGTATCTATGTTTTTCTTATGACATTTGATGCTGGATCCTTATGTCTGATATATCAAATGGAACTTTACAATCATTATGTTCATCATGAATTGAAGCCATGGAAGAAGAACCCCCAGATAAAATTGATGTCTCATGTTTTTCGGGCAATCTACGACGTGATGACCGTGATAAGGGTCGTGACTGCTGGACGATATCTGATGGGAACAACTTTAGAGTTCGTAGCAAGCATTTTTGTTATGACAAAATGAAGGTTCTCTGGTCCTCTGCTTGTTTCCTTTTGTTAGTATTTCTTGAATTTTCTTGATCAACATCTTATGACCTTATTAGGCCTGCTTTAATGACAATCTTCCAACATGTATTTGAAGATTCCTGCAGGGAAACATCTTATGGATCTTGTTGCTGTTGATTGGTTCAAAGACTCAAAACGGATTGACCATGTTGCTAGGCGACAAGGCTGTGCAGCACAAGTACTATATTCTATTCTTTTCCGACTTATATGCACTTATTTTATTGATAGTGAATCAAAGTCAATTACTTATTTCTATAATACTTTTTTCTCTAAACCTCTAAAACCCTTTGTTAAGAATGCAGCATCTGTGGTATTAGAAAAATATGAAAATCCTCTTCCTCCTTGCCAATGCTATCTTTTCCATCTACTAGGTGATACCTTTTATCCTAAAGCTCAGTTTGTTGGTACTGCTCTGGTTTGTCAGATTGCTGCTTAGTATTTGATTATTAATTCATATACCATCATTTAGAAAAGCAAGCATAATACCATTTTAGAACTTCTCTTTCCTGTCCTAATGATTAGCATGCACACTGTCCACAATATAATCATTAACACCTTAGTCTTCTTCAGCATCATCGTGACTGTCATCATCACCCTTATAGTATCTAGAGGTACTTATTCTACATGCATTTGCTCATTGTGTTACCGTCTGTGGTTCCATAATTCCTTACCTAGTTTCTTGTTTATTGTTGGTTTTGAGTTTTGAAATCGAGTAGACATAGAAGATTATAAACAAAGAATAGTTGCTTTGTTTGATTCCTTGGGTTTTCTTCGCATCTGAAATTTTGAAAAGATGAAAAATATAGAATAAGTTTCTCATGTATACCACTTTGTGCAAAGATTAATCATTATGAACTATGTCCAACGTTTAAAAAATTGGGAAATATCATGGATATTTCCTGGAAATTTTGTGCTTAGGTCATCACTGACATGACAAATGGAAAAAAAACACTGACCAACTGTCTTTCGTTCATTTTTCGTTAGTTTTTGCCCTTTTTTTTTGGCTAATTTCAGTATTTTTCGAGTTTTTTTGCCGATACTTTCGACATTATCCGAATTGTTTCCAATTTTCTGCCAATAATATACTGCATTGCGCTCCTAATGATTTTGCGCATCCGTCAGTCAATGTGTTGCTTCCTCTCCCAGGCTTAGTCAACGGGGGCTCCTTCTCTCCCCTTAATTCTTGCCTACTCCTTAGATTTAAAATTGGGTTTTGAACCTAAGATGACAAGGATGAAATGAGCCTTGCCTAACCACTGGATCGTCTTTATTGTTTGTAATAAGGGTACACAAATATATAAGCATATAGATATCCATGGCAAAAACAAAATTTTAAAATAAAATTTTGATAAATTAATTAATTTTAATTACTTTCTAATTGATTGTTAAAACATAGAAATTATCATGATAATTTTCTTAACAAGTATTTCTGTATATCTTTTATGTATTAATTAAATATAAGAGAAATATAAATATTCTAAAATAAATCATATATGTATCGTTATTTCTTTTATATCCTTGAATACATTTAAATTAAATAGATCGTTATTTTAGTATTAAATATGTTTTCAATTTTGATATGTTATTATCAAATATTAAAAACTTTATTGTACATATATTACTTTCTTCAATAAAACAACTTTAATATGCATATTATTCCTTATTTTATCATTTCTTAAAAACACTTTTAACAATTCTATGGGTTTTGATCAATTTCCATCCCACCAAAATTTTTTATGAAAATTTCCTTAGATGTTTCTTGATATATTCAGATATTTCCGTAAAAACCGATATTTTTATCCTTCACTATCTCTATAGAGAAGATTGTTATAGAGAAAATTGTGAAGGGCATATATTTGCTCTTATTGATGATAGTTTAATATGCAGTTCTTTGTTTTGAAAATTGATTGCTTTTGTAATGGCAGTAGTTCTGCTAATATTTTTTTTCCTTCTTAACATGTGAGTCTGTATATAATTATCCTTAATATACAGAACTTTCTTATATGTTCAAAGGCTTGTTGAACATGAATTCTACAAACAAGATAGTTCTATGTACTTTCTATTGTTGACATCCAATTTCATACTAGCAATGGACCTATGACGATAAGCACTGTGACTATTATGATATGCATGACTAAATGATATGCGGAACTTGTTTCATTATTATCTCCACCCTTGTGGTTGTGTCATCAATTATTGATGCTGCAAGGAGGTAATTACCATCCACTTACTGCTGGAAATATTCCTCACTACCCTGTCAAGGGCCAACACCATTCCTACTGCTCTGACAATGCAGAGAGGACACCTACTATCTAGTACCCATATTAGGAGCTTTTACATCATGAGGTCAATGGGGGGGCTATCTTGAGTACCCTCACATGCTAAGGCGGGTCACTTCCCTTCGTCTCCTGGTTGGCTTTGAACCCTTTGCACTCTATCAAGACAATATGTCATGCCCCAAAACCCACTCCAAGGGCATGACAATCATTTCACACCTCAAACTCGAAGGCTGAAAGTGAAAACGACACAAATTTTCATCTTGTAAATAGAAATTACCAATTACCAAATTGTTGTTCAGAGTAGTAAAATAAATAAATTCTAAAATCTCCAGATATCAATTTTGAAAGCTAACACATCAACCCAAGTGTTATTGTCCAAATAACCTCAAACTCAAATAATTCAAATGGAAAATAAATTTTAACATTTAAATAATGTTCAAAATAAAAAAAGTTTTAACAAATGTCCTAACAAGTCAATTTCCTCTCCTAACCGTCACTCCTCGCCCGAATTGAGGGTACCTGGAAAATTATCAACAAAGGGGGATGAGCTCAAAGCCCAATAAGGAACATTAACACGATTTCATGGATCAATTATTTTCAATTATACTTATAAACAGGAGATATAACATATATTATTTTTATGAAACTTTTTAGTTAAACATGTTAATACATTTAAACTGTTCAACCAAACATTTTCATATATATCAAAATCATTTCATATTCATTTCAAATCAAATATATTTCAATTCTTTTAACTCTAGTTATCAAATAACAAATAGTGCCTAGTTAAGTGGGACTTTACAAATAGGTGGCTACCTCCAACCAAACCCCTAGAGGCCGGGATCCAAATTAATTACATTCCCTACCACGAAAATGTAAAGATTAACTATTATATCCCATTGACAAGAGCCAAACAAACTAGAGGCAAATTCCTTGTTTTATTTATTCAAACTTACGAAAGCATAATATCTCCATATGTTCTATTATAAACAAAAGAAATGTTCTAATATATTTTTCATGTAATTTTTTTTTTTTAAATAAACTAACCCTTACCTAAATCGAAATCTTCCAAAGAATCCTTTTTTTTTTTTTTTTTTTTTGTTCATCTAAAAACTTAAGATTTTCCAATTTCCAACAATAAATCAACCCATATTCTTAAATTTCCAATATTTTGATCTTAAAAAAATTAAATAAACTAACCATAATCTAAATTGAAATTTTCTAAAGAATATCTAATGTGTTCAAAACTAACTAACAAATATAATATATTAATCTAGGATTAGAATCTTACTTGAAAAAATCTAAACCTTAAACTCTAGACCTCCAAACCTTCAACCCCCACGTTATCCAATTATCTGATTTTTTATGAATAAGGTTTTTAAATAGAGAAGACAAGAGGGAAATCTAATTTACAGCTAGGATTATTAATTGTAAAAGGATTCTTTTACCCTTAATGAGTTTCATTAATTAATTAATTAACTTGTAATTTCTTGTTTTGCCCCTAAAGTTAATTTTGGGGTGTTACACGATATCTCTAGTAACTAACTTCATAAAACTCTATAAATAGCCCCAAGGGGTAACCAATTGGAAGGATCAGAAATTTGATCTCTAATCTTTCCATCTCAAAAGTTCATCCTTTTTGTTTTTTGTATTGAGACCCTTCAAAGGGTTACTGCCATTCTTCCCAACCACATCTTGCATCTCATTTCCAATCTACTCCTATAACTAAGATCACTCTATAAGCATCAATTTCTTAGGCTTTTGGTGTTTAATGACTCTTTCCCTTCTTTCCCTCTCAATTTCCTATTACATAAACTTTTAATTTAATTCATTATGGTCTTTTATAATTTCATTGCTAAAAAGGGAAATAAATGTGCAAATTTGGAGTTTGTTCAATTTAATAGTTTAGGACACAAAAAGGCAAATTTAGCATAGTGATACAAACGATGATCACTAGGGTATTACATTTATTGTGACCTTAGGGCAAATAAAACTATCTTATGTTACTATTAACATGTCAAGCTTGGATTCTTTAGCTTTGGTGAATTTGAATTTTGATTGTCTTCCTTGGAATTTAGATAAATAGGAAGCAAAAGTGTCTGCAGAGATGACTTCAGGGAACATAGAATTCATATAAAAGAAGCTAGTACTCTAGATTTTCCATGTTATTTCAGGCACTTTCATTAATGTCATACTCTCAATTTACCAATGCACAAAAATAAATAAATAAATAAAATAATGCCACACAATGTGTGATTTACTAATGATTTTTTTAAAAAAAAACTTTTTCTTTTGAGCATCTATCATGCTTATTTTGAGGGTGTGATTGCTTAGGAAATTGTGTGATTGCCAAAATGACTTGTATGATTTGTAATGACCCCGTACTCAACTGTGTAGATATTGTCCACTTTGGGCCCAAAGGACCCTTATGGCTTTAAAATGTGTCTATAAGGTTAAGAGAAACACATACTTATAGGGTCATGAACTCTCTCCTCTATCTGATGTGGAACATCATAAACACCCTCTCATGCAAACACAACTTCCTCGTTGTGTCTCATGAGATTACGGAGCCAAATAGACAAACACCTCTCACAGGGCCAAACAGACAAACACTCCTCACAGGGCTAAACAACCCCCATACTGGGATCAAGGGTTAGCTTTAATACCATTTGTAACGACCTGCACCCAACCACGTAGATATTGTCTGCTCGGAGCTCAAAGGGGGCCTCATTGCTTTGAAATGTATCTACTTGATTAAGAGGAATCCATACATATATAACCTCAATAATTTTCTCTCCTATCCGATGTGGCTACTTGTATGGTTGTAAAATTAGCAACTTGGCACTACTAAGAGTAATGTAACTCATAACAATGGAAACGATTATGTGTACCCTAGAATATTATATGATAGAGAATTTAAACGTTTTATGATCGATTGATAATAAAGAAGGGTGCTCGACTTCAGGGAAGAAGCAGAGGAACAAGGTATATGAAATGTGAGGGTAGCAGTTGCACATGTACAGTGTGACTATCCCTTCAAGGTGTTGCACAATTTTGGCACTTAGCAGGAGTAGAGATAGTGCTCCCTCTTTGATTAATCTCCATGCCAAAAGCATCCTATATAAGTGCCACAATATAAGTAGTATGAGTACTGTATATGAGTAACATATACTGTGTCTTTTGTTGTCATTGGTCATTGTAAGACATCAACTGCTTTGACTATCCCTTGCTACAAAATACAATGTGCATTCAAATGTCCCTCAGTTGTTGGCATGCCCAGAACCCAACATTTGATAGGAAGCCCTTTTAACTTGTCAATTTGAACGAAAGTTAGTGGTTGACATGAAGCCTTTAACTTCCAGCATGTCTATTGTACAATGTATGAGAGGAAAACCTTCAACTTTTGAAGTGTTTCATAGTGTAGTGTGTGATAGGTAGACCTTTAATTATCAGCATTCTCCAATTTTGTGATATGAGAATATGTCAACCACTTTTAACATCTTATAGAAAGTAGCCATGCTTTTAAGACGATTCGAGGTGGTTGCATTACGGTTTTGTTGACCTATGAGACTAGTGAAATATCTCCAAGGGTGCAAAGACGGGCATGATCAAAGTTAGAGGAAGGTACATGGAACCAAGTGGCCAAGAAAAGCAACACAAGGTTCTAGTGATGGAACCTTGATAAGGGCAACCGGGGGACTGGACATCCTATGTAGTTGCCCTAAGGACCACTTTGATTGTTTTGAATGAGTTCAAACCAGACATGATCCTTTTATCTATCTTCTCATGCATGTATTGCTATCATTTGGAATTGTCAATTTCATGCTGTCTATTGTGATAAAATCTTAGGTCCAGGGTTTAGCCAAGAAGGAGATGGGATAGGGAAATACTAAAGAGAGAACATGGAACTTCTATTTTTTATTTTTTTTGGCTGGTGATGCTTGTGATAATATGTGATGGTATGATAAAGTCTTGTCTAGGAACCTTTTTTTTTTTTTTTATTGGAAACGACAAAGAGATATATTGATAGAAAAAAGAAGTACAAGAGAAGGATAAAAAATCCTCCCACCAAAGAAAACTAAACTACAAGAATGCAAACACAAGAAAGTACACAATAAAACAAGCAAACTCTCTAGATTGGACCATTCCTTATGGATTACACACCGCTAACCAGTCAAGTTGTAACACATTAAGGGGAGTCCGTTTAAAAACCTTGGAACAGAAAGCCCAAAGAAAAGCAAGGAAAACAATAGAGTCCCAAAGATACTATGAATTCGTTCCCTTATCCTAGAAATCATCGCGTTTCTTTCTCACCACACAACCTGAATTAAAGCAATGCTCGTAGCTTACCACAAAACTATCCCCCTCTTAGATTAACCAAAACCATTAAATTTGATGGACATCATGTCAAAGATGCTTCTTGGGGAGACCTAATCCATCTTGGCTAACTAAAATAATCTGTGCCACAACCCAATCGTCAAGGAGCAATGTAAGAAAAGGTGATATGCTGATTCCCCATGTTTCATGCAGAGAATGCAAATATCAGGACTAAGGGCTTTGTAAAGTCTTCTCAATTGTAGCATGTCATTAATATTTACCTTCTTGTGTGTCACTAACCAGACAAAGGACTTCACTTTGAAAGGGACTTGAGATTTCCAAACGAACTTAAAAGGAAAAACCTAAGGAGAACCAAAAAATTGGGATAAGGTTAGAAAAAAAGATTTGACTGAAAAAAGTTCTAAAGAAGAAAAATCTAGCATCTAAAACCGAAGGTGATAGATGCAAACTATCAAGTGACCGCATGAGGCCTTCTAAGTCTTTTATTTCAGAATCTGAAAGGTTACGACGGAAATTAAAGTTCCAAGAGAAAGGACGAATAGAACCAATAATTGAAGAAATAGGAATATTTTTATCCAAGACTACTCTAAATAGTCTTGGATATTGGGATCCCAAAGGTTGGTCCCCCCACCACAAATCTTCCCAGAAACGAATTCTTTCCCCATTTCCTATCACAAACCGAGTAAATAAGGAAAAATCCTGAAAGACTTGTGCAATAGCCTTCCAAGGACAAATGATGTGACCATCTGACTAAAGTGTTAGCATCCCAACCATTAGAGTGTGATCCATAAATGCTTAAGGTGACCTAATGCCATAGAGCGGAACCCTCTCTAGGGTACCTCCACAACCATTTCCCTAAAAGGGCGAGATTCCTTAGAGAAATCTTCCCAAAACCCAATCCCCCTTTTGCCTTCGGTTTACACAATACATCCCAACTAACTAAATAATCTCTTTTGCCTTCCCCAATCCCCAACCATAAAAAATCCCTTTCAACCTCTCGATTTTTACAGCCACTGAAGCGGGTAACTTAAATAAGGAAAGGAAATAACAGGGCATATGAGTGAAGCAAGATTGGATAAGAGTTATCCTTCCTCCGAAAGATAAGTAAGTCTTTTGCCACCCATCTAATCTTCTTGAGATTCTCTCAATCACTGGATCTCAAAAGCCACAGGCCTTGGGGTTCCCTCCTAAAGGAAGACCCAGATAGAGTATAGGCCAACCCAAAGCCTTGCAATCATGCAACTCCGCCAATTTAGAAAGATGATTCTGATCAAGATTGATGCCATAAATATTACTCTTGTCAAGGTTGACCTTGAGCCCATAAATATGCCTAAACACTAGCAAAAGACTCTTGAGAGTCTGTAGTTCTTCCTCCTTAGTGTTAGAAAAGAAAATGGTATCATTCGCAAATTGCAAATGGGACACCCTAGTTCTATTTCTACCCACCCTGAAACCCTCCAACAAATTTCTTTCCTCTACTCTCAAAAGCATCCTGCTTAGTACATTTACGACTAAAGCAAACAAAAAATGGGATAAAAGGTCACCTTGTCTTAAGCCTCTAGATGCCTTCACCCACCCTTTAGCGTTTCCATTCACCAAGACTGCATAAGATACCGAGGACAAACAACCACTCATCCATTTCCTCATCTAGGACTGAACCCCTTCTTCTCCAACACATGATCCAAAAAATTCTAATTCACATGATCGTAAGCCTTTTCAAAGTCAATTTTGAAGATGACACCTTCCTCCCCTGATCGTCTTCTCTCATCCACTATCTCATTGGCTATGAGAACCGCATCCAAAATTTGTCTCCCTTGAACAAAAGCGCCTTGAGTAGAGTGGATGGTTTCATGTAGAACCCCTCTTAGACGCCCTGAAATCACTTTGGCTATTATCTTGTAGAGGCTAGTGATCAAGCTAATGGGTCTAAAATCTGAGATTTTCTTTGTCAAACTCTTTTTGGGTAACAGAACTATGAATGAGGCATTAGTGCTTTGATTGATAATTTCGCTCCTATGAAACTTTGCAAACACTCTTACTAAATCCTCCTTGATCACATCCCAACAATCTTGAAATGCTGCAATGGTAAAGCCATCAAGTCCCGGCGCCTTATCCCTATCCAACTAAAAAATGGCCTTAGAAATCTCTTCTTCATTGAAAGAGGAATCCAACCTAAACGCGCTCTCTTTCGAAATAGGGGACCAATCTAATCCTTCAACGCTCCAAGACTCTCCTGTAGGACTTGCATAGAGCTTTTCAAAGTAAAGTAAGATCTCCTCTGTGATACTCTCGGCATTATTCAACACTAAGCCCCTTTCATTCTCCAACACCTTGATAAATTTCCTATTTCACCTGCCATTAGCCACTTTATGAAAAAACTTAGAATTATAATCCCCTTCCTTAACCCATTTCACCCTAGCTTTTTGTCTCCAATGAATTTCTTCCCTCAAAATTAAATGCTCTAACTCCCCTTTTCTGAAGGCTCTTTGAACTAAAAGATCAGAAGTGAGACCCCCTACTTGCTCAATGGCATCAAAGTTAGCTAAATCATTGTGGATGGTTTTTTTCATTTCATTTAGCTTTTCAAAAGAAACCTTATTCCACTCTTTCAATTTGGCCTTAACAAATTGTAATCTCCTCATGAACTTGTGACCTTCCCACCCATTTCCTTGAAAACCTCTCCACCAATTTCTAAAGTTCTCCTTGAAACTAGGATGTTGCAACCACATATTTTCAAACCTAAAAGGTATTGGGCCCCACTTGAACGAGTTGGTATCCAAAACAATTGGCCACTGATCCGAGGTCCTTCTAAGAAGGGCTTCTTGAAGGCCTTGGGGAAAGAGTTGCCCCCACTCATTTGAGTAAAGAAAACGGTCCAATCTCTTACACACGGGAGACTCTTGCAAGTTTGACCAAGTGAATGATGCGTTCCGTAAAGGTGGATCAAGCAATTCATGTTCTCTTATAAAACTATCAAAGTCCTTCATGCTTGAAGTTAGACTAGAACCCCCCAATTTTTATGAACTTCTCCTTATAACATTAAAATCACCACCCATACACCATAACGAAAAAGATAGGCCGAAAATGTCTAAAAGTTCCACCCAAAAATCCTTCCTAAGTGAGGGACTGTTTAGGCCATAAACTACGGATATCCAAAGAGGTCCGCAACCATCTAAAGCAAACTTGACTGACACTGAGAAGGATCTTATTACCACCTCCTCACTACGCAGTTTTTTTGAGTCTCAAATGATCAAAATCCCACCTAAAGCCCGCACGCACGCTAGAAGAGCAGCCTATTCCTTATTTTTTACTGTCCAGACACTACCCACAAACCTTCTATCACACTTCTTTTTTGTTTCCTGAATCATCACAACATTCGGATTTTCTGACCTTAGAAAATCTTTAACCACCCTTTGCTTATTCCTTACTCCCAAACCTCTGGTGTTCCAACTGATAATTTTCATGGAAAAACTCATAGACCCTAACCCGCCAAACCAATTCCAACAAGTCTCAATTACCTGTGGAGCAACTGTTCTTCCTCCTGGAATAAACCTTAATATCCAGAGAGCATAAAACCTCTCGCACTTTAGCCATTTTCCTGGGGGACAGGCCATCTATATGGAACTCGCCCGATGGGGAGACCTCAGTATCCCCATGGCTACCTGTAACCAGGTTGGAATCCTCCTTAGGCAAGCTAGGTTTAGTCTTACTGGGGGTAAAACACTCGGACAAATGGTTTGATAAAGTAAACTGGTTCTCTTCCTCATCACGGATAGGAATGCCAACATAATTTTGATAAAAAGTGCCAACAACGTCTTTTTTAGAAAAAATTTCAAAAATTACTTAATTTTCCGTAGGAGACTAAGAAAGTGAGACTGAATTAGAGAGATCTGGACTAGAGGGACTTGGCAAAGGAAGTGCCAGACTACAAGAAGGGATAGAAGAAGGCTCGGGTGGTTGAGAAGGAGAAGACAGACATACCTCCATGTTTTCCACTCTTGGAATTTCACAAATCCCCTCAAAGATGAGCCCTTTACCTCTGATTTATAGACTAGAAGGTGAATCCGTGACTGATGAACCACAAAGATCGGACCCCACTCGGCCCAAAAAACCTTATTTGTCTTCTTCGAAATGGGGATTGCGCAGATCCGCTTTGCCTCTTGACGACGAGGTCCCTTCCTTGGAACACCGCTTTCGATTCCTTGAAAAATGACAGCGAAAGAGAGGACTCGCTCTAAATCCTCGTTCCATCTAAGATCCTGTCCCGAAATCCTCTTCCAAAAGGCGAATTTCGCTAACTGACGATGACTTCCCGAGGAAAAGAGGCTCACTGCGACTCCGAAGTCCTTGTCGGCGATCGAAACTTGGAGGGAAGAGGGTGGTCCACATCTGCTTTGAAACTACCTTCTCTTCCTTCTGCACAGAGCCTCTCGTCTAAACCTCAAGAGCTTTCCCCTTTCTCACTGCAGTGTCTTCTTCCCTTGGAGACCGTTCTTAACAAATGACATCATTCCTCCTAATCTTTGGCCCAACCATGACGGGCCTTTTAAATTACAGCCCACGATAGCGTCTGAAGGTGGGCTAGGGTTTGGAAGAGACTGGGCCTTTATCTCAAGGGCCCGACCACCCTCTCCAGAGAAAGCCTTGTCGCCGACCCTAACTTCAACTGGACCTTGAGAGTGTGCAAACAACAAGACCGCCTTTGCAGAAGAACCATCTCGCTGGAGTTCCAACTGGACCAGCAGGAAGCCCACGATTTTTCGTCCCACTCTAGGCCTTAACAGGTTGGGCTTTAAACATGGGCTCAGGCGCAGTGGGCCCATTGAAGTTTTCTTCCGTTGGACCCATAAGGCTCCCTCCCCAGCCATTCTCCCTTTTGGCCGCCAATTTTGAACTTGAATACCGATAACGTGACCGGGGAAGAAGCCTCCTACTATAACACTCATTATCCCTAGTGCTACCACGTAGCCCCTCTGCATTTTTTGACCACTGAGAGACGCAACCTCCCGCTTTCAACAACTCGTCCCTGCTACGGGTTGACTCAGTTGTGGAAATGTCGTCTTCATCAACTTCTCCGGTGACTGAAACTGCGACTATGAATGTCCAGGCCCCATCTTCCACCTCTAGCAACGCTGGTAGCATGACATTTGGAAGCATCTCCACCCACATCTTCACCTTCGACAAGTCTGCAAGCTTCAATGATTCCCTTGCCACCTTCGTTACCCTCCCCCACTTCTTCAGAATGAATTTCAACTAATCTTCATCCCACAAGTGAAAAGGAAGACCTTTCAATTCTAACCAGCCTCTTCTGAATTTTCCGAAAACAACCATATTTTCACTTGGCGACCATTTCCTCAGGAGAATAGGCCTTCCTCTCACTAATAATCTTCCCTGCTCTTGGAACCATTCAGCTCTCCTTGCCGAATCCACAAAGAAACACCCCTTGAAAGCGGAAATGGGAGTTACAGACACCATTCCTTTCGTACCCATCATCCTCGCAATAGCTTTTCCTTCGTGAGGCCAGTCTTGAACTTTTTCTTTGCATTCACAAATTACAGCTCTGTCCCATTTTCCAACTAACAACAAAACTCCATTCCTTGGTCCATCCTCTGCGACCACTTCTGCGTATGACCGTCAACCTCTGTAAATGCCCTTATTCACCTGAGCATTTCCAAACGTCTCCTTCGAAGCTCCTCCAACTTGATAAGAATAATCTTGCACTGAAGAAATCGCCTTCCTAAGGTCTTCCCACCCATTGCCTTTAACACCCTCGGGAACGACAAGGATTTAATGGTTTCCTTTTTGTAACAATTTTTGTAATTTTCATGGAACGCCCTCTACTATTGAAACATATCTCCATCAAGTGAGTCCTAGTCTTGCCCCTAATCTTTCGTATAAATCCCCTGGAAGCCTCCAACTCCACAGCTTTCCTCAAATGGTCCGTCAACCAATCCAACTCCTCCTTTCCAAATCCTACTGAAACAACAAAACCTCGGCTCCTTTCTGTTACTAATATCCAAGTTCCCCCATTCGATCCTTCAAACTTTACCTGGAAAGACTTTTTCTCCACTTCAAACTTTTCAACCTTCATTCTCGCCAAACCACCAACTTACATTTTTCTTTTTTCTGACAAATTCTTTATATTTTAACCTTTCTTATACTATACATACTTTATCGGTGTGTATTTCAGACTTTTCATGGACATAAAGCAAGAGAAAAATTTTCAGGTCACTAAAGCTTATGGATTCATAGTCAGGGGGGAGCTAGAAATTTAATTCGGAGGCACCCTTTTGAGAATATACGAATAGAAAAATGAAAGAATTAATAATAATACAAAAGGTTGATTATGCTTATTCTCAATAATTTATCATTAATGGGATTTAATGATTTATCTATTTATCTTCATTCAAGTATCTAATTAATTTTAAATATATATTAATTTTTTTTGAAATCTTATATAAAAAATTTAAAGAATATAAATTATTTCTTTTATTAAAAAAGAGATAAATAGCATCCACATTAAGTTAATATAGAATTGCTTTGGGAACTATTCTTATTTTTTAATTTTTTTTTTTTTTTCCTTTTCTGTAATCTTTTTCAAATATTGGAATAGAAAGCATTAATGTGAGATTCATCTAAGTATTATAATTACTTATATTAATCAAATAGCATATGTCCCAGCTTAGTGGTAGAGCATTTTATATGGATACACAATCAAACCACAGTTTGTATCAATTTTTTTCAGTTTGTCCTAGCTTAGTGCATTTTTGCTTCCAGGTGGTGTAGGAAAGGATGAAAAACTTCTGCCATTTATTGGGCTAGTACTAGATGAATTGAAGGTTCCTGTGGAAATTGACTGGTAATATGTTTAAATGCTTTAGAATTGTGTGAAGAAGTATTATTTTTGATAGGAATGTGAAGTATTATAGGTATTTGTAATCACTACAATCCAGTTTATATGACCATTGGACCTTTTATGGATTAAGTTCTGCTGACTCAAGCATGTTGAACTTTAATATTAGTTTTCCTTCGAAATTCCACACCATCTATATGAGTCACTTGTGCGTGGACCTAGTAAGCTCTGCTACTATTTATTACTCATTTTGGTGTTATTATTTTCTTTTCCTTTCAGTAGCCTTCTGGGCTGTCTTAGGGCTGATGACCTCCTGTTTATTCTTGTATTTTGGAGTTCTTGTATGTCAGTAGCTACACCTTCTCAATATCACTATTGGATTTATTGTTTTTATCAATTCCTTCCTTCATGCCCTATTCTTTGTGCCTGCAAGTTAAGCAATTGCTATGCTGTTGCTCCTAAAGGCCCTCGATCAGTAACAAAGCATGATATAGAAACTACCTGTGAAACTTGGTCCAAATTATGACTGAAAAGAAAATGTGTAGGAAGAGTAAGAAGAAACTGATTTTTTTTCCCTTTCACCGCCACCCCACCCCCTCTTTTTTTCCTTTTTTTTTAAAAAAAGATAGCCAAGGGTAAGATGAAACTGATATTGGAACACAATATTCTTTCAATCAATTAAATAACAAAATCTATAAGCACATTTATTTTGTAGGATCTCAGTGAATGAGTTCAGGTTTTAATCCTACTGATCACAATGCTAAGTTGCAAGGTTTTTTTCTTTTTCTTTTTTAATATTTCGTTGCATTAACATATTAAGCACAAACAAGGATGAGAAATTCTTCATTACACAATCCTTTATACAAAGTTTGATCAAGAAGGTGGATTTGTGTATACCGGTTCAATAAGTCAAATCTAGCTCTACTCGAGTCCTCCTGGCGAGTCATGGAGAGTAGAAGGTATTGATTGGTCCCTTATTTCAGAAGAGAGTGCTTCTAGGTTGGATTCCCCTTTCGCTGAAGTAGAAATCTTTAATGCCATCTTTCAGTTAGATAGGGATAAGGCGCCGGGGCCTGATGGTTTCACCATAGTAGTGTTTCAAGACTGTTGGGATGTGATCAAGGAAGACTTAGTGAGGGTGTTTGCAGAGTTTCACAATAGTGGGATTATTAATGAAAACACTAATGCTTCTTTCATAGTCCTTTTGCCTAAAAAGAGTCGGTCAAAGAAGATTTCAAATTTTAGACCTATCAGTCTGATCACTTGTCTATATAAGATAATAGCAAAAGTATTGTCAGGGCGTCTAAGAGGAGTTCTACACGAGACCATCCACTCCACTCAAGGTGCTTTTGTTCAAGGGAGACAAATTCTGGATGCAGTTCTTATAGCCAATGAGATTGTGGACGAGAAAAAGTGATCAGGGGAGGAGGAAGTTGTATTCAAGATAGACTTTGAAAAGGCTTATGACCATGTGAAATGGGATTTTTTAGATCACGTGTTGGAGAAGAAGGGTTTTAGTTCTAAATGGAGGAGTTGGATGAGAGGTTGTCTGTCGTCGATCTCTTATGCTATTCTAGTGAACGGTAATGCTAAAGGATGGGTCAAGGCATCTAAAGGTTTAAGACAAGGTGACCCTTTATCCCCTTTCCTATTCACTATTGTTGCAGATGTGTTGAGTAGAATGTTGTTGAAAGCTGAGGAAAGAAACTTGCTAGAGGGCTTCAAGGTAGGTAGAAATAGATGCAGGGTGACCCATCTGCAATTCGCAGATGATACTATCCTATTTGCTAACCCTAGAGAGGAAGAATTGCGAACTCTTAAGAGTTTATTGTTAGTGTTTGGTCAAATCTCTGGGCTTAAGGTCAATCTTGACAAGAGTAATCTTTTTGGCATCAACCTTGATCAGAATCATCTCTCTAGGTTAGCATTGATGCTTGACTGCAAGGCTTCAGATTGGCCCATTCTTTATCTGGGTCTTCCTTTGGGAGGGAACCAACTGCTTGTGGATTCTGGGATCTAGTGATTGAGAGAATATCTAGGAGATTAGACGGATGGCAAAAGGCTTACTTATCTCTTGGAGGTAGGATAACTCTCCTACACTCTTGCCTTTCCCATATCCCTAGCTACTTCCTTTCTTTGTTTAAGATTCCAGCTTCAATGGCTGCAAAAATTGACAGGATGCAAAGGGACTTTCTATGGTCAGGGGTCGGGGAAGGTAAAAGAGATCATCTTGTTAGGTGGGATGCAGTGTGCAAGCCGAGGGTTAAAGGGGGTTTGGGGATTGGGAAGATTCCTTTAAGGAATCGTGCTCTTCTAGGGAAATGGTTGTGGAGGTTCCCTAGGGAGAGTACATCTCTATGGCATCAGGTCATTCTTAGCATATACGGGACACACTCAAATGGTTGGAATGCCAATACTATAGTCAGATGGTCACACCGCTGTCCCTGGAAGGCCATTGCACAAGGCTTTCAGGATTTTTCCAAGTACACTCGGTTTATCGTAGGAGATGGGGAAAGAATTCGCTTTTGGGAAGATTTGTGGTGGGGGGACCAAATTTTAAAAGACCAATATCCAAGACTATTTCAAGTAGTAATGGATAAAAATATTCCAATATCTTCAATCTCTGGTTCGTCTCGCCCTTTCTCTTGGAACTTTAATTTCCGTCGTAATCTAACCGATTCTGAGATAGAAGATCTAGAACGCCTCATGCACTCTCTAGATTGTATAAACCTATCCACTTCCGCTTCAGACGCGAGATCATGGTCCTTATTGTCTTTAGGTTTGTTCACAGTCAAGTCTTTCTTTACAGCCCTATCCCAAATGCCTGATTCATCTCCATTGTTCCCTACTAAGTTTGTTTGGAAATCTCAAGTCCCTTTCAAAGTTAAGGCCTTTGTCTGGCTTGTGGCTCATAAGAAGGTGAATACCAATGACTTGCTACAATTGAGGAGACCCCACAAAGCTATTAGCCCTGACATATGTAAGTTGTGTATGGAACAAGGAGAATTAGCAGATCATCTCTTCCTACATTGTTCAGTGACGTTGGGGTTGTGGCACAGACTTTTTCAGCTAGCCAAGATGGATTGGGTTCCTCCGAAAAGCATTTCAGACATGATGTTCATCAATTACAAAGGATTTGGCAAGTCCAAGAGAGGGGTAATTCTATGGCAAAACGCGAGTATAGCGTTAATATGGGTTGTGTGGCGGGAAAGAAATGCTAGGATATTTGATGACAAGGCTAGGAATTCAGGGAATCTTTGGGATTCCATTCATTTCCTTGCGTCCTTTTGGGTGTTTTGTTCAGTGGGTTTTAAGGGCATCCCCCTTAACGTTTTGCAACTTGATTGGCTATTAGTGTGTAGATCCAATAGTTCCAATGGGACGGCCTAGAGTATTGTTATTTTTTCATGTTGTTTAGTTTTACTTTTGGCAGGAGGATTCCTCATCCTCCTTTTGTACTTCTTTTTCTATCAATATATTCTTGCGTGGTTTCCTATCAAAAAAAAAAATAAGTCAAATCTAGCTATAATTCATGATGTATAAAATCTCCTACAAAAGAAAGCATATGTCTAGCTCCATGTTTTGCTAACTTATTTGCTGCATGATTGCCTAAGCGAGGAACCTGAGGGGTACATCTTAACTCTGAAGAAATATCAATAATTTGGCATAACCACCCACGAAACTTCCAGAATCCTCTTCTTTACCGTAATATGACAATAGTAGAATCACCTTTTGAAAGGGCTAGAATTTTTGCCTTAATGGCTAAATCGCAACCTGCATGTTTAGAGGTACTCTTAACACTCTGCGAAAGCGATCCCTAAGTAACCTTTTTGTTCCTAACTACCTTGGGTTGCCCAAAGAACATCTATCAAAATGAAACGGAGCAAAACCCATTGAAGATGGTAGTCATTCAAAAAGTGCCTCCTTAGTCAACCTCGTGGTTCTGCAAACTAGGTTCCAATCTAGTAGAATAAAGCTTAAAAAACCTTCATTGGTGGAAGCCCACAAGGAAGAAGAGAAGTAAAATAAGTTCTTAATTGTTTCTTGAGACGTCTTCCTATCCTTAAAAATTCTTGCACTCCTTTCCTGCCAAGTAGTCCAAATCAAAGTGAGGTTAGCAACACGCCAAAGATTCTTGCCTTGAGGAAGTCCTCCAAAAACTCTGAAGAATATAATCAGCATTGCCTCCTCCTGTCCAGGTGGAGCCCAGTCAATTCCTACAAGTCGAAACATTCTACATCATAATGTCAATGCTACAGGGCAATGTAATAGAAAAATGATCTAGAGACTCCCTGCTCATACACACCATTCCAAGCTAAGCGCTTTGTATGGTCTTCTCCATTGGAGCAAGTCATTAGTATTGGCCTTTTTGCCACAAGTCATGCAAAGGTGAAGACTTTTGGTGAGACTTTGAATTTCCAAATGAAATTTGCAGGAATAAAAGAGACTACATTGATAAAAATAGAGATAACCTTAAAGAGGGAACTAACTGAGAACTATCCTAAAGATGTCAACCAAACGTTCCAATTAGGAAAAGTGGGTGACAAACAGACGTGGGGAAAAGAAAACATTAGATGAGTTAGTTCCTCAATTTCTTGCGACTTTCTTGTTTTCCACCACTTTTAGCCCAGGATATTTTGACCAAATGGATTTCTAGGTTCTCCACTAAATAGAACCTACGAATTTAATCCTAGTGCTTCTTATGAGAATTATGTTGTAGGGAAGTTCCTATAAAGTATTTTGGTTGCACTTTTTACTGCAAAGTAGAATCCTTGAAAAAAAATTCTCATTAGCCTAAGTTCAGTTGTCCAAGCCTGTGCATGTTTGTTGTAAGCCTGAGCTATCATTTCAATGTTTCAATTGATTACAATATAAAAATTTCCTAGAAAGCTTTACTAGTCCAATAGTCTTCTCATGTTTAATGGTGTAGCCTCACTTATCTCGGGAATGTTCATTTTTAAGATAATTTATTGCTATGTGTATTTGAGTTCATAATAATGGATATACACCCAATGCATGGTAAGTGATAACCAGTTGCATCCATGGATAAATATTAGTGCATCTGTAGTAATGATTTAAAGTAGGATTAATATTACTTGGACTTAAATTAGGATTAGCATTTGTTGGAGTTAAATTAGGAGTAGCTAATTAGGTTATTGGAGAATTAGAATTAGAGTCATAATGGGTTATTAGAGTCCTAGTAGACTTAGATTTCTTAGAGAAGTCTATAATTAAGGCAAATCGATGTAAATCAAAGTAATGGATTGATGATTAATAATATCATGTTTTCTTGCATACATTACAATTTTCATTGGTGAGACTATTGATTTTCTTCTAGGTGAGACTGCTAGAAGGTCTTAGTGAGACTTTAAGGTTTCTATCCCTTATTCTTCTTATCTTCTTTCTCTATATTTTTTATTTTATCTTTCTCTACCATTAACTTTATCCCTTGTTCCTCTTCTTAAATCCTAAAAAATTTTAAAAACCCTAGCCCACCTATTTGAGTGTAGGTAAGCATCCTAGGGTTGTCCTACATCACTCTTCCCTCCTACCCCCCACCTTTTTTTTTTCGTCTGTGTTTGTGGTGGGGGTTATCATTTGTTTTCTTTCTACAGCCTAAGGAGAAGCTCTTCAAATCTGGATTATCTGTCCTGGATTTTCCTCTTAGGAAGCTAGGCTCATATTGGCCTAACCATAAAAATTATTTACTCGACCAAACTGAATAAGTTGGTTCTCCATTGAATCATACACAACTTGTTTAAAGGATCAGAGTCTCGTCATCTGTACATTTTCTTAGAATCTATATCACTTAATCTAATATAAATTTACTGAAATATTTATTCTTGGTATTTTTTATTTCTGTGTGCTAGAATATAACTATGTTCTTGTTTATAAATGTCTGTGTAGGTTGCATCAGAGAAAGGACTTTTCTCTATTGTCATAAACCTGCAAGTAAGTTGCTTTCCTCCATAACATTTTAGTTTTTAACTAGGTGCTACTGCATGCCAGAAGAGGAGTAAAAGTTGTAATCTTACAGGTACCCGGTTCAACACACTACAGTATGATATTTTATTTTGTAACTAAGGAACTAGTAACTGGATCCCTGTTGCAACGATTTGTTGATGGTTATGATGAGTTCCGAAATAGCAGGCTGAAGCTCATCCCATCAGTTCCCAAGGTACTTTCTACATTTTCCAGTGTTTGAAGGATGCTCAAATAGAATGTCAGGACTGTTGCAGGCAGTCCTCACTCCTGCTTGCGGTGCTTAATAATTCGTGTCACAGAAGTCTGTCTATTACCTGTGAAGCGATCACCCCTGTTGTGTCCACCTGTATGGCTCAATAATTTATATTTGGATGATCATGCTGATTACTTCTTAGCAGATCTTTTATGCCTCAGAGTATAGAATTAAGATAAGATGCCACACATGTGCATTTGCACTTCTTTCATAATGTGGTTTGGGTGGATAATAAATTGGTTAGCAAGCATGTAAAGTCATGCTTCAAGTTGCAGTGGTAATCAGGTTTTATCATATTAATTTACTTCTTTATTATTACTATTATTTTTGTTCAACTGGATCCATGCATACTTCAATAGATTTAATGCTTAATTGCTTCTACAAATTGCTTCCATAAATTATTCAAATAACTAACCGCAGGTTGTTATTTACACTCTCCTTGTGGACCCATGCATATGTGCCATATGTTTTGATTTGATACATTGGATTCTCATTGAACTGCCCTAAGTGTCCTACATTACATCACCATATCCAAATTTTGTATTAGCATGTGACAATTTGCTTCATGTGCTAAGATGCAACGAGTGCTGATCCATTGGTTAGATGCTGTTATTGATTACTTGAAATTGGTTCAAGGACCTTGATTTGGTTATAGAGTTGGATGCTCCTCGAGAGTAATGGACTATGCATAAATTATACCCATTCCAACTGAATTGAGAGAGGGGGAGCACCGCGTCCAAGGGGCATGTCACCATTTATGTTTGATGCACTATATGAGAGGTTGACCTGTTTCTGTGACAAACCTAGCTGTGGCCCTTGATTCAATATACCCAGGAGATCTTTGATTGATTGTGCATGTTCTTGTGGTTAGCATGGGCCTCCCAAGTCAATAACTATCAAAGACCTCTCATTGGTTAAGTCTATGAATATGGGCTCTTAAATAAGGTGTGGACTACATGATATACATCATGTGCTCAAAACTTTCAAGTTTAAACTTTTAGGATAATTGGTTCACCAACATTGTATCAGAGCCTCATTTGGTGGGAGGTCATGTCTTCAAACCTCATGACATATTTATTTCCTTGATTTATTAAGCCCAAATGAGGCTACTTTATTTCCTCAGTTTATTAAGTTCACATGTAAGCCCGAAGTGTAAGCCTAATGGAGGCTCCACTTAAAGGAGGGTGTTAAGAGTGCATGATATACATTGTGGGCCTATTACAAACTTATGCTTTTAGGATAATTGGTTGTTCAACATAAAGGGTTGTAGAGGGCTCATTGAAGAAGGATTTTTGTTTATCTAAAGAGTGCTCTTCAGCCATCTTGAGTCCTTGAGATTTCCTGTATGAGCTTAAGCCGTCCTTGGGGCACTATCATCTTTCTCCATCTGCTCTCTTTTTAGCCCTTTTTGCTCTCCTCTCAAACGTTTTATAACTCCCCATTCCCATGGTTACTTAGGACCTATCATAATAATGCAATATATTTATTTTAGTTAAACTGACTTTGCTTCCTCAAGCATTTCTTGGTTTTGCTTGGGTGGGTTAGTAAATATTTGAACGCAGCCCAAATTCATCATCCAGACCTTAAACATTCCCAAGTTTCAGTACAAACTATTAAGTCATTGAACTGAACCTGTCCTGTCTATGGATTTTTATGTTGACTAAACATAGTTCACAGCCTTAGGATGCATTAGTGGCTGGTATCCAATGGGTTTCTTGATGGCCCTTAAAAACATGCCATCTCATTTTCATGAAACCTTATATTGATGTGGGCAGTTTTTTCTCTTCATCCTCACTAGAATATAATTCCGATTCTGTTTTCTGCTTCTTTGTGCTCTCTGACATCTATATCTTCTGGGCTTGTTCTTTCAATACCGTATCATGCAGGCTCCATGGATGGTGCGCCGGATTGTTGGAAGCACCCCTCATTTCCTAGGAAAAGTAGTTGATTGCAATTATATCCGTGGTCCAAAGTACTTGGAGGTAAAGGCCCTTCTAAATTCTATAGTATATGATTTTACCTTAAGAAAAATTCTGAAATTCATTCAGGAATACTGTAGTTAACATCACTCAATTTTCTGTAGATTGATGTTGATTTTGGTTCTTCAACTGTTGTCGATGGAGCTTTGGCCTTTGTAAATGGTGCAATTCCTAACTTGGTTGTTGACCTGGCTTTCCTTGTACAGGTATGTTCTCTTTATTAATCCTGACCATCTTAAATGAGTGTTGATCAGGACTTCCTACATAAGTTGTTGATTATATTCAATGACATGAGCAAGGAGTCACTTACAGGAGAGCTAATCATGTACTGACTGTCTAATTAGAGATGACAAAGTCTAAACCTGCCAAGTTGTTGCACAAGCCCTGGAACCTGCTTATATCATTTTAAACCAATAACTATATATATTTTATCTGATTCAAGAAACTTTTTAATTTGGATAACTTACAGGAGTGTCAGTTTTTTTACAGTACTAAAATCATCACCATGTACCAACTTGGTGAGTTACAGAGAAACTTTTATGGGTAGGGATGGGGAGGCAAGAAAGACCCACTTGGTTAAATATGAGGTGGTCTGTTTGTTGAAAGTGGAGGGATGAGTAGAACATTGTTAGGAAATAGCTTTGAAGATTTGCGGAAGAAAAGGTTAGTGGATGAAATTAGTGTTAAGGAAATTCGAGGGAAGGAGTTTTGGTGTTCACGAGAGGTAGGAGATTTGTTGGGATAGGGTTGTGGAAGGTGTGAGAAAGGGGTTTGTGTGGTTGTTGTTATGGCATGATCATGCATCAGGGAAGACACTGTTGAAGGAGTGATCTGTTCAGAGTTACAGTTAAGTAGAAACTGCAGTCCAAGCTTTATGAGGGTTCTTCCCAACTGGGAAATATTGAAGTGATCTGTAGTATGGTGGGGTGGAAAACTGGGGCTGAGGTGATGCAATTGAGTGGAATCTTACTTCAAATAAAAGTAGAATATCTGCTGAATCACTTTTATCGAAGGTAAGGATGAATTGGGGTACAGTTGATGCAATTGAGTGGAACCTGACTTCGAATAAAATAATTTTTTGGTAAATCACTTTTTGTGGCGATAGGGAATAGGCAATGTTGACTATCCAGGAGATTTGGGGTTTTTTGGCACATGCAACAGTGGCACTCATCATGAGTAAAGCAGTTTGGAAAATGATGTTTACCATGCCTGCTGGTGAGCAGGGGAAGAATCATTGCTAATCAGTGTTGTATGTTAAGAAGGATGGCGACTGTATTCATCTCTTTCTCTGGCACAGAGGCTTGAGACTTATGATCTGCAATCTTGATCCTTTTTGGAATTTTAAGGTGCTCCCCACAACTTATGAGCAAGGAGCAGTCCAATCGACATTATGAGTTTGTAGTGAGGATAGGAGGAAAGGTGGAAAACTCCACATTATAGTTGGTTAGTGCTTATGGAAGGAGCATTGTGAAAGGACTTGTAAAGGCATTGAAACTCCGGTCTAGAAGTTGTTGGAGATTATTCTTGGATGTTTATTTCTTGGAAAAAATACTTTTGATTTCCTTTGCTTTTTACATGAATATAGGTGGAAGAAACCTTTTGGTGCTTTAATGTAGCTTGTGCTGCACATATATTTCTGGTTACCCAAAAATTTGGACACAATCTTGAAACCCACTCAACTTCTTTCCAGCACTGCATCTAATAATCTCCTTTTAAAAACCTATAACCCTCTCAAGCTTTGTGATGCCCTGGAGCATTTGCTAATTGCTACCAGCCATAGGGAAGACCCCAAGGAAAATACTCAAAAGTTTGGGCCGCCAGGAGATTCTATTCTATCCCGAAAAAATTTCAGAAGAAGGCAAGCACAATGGTCCTCTCTTTGGTGGATTATGGATTCTTCCAATACTTTCAAACAACACTATGCATAAAACCGGGTCCTAACCCCCCCACCCCCAACAAAATTCTTAAGCCTTCTGATTTTTCAACCCGTTCACTTTTCTTATAGATTCTTTGATGAGTAAAGATTGGGCTTTGGTTGGATATATTATTTATTTTTTGTTTTTGAAATTAGAAACTTCTATATAAAAAGTAAAAACTCTTATACAAAAATAATAGGCTCACCATATGTCCTTCAAAAACTTTTTAAATTTGAGATAGTAAATTTTTTTTAATTTTCTATTCTGAGAAAGTGTATCCAAGCCAACACTTAGTGACTTAGTGAGCAATTATAAAGATCAGTTGATTTTTATGAGTGGATCAAGTCAGTTCTCTGAAGCATATTTCTTTTTTTTTTTTTTTTTTCGGGGTTGGTTGTTTTGTTGTCACATTCGTATCACGTTTTCACTGCCATGTCCATCCATGTCCATGCTACGTATTCCCCTGACATGTTTAGTATCACACTAGAACATCATTACAATATGCACCCTGCATGTAAATTTTTGTGACCATATATCACAATAAAACATTTTCCAGTCACCAGTTTAAGGACTATGAAATCTGAATTAAAGATCAGCTTACCTTATTTTATGAAGAACTAGTATACCTTCCATTAAGAAGCCATCTCTTTATAAATTTTCACTTTCCAGTATCAGCTTTAAAGGCAAACATTGTGTTGAAATAGTAGGAACAATGATAATAAGATGATTCTTCTGAGACAATGGTTTCTTGAAGCTTTGTTTATACCAGAGTTGCTATGTTAAGGTTCATCATGTGCGCAAGAAGTCAGTCTCTTATATGAAATTTTTTTCTGATGATGTTGTCTTTGATTCTCAGGGAAACACGGAGGATGAGTTACCGGAGAGGTTGATCGGCGCAGTCCGGGTTTCCCGTGTAGATTTTTCATCAGCTATAGTCCCAAAATTGGACCCATATACATATACTTGAGTTGAAACATTGAATTTTATACAAAATCTTTTGTTTGTTCAGGTATGCACACATATGTGTATTAATATTGCTAGTTCGACTTTATCAAAGGATTGTTAGAATAAGTAATAAACAATGTTTGTAGAATTGGATTAAATATTGAATTAGAAAAATTATCAGTTCACGGTTTATTGGTTGAACCAGTAGTTGAACCACAGTCAAATCGATAACTTTATAAACATATAATTTATATTTTATTAAAATAAAAAATATGTATTATTAAAATTTGTAATAATATTTTATTTTTTATATTTGATATGTTAAATTAAATAATAAAGATAAATAAAAACGTATTAATATATTAAATTTTATTAAATAATATATATATATATATATATATATATATATATATATATATATAATATTTAATTTAATTACATATCCATGCATTTTTTATTTTAAAAAATTTAAAAATCATTCTATTAATTAATTTATATTATTTTCATATTTATCATAAAAACATTCAAAGATAAAAATATTTATATCTGTTTAAATGTTTTATATGATAAAAATTAATATATATATATTTACCATATTATTAATCAAATGGCTATGGAACTTATGCTTCTCTACCTGTTGTGTTAACCAGCATATCTTGGTAGCGGACAAATGAGCATGGGAGGCAGGAACTTGGGCCATCTTAGTAACAGGCAAATGAGTTTAGAAAGAAGGAACTTGGACCAGATGAATGGGGAGCAACAAGTTTTTGGTCAAATGATGGTTGACCAATTTGTGTGAAACCAGACGATCTAACCCTTCGATTATCCAAGTTTAAATTCAGACTGGATTGACAGGAGATCGGTGGATGGTCGAGTGCAGTTCATCAGACCGAATGGGAGAGCCGGGAGGAGACTAGTGGACGAACGATTGACTATTGGTGACAAGGAAATGAAAGAAAAAGTGATGAGGAATTATGATTTATGAATCAAGATAATTCTATTTTTAAATAAAAAAATATTATTTTGGTCCAAAACTCGGTCAAAGGCATTTCGAAGGACAAATAAATGAACCGACTCCAAACTCCAATGAGATTGTCCTCGATCCTAACGTTGTTGGTTACCTAGCGACTTCTAGTCGACTCGGCATTACACGACTCCCACCCTCACACACGATATGCATTATGAAATGTCGGGAGAAAAAATTATGCTACGCGGTGCATTGTAACTTGTAAGAAAAGAAAGGAGATGCCTCACCTCCTCTTTCTCACATCACACTTACCAGTCAAATTCCCTCCTACCAGTAAACCTCCCATGCTTCTCCCCTAAGTCATCCTCCTCCTTTCCCTCTATAAAACCCACTACGTCTCGATCTCATTCCAAAATCCAAATATACCACCTATCATGTCTGCCCATATCATAGTGTTCCCATTTTTTGGGCAAGGCCATCTCCTCCCTTGCATTGAGCTCTGCAAACACCTCGCCTCCCGCACCTTCAACACCACCCTCATCATCTCCTCCAATCTCTCCTCCTCCATCCCCTCCGATCTCCGCCGTATTCCTCTCTTCCACATCTTTGAGATCTCATCCTCATTACCTCCTCCTCCTCCGCCATCGTCGCCCTCCCCGGATTCCGATCCCATGAGCCACCACCATCCCCACCACCAGCAGTTGGGTACGGCCATCGAATCCCTCCTCTCTTCCAGATCCACATCCCCAGACTACGTCCCACCCCTCTGTGCCATAATCGATGTGATGATGAGCTGGAGCAAAGATATTTTTCATAAGTTTAACATCCCACTCGTTTCTTTCTTCACCTCCGGTGCCTGCTCCGCCGCCATGGAGTACGCCTCCTGGAAAGCCGGCGCCTTCAACATCAAGCCCGGCGAAGTCCTACCCCTTCCCGGCCTACCCGAAGACATGGCCTTGACTTACTCCGACCTTCAACGCGGCCCTCACGGTCCTCCTGGCGGCCCACCTGGACCCCCCGGTTCAGGAGGCCCACCTGGACCCCCCGGTGCAAGAGGACCACCACGGTCGGGTCCCAAGTTCGGGGGGCCACCCAAACCGGGGCACCAGCCACCGTGGGTCGACGAGACAGCGGGCTCGATCGCGCTTATGATCAACACGTGTGACGACCTGGAGCGCCCGTTCATCGAGTACGTGGCCCACCAAACCGGAATCCCGGTCTGGGGTGTGGGCCCGCTTTTGCCAGATCAGTACTGGAACTCATCCGGTTCGCTCCTCCACGATCGAGACATCCGACCCAACAGGAAATCCAGCTGCACTGAGGAGGAGGTGATCCAGTGGCTAGACTCCAAGCCCCGTGGATCCGTCCTGTACGTGTCATTCGGAAGCGAGGTAGGTCCTACCATGGAGGGCTACGCCCAACTGGCGCTTGCATTAGAAGCCTCGAACCGGGCATTCATCTGGGTGATCCAACCCGGTTCAGGCCGGCCAGGTCCACCTCGACGACCGGGTTCAGACTCAAACGAAGACAGCGGATACTACCCGCATGGATTAGAGGAGAAAGTAGGGAAAAGAGGTCTGATAATACGTGGGTGGGCACCACAACTGTTGATACTGAGTCACCCATCGACAGGTGGATTTCTATCACACTGTGGATGGAACTCCACTGTGGAGGCAATAGGGCGTGGAGTGCCCTTTTTGGCTTGGCCGATCCGTGGAGACCAGTACTCCAATGCGATGCTTGTGGTGAAACATCTCAAAATTGGGTACATGGTGTTTGCTAAGGATGCTTCTGAAAATATCGTAAAAGAGGCCATAGTTGACGGAATAGAGAAGGTGACGAGTGATAAAGACATGAAGAAAAGGGCGGAGATGATAAGTGGTAAGTTTGGGAATGGGTTTCCGGCGACTTCGGCGGCTGCTTTGGATGCTTTTAGGGATTTTATCAACCAAAGGGCTCCATAAGCACTTGTAATTAATGTGTCATCCATCCATACGCTTTTTTTTTCTTTTTCCTTTTTTTTAATGTATTTACATATCATGTATCATGGAGGCCTAACATATTAACATTACGATTTTATAAGCTTTAGTCTCAATTTTTGCACTTTGATGATATCACTAAAAGGAGGTCCGTTATAATAATAATAATAATAATAATAATTTATCTTTTAGTTTTTTATTTGGATGTTCGATAAAATTTAATATTTATTATTTAATAATTTAAAGTGATTTCAAGCTAAATTATATTTAAATTATTATGTTAAAAAATTATTATTTAATTTTTATTTTGAATACTAAAGTTATTTGATAAAATTAACTTAAAATTTATTTTAAATTATCAAATTGATATATTAATTTCTCATAAATTATAATTAAGACAAATAGGATCAGAATAATAATAAAGGTCGTGGAGTAGTAAAGAAAATCTTGAAAATAACAAGGAATGTTTTGAATCCAACTCACCTACCACTTTAATGGATAAACATCCCAACCCTTGGAACATACTACAACCCCACATGGCAAAGAGCTCACATCAATTTGCCAAACCTTCTCATTGATGTGAGCTCTTGGAGAAAGATTAGTATGTTATCCTTAAAATAACTTTTATCTATTAAGCAATGACCCTTTCATTTGACATCATCGAAATCACTAAGACTAACTTTTGTCCCTGCTTGACGAGTGAGTCTCGCAATTAAGCTCCCTTCTACTTTTGTACTCGAGGGCCAATCTCCATTCAATTAGAGGAAACCTTTGCACGCCTTTGTTATCTTTTAGAAAGTATAGGATAAAAATATAAAATGAAAATATATATTTAAAAATAAATTAATTGTTTTCACTTATTATTTAAATTTATTTTTTATCTTAAATCATACCATTAAATTATTTTATCATAAATACTTAATTTATATAAGTTATTAAATTGATTTACCGGCAAAAGAGAACTTAATGGTTAGCCTTCAAGTAATTTATGAAACCCCATATGAAACAAAGAGTCCATGCTTGAAGGGCCTAAATTCTATTTTTATTTCCAAGCGGGACCCACTAAAATAAAAGTATATACTACATCTTATCATTAAGACAAATTATTAAAGATTAATTAAAATTCAACAAAAAGATTCAATACAACTTTTTATTATTATAATTCTGATGCTAAAAAATGAAATGTTATAAAAAATAATCATCCAAAAATTTTAAATATACTGCTCATTTTGGGATTAGGATTGTTGTTTTCAAGTAAAGAAGATGAGGGCAATGTTATAATTTCACATGTTATATTTGTATTTTATTTTTTCATAGTTTTTATGATAAAAGTAAATATAAAAAAAATATTTTTTTTAATATACTTACGGAAGTTATTGAAAATATGTGAAATTAAAATCATTAAATGAAATTAAAAACTTAGAAAATTAAAATAAAAAATGAAATCAAATTATAAAGCAATGGGATTAAAGTTGAAAAAAAATATAATAATAATAATAATAACATATACAAAACAATAAAAATCAGATGCATCGCCTAATCAGGAGTAGAGATTAGGTGTAGAGAAAGCGTAACTAATGGTGTTGGGAGTTATATGGATTGTTAAGTTATTAATGAAGAATATTTGGAAGTTATTATATATATTTATAATTATAGTTATATTTATAAGAAAATAAATAAAATAACTGATTTAATTAAGATATATCTTAAGTTATTTTTTTTTAATTTTAAATCGTACCATTAAATTATTTTATTAAATATATTTAATTTATTTAATAATTTAAATTAAGTTATTAAATTACTTTAAGTTATTAAATTGGTTTACCGGCATAAGATAATGTGGACCCCGCATTTTAGCTCATGCGTTTCCCACTCGATGGTGAGCTCGACTTTTACTTTAAAAATGATTTTTATTGATTAAGAAAAATGACTTGGAGTCACCACTTATTTTCGTTTTATTTTAAAAGGGTAAACAAAATAAGAAAGAAAACCCTAAGTGCGACTCTTTATTTTGGAAAAGGGGATCTACGAAAAATCGGATCGGGTTCGAGGGTCAGGTTACTTATCGGGAAGGTATGGTAAAGACCGTAGCACCCCTCTATGCCCCTAAAATTGGGTCTCTACAAATAAAATGCAGCTGTTGTGGCAATTGATGTGGGAATCATTGAATACTTAGGGTGATCATGCACGTGAGGGAATCAAAACACTTAATAAATAATCGACCGAAGTGAGAACGAAGCATACCTTGGCATCAATCGATCAATGCGCTATCAAGAAGGGGGGTTAGTACACAATTAAAAGAATAATCTCATGCATGTCATAGAGCAGAATGAATCAATCATGTGTGATAATCAAATCAATCAACCAATCGTAAAATCACTTATGCAGTGCCCCCACCACAACCCGTTTATTTTGCATGAATTAATATCACAGATTCTATTATTCCAAAATTATGAAAAATTCATTCACGCTTATTAAAATCAAGAGGAGCGAAAGATCGTTTGAAAACCAGAGTGGAATTAAAACTATTTGAGAGAAAATTAGACTTTTGAAATTTAATTGAAAAATTGGAATCTCGAAGATCACTAGAAAATTGGAGTTTTAGAGTTTATTTGAAGATCAGACTCTTAGAGGTTGAATGTGAGAATGTGAATTTTAGAAATCGAATTTGAAAGAGGTTGGAATTTTGAAAATAATTTGAGGGTTCGGGATCTTAAAAAAAAGATTAAGTTACAAAAATTGGGATTACGGGGGTTAAATTTTGAAAATGATCAGGATTGTAAGTTATTTAAGAAGTAGAAATTATGAAAGTTGATTTATAAAAAATTAGAAATCTTAAAAGTCATTCGAAGGCAGAATTTATAGAAATAATGAATAAAATAATAGTGATAATGATAATAATAAGTAGCGGGATAAATATGGGGATTGGAGCATGAGAAACTGAAAATTGAGTTCAATGATTGAGATTTTTAACAAAAACAAATAGATAAACATAGAATAATGTTACTAATTTAATCAAAACGATATTTGGATGGATGAAAATGAAAAGTGAGATTTGTGAGATTAAAAATTAAATTAGGAAGTCAGGTTTTTAAAGAATTGGACTTTGAATAAATAAATAAATATAGGATGACAATTCTCCTTAAGGAAAATAACATTTAAATGAATAAAGGAGAATAGTGGAATTTTTAGGGTTGGAAATTAACTTAGGACATCGGATTTTTGAAGGGGTAGACTTTAAATAACTAGATAAAAACGGGATTGTAATTCTAATTGATGAAAATAAGATTTAAACGAATTATTGAAAAATTAAGTTAAGGCATGGGATTTTCGAAGGATTAGACTTTAAATAAATAGGTAAATAAGGGAGGATAATCCTAATTGATGAAAATAAGATTTAAACGAATTGTGGAATTTTTAGAATTGAAAAATTAAATTAAGGAGTTGGATCTTCGAAGGATTAGACTTTAAATAAGTAAATGAATATGAGATACTAATTCTAATTAAAGAAAATAACATTTAGATCAATAGTAGAATTTTAGAATTGAAAATTAAACTATGACATTGGATCTTTTTAAAGGATTGGATTTTAAATAGATAAATTAATATAGGATGATAATACTAATTAACGAAAATAACATTTAAACCAAATAAAAAGAATAGTGGAATTTTTAGGGGTTTGAAAATTAAGTTCAATGATTGAGATTTTTAAAAGAGATAAACAAGTGTGGAGTTTTTCTAATTGTCGAAAATAACATTTAGGCGAATAGTGGAATTTTTAGGATTGAAAATTAAATTATGACATTGGATTTTTGAAGGATTAGACTTTGAATAAATAAATATGAGACAATAATTCCTAATTAATGAAAATGACATTTAGACGAATAAGGTTTGAACGGACTATTGAAAAGTTGAATTAAGACATGGGTCATTGAAGGGTTAGACTTTGAATAATTAGGTAAATATAGGATAATGATTCTAATTGATGAAAATAAGATTTAGGCGGATTATTGAAGAATTTAAATTAAGACATGATTTCCTTGAAAGATTTAGATTTTATATAGCTAGATAATGTGGGATAAATAATTATGATGGATGAAAATGAGATTTAAACAAATATTTTGAAGAATTAAATTAAGACATAGAATTTTTGAAGGATTAGACTGGATAGATAGATGGATATAGGATAATAATTCTAATTAATGAACATAAGATTTAAACGAATATTTAAAAAATTAAATTAAGGCATAGGGTTTTTTAAGGATTATACTTTAAATAACTAGATAAATACATGATGATAATTCTTAATTGATGGAAATGAGATTTAAACGGATTATTGAAATATTAGATTTAGACATGGGATTTTTGAAGGATTAGACTTTGAATAACTAGATAGATGCGGGATTATAATTCTAATTGGTAAAAATAAGATTTAGGTGAATTGTAGAATCTTTAGGATTGAAAGATTAAATTAAAGCATAGGATTTTTTGAAAAATTACTTAAGGACCTTTGTTTTGAAAATAGAATGTAAAGTTTAGGATGTAGCAAATTTATCGAGACCAACATAAGTGAATTTTATACAAGAATTTTCATATATGGTGATTAGACATAACTAGAGGAGGGAAGATGAGATATAGGTTATTTTAAATTTTGAAAAGGATATTCAACCTTAATACTTTGTCTTTTAATTGCCTTTAGGTTGAGTTAACTAAATTGGTAAAAAATAAGATGACAAATAAATGGGAATGATTGAATTAATTAATTATGGATATTAGAGGTTTGTTTTTCTTCTTTTTTTTTTTAAAGGATTATTTAGGAATTGGGCAGCCTAATGGGCTAACTTGAAGTGGGCATGGGCCACTTTAATAAGGGGAATTGGCATAAGGCCTTCATCAATGTAAATGGGCCTAGGCTCCAACTTAAGCCCAAGTCCAATGACATCAATGGGCAAGACTCAAGGCTCCATCTTCAACATAGGCTTGGGCCTGGGCTCCAAATTCAAACCCAAGCCCAAAGCCATCATGGGCAAAACCAAGCCCGTCACCAACACAAGCTCCTTCACAGCCTAAGGCATCCCTCTCCATCAAGGCAACTCCTTCAGGCGAAGCCTCCACTAGCAATGACGTAGAGGAGAGGGGCAGGGATGGCGGCGCCGAGACGGTGGAGATGCATGGCTTTCGAAGCCACGACACCTACAAGTGGACGTCTCTGCTGATGGCGCCATCGACCATGCAGCGGGAGCAGTTGAAGAGGACGACGAGCAGGCCGCCATCGACAACTTAGAGAGAGGCGCCCCGGACCGAAGCAGCGGTGCCGAACCCCAAAGGCGGCTCCGGCAAGGTCCGTGGGGAATGGAAGGCTTGCTTGGCTGCTGCCCGTTCCCCAGCCACTGAAGAGGGCTTGCGCGCATGGAGGTGTGAGTGATGGTGGATACGCGGGCATAGAGAAAAAAAGGTGGCGAGGGGTGGGATCGACATGGAGATGGGTGTTTGCGTGGATGTTGCAGGGTTGGGATGGAGTGATGGCAGTTTCGTGTGGCCATGCACGGCCATGCAAGCATGGGGGGATGAGCTTGACGAATATTGGAGCATGGGTATGAAGATGGGTGTGGGGAAGTGAAGGCAGCCATGCATTCATGCTTCTTATGCGCTAAGTGAGAAAGGAAAACTAGGCGGTGGGGAGTGGATGATGGAGGGTGGAGAGCTGAGGAAATGAAGATGGCAAAGTATTAATGATGGGTATCATGGAGGGACTGCAAATACCTCATATGAAATCTTCAAAACAGAGCCAAGAAGACATAGAAATCAAGCATAAAATAGGTGTGATCAAACTCATATGTTAAAAGCAACACGTAAGGATCTCCTATGCTCACATTCAGACACTAGAATAGGATCTCACAATACAAAAAAAAAACGATAGAATGGCGTGAACAAGAAAGCATCAACAACATATGGAAATGATACCTGTGACAACCTCCTTCAAGATGTCTCGCCGGCGTGTTTCCTCCTATCTCTGGCTAGCTCTCTTCCGTTTTGCCTTCCGAGCTTCCCCCTCCAGTTCCGTCCTCTCTCTCTCTCTCTCTCTCTCCCCCCCCCCCCCCCCCCCCCCCCCCCCCCCCGAAGATCTCCTCTGTTTTCTCCCCTCAACAAGCCATCACCAACCTTCCTGTTCATGCATCAGCAAGCATGGGCTTGCAACCACCCACCTGTAGCTGCACGTCCATGCCTAGAGAAGGGATAAAGCCTGCAGTTGGGGGTCCCCTACCTCTTCTAAAAAAATAATGAGAAGTCCTGAAAAATCACCTCCCCGGGCCCTTACCACCAAAGGGGGTCTACAGATAACTTAATGATTAACCTTCAAATAATTTATGACAATAGCATGCAACAGCGGATGAAACAAAGAGTCCATGCTTGAAGGGGCTAAATTCTATTTTTATTTTCAAGCGGGACCCACTAAAATAAAAGTATAGATGACATCTTATCATTAAGATAAAATATTAAAGATTAATTAAAATTCAACAAAAAGATTCAATACAACTTTATATTATTATAATTTTGACGCTAAAAAAATGAAATGTTATAAAAAATAATCATTGAAAATTTCAAATATACTGTTGGTTACAAATATTATTAAAAGTAACATGTAATTATCAAAATGGATATGAATTTTTTTTTAAATTTAAACAATTTCTTTATTCCACTATATAAACCAAGCTTTAATTAAATAAATTACTATCTTATTTAAAACCCAATTCATAGTAGTTTCCTTTCTATTTTTTTTTTAAATATAATATTTATATTTTTATACTTTAACTAAATTCAAGTAAACTTGATATTAATAATTTTTTTGTAATTTATATTTTCATGATGAGCATATATAAAGGGAAATTATAAATACATTCACCTAAACTCTTTTCACATCTACCCTATTGGCACGCTCACTTAAAAACTTCTAAATACATCCACCCTACAATTTTAAAAAACCGAAAAGACCCTTCCCATTATTCTCTCTAAACCCATCTTCTTCCTTTATCCCTCGACTACAAACCCTGATTACAAATCATCATGTTTGAAGTTTATTTAATATTAGAAGCCTACTGTAACCATGGTCATAACTAATTTTTGATAAAAAAAAAACATGTTAAAATGGTTGAAAAACAATTTGGAAGGATGTATGTGTAATTTAAAAGTGAAAAATCATGAATGGCTGATGTAAATGAAGGATAAAAAAAATTAACCTCATGATATTCAGTCTAAGAAGGTCTAACATAATTGAGATATTCAATCCTTTAATTCCAAACATCTCAACTATGTTTGGTTCTTGAGTGTTAGACATCTAAGCTAGGACCTGACATCATGGTTCCATTTTTTTTTTTGGTTGTTGAATGGTACAGGATTTCATCAAGGGGCATTTATAAACTCACTAAAATAAAAGATAATGAAAAAAAATATGTAAAAAAAATTGTAAAAGAAAAAAAATTACTACACAACATAATAAAACATAATAGACAAATAAATCATGACCTTTGAAAAATGGCCTTTCACCTGTTTCAAAATTGATTTCAAAATCCATTAGATTACTTGGAATCATTTTTCATTTACTTTTACTAAACAGTAGCCAAAAGTAAATTACAAACGAACCCTCCATATGGAGTGACATTTAACAAAGACACCAACACAAAGAAAAACACCTTAGAGGGTTAGAAAGTTTATATAACACCAAGGGAGTTTGAAAAAGCATTCTACGATGGAATTCTACAAAGCCAGACTAAGAAGCAGCTTATGATGTAATGTATTCAACTTGGATTTTACTGTGAGGTTGGTGAGGGCATAAAAGTTAAACACCCACCTGCTCATGAGCCACAGCTTGTTCGACCTCCATTCTCATCCGGTTATTGATCCCTGTATGCTGATTATGTCGGGAAATTCATCTATAGAACTCAGCTTCTCCAGGATCAACCTCTCTTGCTTGGCATCTATGTTATAATGTAGTTAAGATTTCACACGCTATCTCATTGAAATAAAATTAAAGTAGGCCATGTATATGAACATCATATCTCCATTAACAATCTAGCTTAACTATGGACACAGATTGTGAGGATACATTCCTGATCAGGATTCTCAGTGAAATTGGAGTGCAGGGCATTCCCGACACTGTCCACAATGGCCGAGGTGGTCATGGATGATTCAATGCAGAGAATGGCTGTGATGGCATCTAGTCTGGTGACCTCATTTCTGAACATCATTCTTGCATGTGCTGCAACATTACCAGAGTTACCAGAGCATCATATGAGTAGGAAGGTTGTGTTGGAAAGTCCATGGAGGGCGAGATACCTTGGGCTAACCGTATCAAGCTTTCTAGCATGCGCACAGTTGTTCGTGCTGCATTACTTGAATTAGTGTTCATCACATTAACCATAATTGGGGAAATAAACAAGAGGAGAGATTCAAATTGGAGACCTCTCATTAACCATAATTCCAATACCAAGGTAATCCAAAGCTAGAGGAGCATCAAATCAAGTATCCAAGCATTTGTCCATATAAACTACAGTGATAGATGTTAAGATAGCACCCAGTGTTCATCTCCTCCTCAAACTATGTTTATGGATGTCGAAGCCACTATAGGTCTTTTATTGTTTGTTTGTTGTTCTTTCATAGTTATTCTCAGCGTTCGAATTGATTCTTTTGGTACTCTGTCATTGTATACACTGTCAAAGAATGTTAGGGTTTACAGACTAAGGAACACAAAGGGAGAAGATAAAGCAGAAGTAAATGGAAACCTAGAATTTGCATTCTTCAATAATATCTTATACATAGATATAACATATAGCACATAACCATAACACCACTAATCGGTGAAATGAGCTATCCACCTTACCCTAGTCAAGGAACATGGTAGAAATAAGCTCACTGCTGACAAATGCAGTGCCCTTAAAAATTCCAAAACTGAAAGCTAATCCATTGGTACATCAGGATGAGACAAGAGCACTGCTCACAAGTGAGACCGGAGCACAAAGCAAAGACAAATTCCCAAAGGACTGGCATAAGGACCCATCAAGAGAATCATACATTAATGAAATGGATAGGTAACATATGATAGCACTATGGAAATATCTTCACCAAAGAAAACTGGTGATCATAATCTTCCAAACCACAACAAAACATGCCACTATATTAACTTATACCATTAATAATACATGCCTATATTTAGTCTGACATAGTATTGATATGAGCGCAAGTGGGCAAAGACATAATTCCAGATTATAGTGCAGTGCAAAACACTAATGAAAGATTTTACCTCCTAAGTAAGGGAAGCGGCCAGATATTGGCTAGATTTTCATCACGCTTGACTTTCTCTGATTCTTCAGGCTAATCAATTTCACAAAATAAATAAATCAATAAAAGTCAAAATTTAAAATTTAATTTAATTTTTTTTTTTAAAAAAACTATTTGTCAAATGCCTCGTGAAGATTAGGGAGCTAATGTATCAATTTTAATGATATATTACCTCAGCAAGAATGTGAGAAGAAGCAACTGCATCCCATTCTGGGTTCTTTGTATCCAAGAGGACAAGAACTATATCAAATCTGCTCAATAAGGGTCCAGACAGTGTTGTATTGACAGAGAGAGCTAAATTGGGTTAAGAAATATTTCAATATCACAAGGAAACAAAAATCATCGACTAGAAGGAGAGGCTGCTTTTGGTAAAGATAGATTTAAGAACACCTAGCTAAAGTATATTTCATATTTACCTCTTTTGTTATGTTACATGGATTCAGGTGCTAGTGTGCTTGTAGGCACCCAATCCTTCAAATTCCAAAATTTTAGGATGTGGAGACTTTACTAAAAAGGATCCATTAGCAACTACTGATACATGGATACGATATAATAATGATTGAAATACTACTAAGCACACTTCCCAATTAAGCCAAACTGTCTTATCCCAAAATAGTCTCGCATTCAAGCATATTTTATTTGACTTTCAATCTTCTCAGCTATGAGTTTACTGTACCAGTAATAAGCTTATATTAGCAGATTTTATTTCCATGTTCCCTGAAAACAAGTCTCTTCGAAAGCGGCAGCAATCCTTTTAAGGCAAGGTTGCAATGATCTCTAGAGAACAAAAGAAAAAACTCCCTTGTAAGCAAGAGAGTAGTATCCGAGATGGATTTCATGCCATGTCGACACGGGAACTTAGGTGAAGTAAAAGAGGTTGAGTACCACAGTTTCTGTGAGACAAATGCAAGAACATACATTTAACAGGAAACCAAATAATATAAACAATCAAGTAACCATAATTTAAAGACATAAATTAGAAAACTAGAAATTCTAAATCAAAATGATACATTGACCAGGATCATAATGTCCTTTAGGATTTGTTGCACCAAAGACAATTGTCCTGGTATTAAGAGTCGTCACAAGACCAGCCTGAAAAAGGAAAATTATTAGTAAGAGAATGTCATTCATGAATTATGCTTCACTACACATAAAAAGAACATGGGCACAAAATAAGTGATGGTGAACAAAGAAAAAAGCAGTTGAATTTCTATTTAAAAAGTTTAAACAAATGGAACAATAACAAAGTAAACATACGATAAAAATAACAATAGAAGGTTTTGATTAACTCACCAACTTATAAACCATTGAAGGGGAATTGGAACACTAGAGGAGATATATTGGATTTCATATAACTATAGTGTAGGTGAAACAAATCCATATACTCTCAATAGCAAACCCTTAATACATTCATTTGTGGATTCTTGCCTCTAACATACCTCCTCTCTCATCAAGAGTTCTCAACTCTACTTTCCTAGAACCTCTAAGGGCTTAAAGGTATTCTAAGGGATCCACATTCTGATATCTCTAAGGATGAAGCTTATCTCTCACCAAAAATTCCTAAAAATGCCTTTATTCCGAACCTTCAACTTAGCTTCAACAAACTTCAGTTTGCGCATGAATTTATAGCCTTTCCACCAATTAACCTAAGTCTCTCTCAACTCCCTCAATCTTCAAACCTATGGTAATGAAGCTGCATGCCTAGAAAATGGAAGGAAACCAAACTCCAAATAATTTGGTTAGAAGTCACCAGAATAGGGCAGTGCTTTGAAACAGGGCTTCACATTGCTTCTTGTACAATGTGGGGAATTCTAAATTCCAAATGTAGGAAATAAAAATATCTTTCACAAATGGGGTTGCCCTCGGCAATGCAAGTTGGATGAAGTCAAAGACATCCTTATAAGGGGAGGATCAACAAAACTACAGGCAATGGCAATGTTATCAAAGCCCATCATATGAAGTTAGCTAAGAGGATCCAAGCTTCCCCAAAGCTCTTCCAAAGAGTAAGTTAAACCAAATAAGTCTTCCAATTTGATCTAGATGTTCAATCCTAGAGATAAGCTATTTGGATTATAAGGTGCTTCAACCAATAATCCTCTAAACAATCCAAGGAAAATATAACAGAAAATGATTAAGAGCCTAACACCATCTCACATGTCTTTTGCAAGTAAAATATCTAAATAATTTATTTAAGCCTCATAAGAGGGCAATTCAGCCAATTCCTTACTTCAACCCTCTAATAGGATTCAAATAGTTTTCCTACCAATATGTTCCAGTTTGGTTTGTTAGAGAATAACAATATCCAAGACTCACTTTCGAAGGAAATATCAAATTGCTTCCCTATTACTCCTAGACCTCAACCCACAAATATTTTTTAATAGGCAAGAAAGAATTTATTAGAAAATTTTCCAAACAAAAGACCCACCACCTCATGCCAAATTGTATACCAACTACATTGCTAGAATGCCATTGTGAAATCATCAGGCCCAAGGCCATATCACTTCCCAAACCATTAAGAGCATAAAAGAACTCTTCTTCCCAAAAAGCCTCATCTCACTTCTCCACAACCAACCTTTCTAAAGCTCTAAAGACCTTTTAATATTGGGCCTCCAATCCCCAAAATCTGAGAACTAATGGAAAAACTAGCAACCCATTCTTTCATTCATCCTTCTCAAATAACCAACCCTATTTATCGTTAATTTTCCAAAATCATTCCTTCTAAACTGGTTTTGAGCCATCCTATGGAAAATTTGAGAGTTTCTATCACCCCCCTTTAGCCATGACTCCTAAGACTTCTGTCTCCAAGAGGTCACCTTTAGGTTTGCCTGATAATAAGAATATGCCATAGCACGCTTTCTAGCCTCCAAATCCTCATCTTCCAAAGGCCCAACTCTCTCCTTATTGTACTAGTAACCAGTGTTGTCAAAGGTAAAAGGCGATGCCAAGGCAAGAAGACCCCTTTTAATCCTGAGGTGAAAGGCGAAAATTAAGGCAATCACCTAACTATAATAAGGTGATAAAATAGTATAAATATATTTACCATTTACCTATTCTATACTCAACCAATATAAGTATTCTTCAATAATCAAAACTACTAAATTTTCATCCCCTGTGATGCCTTATAAAATTAAGAAAATAGTAATAATCATTCAAAGTGTTAAATATAATACCCCACATCATAAGAAAATTCATACTATTTAGAGAAATTCATCATGTCCATATGCATATTCTAATGTTCCAAACATCCAAAAATTAAAATAAGAAACAAAATAAGATAATGAATGCCCTAAAGACTTTAAGCATCATCGTTGTAGTCATTATTGAAATTAAAATTGTCATCACTTCCATTAAGACTAGATTGGTATCCCTCCATCTCATTATCATCCTCTTCCATGTCCTCTAAATTGCTCTCTTTCTCTTCAAAATCAAGTTGTGAAGTAGCAGCCACTAAATCCCCCTTTAAACTTGTCTTTGATCTTGCTCAAAGTCTAGTGGAAATATTTGCATCTCCCACTCCTGCTACACTTGCCACTACACCCCATGTCTAGCTATCATCCACAAAAACCAAGCCATCCTCCACATGAATGGTGGTGTCTTCTTCACTTATTTTTCCAATCAACCACTCATTACTTTCGTCAATATCTACTAATGAGATGGGGTCAATGACATTGCATCTATCATATCGTGCTTTAAGAGCTTGGTTGTATTTAACAAACACCAAGTCATTTAGTTCTTTTTGCTCTAATTGGTTCCTCTTCTTGGTATGAATCTGGAAACATTTATTAGTAAATCTAACCACAAGCTATATTAGTTATAACCATGGATTAAAATATCGTGTTTTAGCGGACGACGACATAATATATAGAAGAGAAATATTGATACTCCGATATTTCGTCAATTTATCGAGAATTTTGTCGATATCTCGTAATTATCATCATTTTATCGATTTTTTTAGCGATTTATCACGATATTTTGTTGCGGTCAATGTAGGGAAGTGTGGTCAAAGGTAAAAACTCACTTGATATTTTTTGTAGCTAAGGGGGGTCGAACCCCAACCAAAAGATTCAACTTGCAGATGGGCCAAGCTTGTTTCTTATAATATATACCACATTAAACATATATAACCTAAAACTCATCATATAAACATAATATTAAAATAACATTTTAATGAACAAATTAATTATAATGATTTTATAATTAAATGAAAAAATTTCATTTAATTGATTACCAAAAATATAAAAATTATCATGATAATTTTCTTCATAGTGTTTTTAATATCATTAATATATTAATTAAATATTAAAAATTATACATATATTAAATGAATTATAATTTTAATATTAAATATATTTTTAAATTAGACAAAGTATAATCAAATATCACAACATTATTATCAAATAATATTTGATATAATTTAATAATAAATATATATTTATGAAATTTATATTTTTTATGGATGTATATAATGTTATTATGAAATATGATGAATTATATTATACATATATCAATTTCTTAAACAAAATAACTTTAAAATATCTAATATAATTCTAATTTCATTTTTAAGAGTTTTTTTTTTTTTTTTTTTTTTTTTTTTATAACATTTCTATAAGTTTTGATTAATTTTAGATCCATCGATATTTTGTGTCAAAATATGCACCGATATATCTATGATATATCCGTAATTTCTGATATTTTTATCCTTGGTTATAACAACTTAATTTACTTAACTAATAAAATTTCTAATTTTATAAATTTATATATTATATAATCAACAAAGTATTAAATACTTACATGCTCAAACACACTTCAATTATGTTCGCAACTCGATGCACTACAAGTCAAGCTAAGAATATTTATGGCTACTTGTTGTAAATTTGGGGTAGTGTTGCCATATAGTTTCCACCATTCAGTTATAATGTTTCAAATGGAAACAAAAAATTAGTAGATTAGCAAGTAATATTTGATCTAATAGCTAAAAAAATAAGTAATTTAATATCTCATTTAGAAATATAAACTTTCTTAAAGTACTTTATAGTTTATACCTGGAGTTAGCGTCTTCCTTGATCTAATGGCTATTGGAATACCGAAGAGACCCTCCGCATTCTTATAAGTTGACAACTCACAAATGATCTTATCTTGCACATCAATATTAGAAACTAATCTATCTATACAAGAATATAATCTTGATGTCACTTCTTCATCAAACTTCACAGGAGGGTTGTCATAGAAAAATTCCAAGTTTAAGAAGCACCTACTGCATGCAAGGGACAATAGAGTTGACATTCCCATTTCTTACCAATAATAGAGAAGATCTCCTTGTACTTATCCTCATTCTCGTTAAATGACTTTTTGATAATCTCTTTACATCTATCCATAGCTTCATATATGTACCCCATGTTAATGTTACCATATACAATTTATGAATTAGATTGGCTGTAATGTTACCATATACAATTTAGGAATCAGATTGGTTGTACATATACATTTGTATATAGATGGATGTAGAGAATAATAAAAACAGAAGGGAGTTCTCGGTTTCTAGGGATTTTTCTAAGTGTTTGACATGGTATCAGAGCCAGGTTTTGGCACCTTCTGAGTGAAGTTCGTGCTTCTTGGAGGTTTTGGCACTTTCTGTTGGTGCATTTATGTTTTTTTTTTTTGTGATTGCTATGGGTGTTTTTTTGGGTTTCGATCCATTTCATCGCAACCTGATTCTTGGCCATTTTTGTTCCAATTTCTGGTGGAAGGTGCGGAGAAACTAGAAAGAAGAGGGGATGAAAGAAAATTAGGTTTTGTAGACGATCTTAGGTCCAGTTTCTCTCATTGGAGACAACTATAGAACTTCTATTGTTGTGAGCAACTGGAACCATCACATCCGTACATTTTGAATCATCATTTGCTGCACCAGAATTTTAAGGGGAGAGTCTTTCGTCCAGACAACTACAGATCGGGTTCCAAAGCGTGATCCTCCACTGCTCGTGCTGCCGCAACACTTTGTGCCATACCCATGCATCTCCGGCAACACCCTACTGCCATTAGAGATCTGCACTAGCTTGTTAATCTCGCCACCTAAACACCACAGTCGCATAAGAATTTTAAGAGAGAGACTTCCATCACTCTAGGGATCTTCACGACTTTATCTCCAAGAGCACAAGTGTGCACGCTGTTAAAGGGAATTTCTCTCCATTAACGTGTTGCATTATGTCATCAGATAAGTTGGAATCATTTCCTATTAGCTTTACTGGAAAAAATTATTGTGCTTGGGAGTTTCAATTTAAATTATTTGTCAAAGGAAAAGAATTATGGGGTCATATTGATGGGAGTAATCCTACACCTCGTGATGCCGAGGCTTTGTCTAAGTGGGAAATTAAGGATGCTTGGGTTATGACTTGGATCCTTAGCTCAGTTGAACCTCATCTTGTTCTCAATCCGAGGCCTTATAAAATTGTTACTAATATGTGGAATGATCTCCACACAGTTTACAATCAAGACAACTCTGCTAGGTATTTTCTATTGGAGTATGAGATGGCTAATTTCACACAAGGAAGTCTCTCAATTGAGGAATATTTTTTCTGGTTTTCAAACTCTTTAGGCTGATTATTCCGACATTGTTTATGCTAATGTTCCCATTGAAGCTCTCTCTGCTATCCAAGCAGTGCATGCAACGAGCAAGCGAGATCAATTCTTGATGAAGCTACGACCCGACTTTGAAATTGCACGGTCTAATATGATGAATCATCATCCTGTACCATCTTTGGATGCCTGCTTGAGTGACCTTCTACGTGAGGAACATCGTATCGTAACTTAAGCTACCATGGAACATCGGGCTAATGTTAGTGCACCTGTTTTTGTGGCTTATGTAGCACAGGGGCGGAATAAGGGTCAAGACATGCGTGTTGTCTAGTGCTTTAGTTATAAAGATTTTGGTCATATTGCTCATAATTGTCCTAAGAAGTTCTGTAACTATTGCAAGAAACAAGGTCATATCATCTCTACTTGTCCTATTCGGCTTGAAAGGAAGCAGGGTACTGCTTATCATGCCTCCACTGATACCTCTAGTTCTGCTACATTGCCTCCTGTCTTGTTGGTTGTTCCTATTCCTGCTCCTATAGCCTTAGCAAACCTGAACACACTCACTCCTAAATGGTACAACAAATGACCATTTCTGTTTTTTCTGCCTTTGGGCTCTTAGGTAATCATTCGGTTTCTTCTAAGCCATGGTATTTTGACTTTGGAGCCTCTAACCATATGATGAATTCTATTCTTTCTCTTTCCAATGTTAGAAATTATGATGGAAATCTGAAAATTAACACTATAGATGGTAGTTCTTGCCTATCAGTGCTGTTGGTGATCTTTCCTCTTCCTTAACTGTTGTTTTTATGTCTCCTGACCTCTCCACAAATGTTATTTTTGTTGGTTAATTGGTTGATAATAATTGTAATGTCAATTTCTCCTGTTTTGGTTGTGTTATGCAGGATCAAGTGTCAGAGAAGATGATCGCGAAGGAGCCTAAAGTGGGACGACTCTTCTTCATGTTTCTCCTTCTACTATTATTCCTAGTCTTCATTTACTTTCCTTTGCTTGTAATGTTGTTGGTTCTGGACATAAGATGTGGCATAGACGTCTTGGCCACCTAAACTTTGATGTACTTCGTACTTTGTTTAATTATGGATTATTGGGAAATAAAGCATGTTCTTCTCTTGATATTTCTTTCAATTGTACGTCATGCAAACTTGGCAGAAGAAAAGTTCTACCTTTTCCTCATCCCGCATTTCGTGCCTCATAATGTTTTGATATTATTCATAGTGATGTTTGGGGGATTACACCTATTGTTTCTCATGCACATTATAAGTATTTTGTTACTTTCATTGATGACTTTAGTCGTTTTACTTCCTCCGGGCAAATGCTAAAGTTTTTTTCAATCTTTAAGAGCTTTCTTGCATTTATTGAGACTCAATTCTCTGCCAGCATCAAGGTCTTGCGCTTAGATTCTGGCGGAGAATACATGTCTAATGAGTTTCAGGACTTTTTTCAAAGCAAATGGATCATCTCTCAGTGTTCTTGTCCTTCGACACCACAACAAAACGGTGTTGCTGAGAGAAAAAATCACCACCTTCTTGATATGGTAAGAACTCTTTTACTTGACTCATCTGTTCCTCCTCGTTTTTGGTGTGAAACACTTTCTACTACAGTTCATTTGATCAATCACTTACCCTCTCCTATGTTAAATCATGTTTCTCATTTCTCTAAGTTGTTTGGTCATTCTCCTTTATATTCTGATCTTCGTACATCTGGTTGTGTTTGTTTTGTGCATCTACCTACTCATGAACGACATAAACTTACTGCTCAATTTGTTAAGTGTGCTTTTCTTGGTTATACTATCCCTCACAAGGGTTATGTTTGTTATGATCCCCATGCTCATCGTATACGAGTTTCCTGGAATGTGATTTTCTTTGAAAATCAATATTTCTTTCCATCTCATGTTGAGTTGCCATCTACATCTGTATCTCTTTTGCCTAGTTTTTCTAAATCCCCAACAATTGTGAAAAGGTTCAAACTTGGTTTTGTGTATGAAAGACATAGTCGACATGAGTTCGGTTCCATTTCCTCTATGCCCCCTTTCGATCTTGACCCGACGCTTGATCCTACTCCTGCTTTCACCACTCTTTGTCTGTCTACTCATCTTTCTCGACCCCTTGATTGGTATGGATTCTTCCTTTATGTCTTTCTTGTTGCTACTTTATCCACTATTTCAATTCGCTCTTGCTACAAACAGGCTATAGAACATGAGTGTTGGAAAAATGCAATGCAAGCAGAACTTCAAGCACTTGAGGAGAATCATATTTGGGATATTGTTTCTTGTCCTTCTATAGTCAAACCTATTGGGAGTAAATGAGTTTTCTCAGTAAAACTTCATTATGATGGCTCTTTGGACCGGTACAAAGCTTGCCTTGTAGCTCTGGGTAACAAGTAAGAATTTGGGGTTGATTATGAGCAGACATTTGATCCTGTTGCCAAAATGACCACGGTTCGAACCATCTTAGCTATTGTCGCTTCACAGTCATAGCAACTGCATCAGATGGATGTGAAGAATGTTTTTCTCCATGGTGATCTCCAAGAAGAGATTTACATGAAGCTTTCCTTTGGTATGACTAATTCTTCTCCTCATGATGTCTGTAAGCTAAAACGTTCTTTGTATGGGCTCAAGCAGGTGCCCCAGGCTTGGTTTAAGAAGTTTTGCAGTACAATTCTTTCCTTCAATTTTACCCAAACTCAGTATGATTCTTCCTTCTTTTTCCACACGTCTGCGTTAGGTACAATCCTTCTCTTGGTTTATGTGGATGATATTATCATTACTGTCACTAACTGTGGTTTGATTGTTAAGCTTCAACGACTATTACATACAACTTTCCATATGAAAGATCTTGGACAACTCATATACTTCTTAGGATTTGAAGTTCATCATCGGGCCAGTGGTATTTTCGTGAACCAGCATAAGTATATTCAAGATCTTATCACTTTGGCTGGTTTGAAGGACACTGCCTCTATTTAAACTCCTATGGAGATAAATGTCAAATATAGGAAAGATGAAGGGGACCTTCTGGATGATCTTATTCTCTATCGGCGCCTGGTTGGGAGTCTTATCTACTTGACCACTACTCGACCTGATATCTCCTATGTTGTTCATAAGGTCAGTCAGTTTATGACTTCTCCTTGGCATCTCTATCTTGCTGTAGTTCGACTCATCATCCGCTATCTTCGAGGTTCACCTACGCGTGGGTTGTTCTTTCTTACCAGCTTCTCTCTTCAACTTGTTGCCTATAGTGATGCTGATTGAGCCGGGTGTCCAGATACACGTCGATCTACTACGGTTCTGTGTATGTTTTTAGGTGATGCCTTAATTTCTTAGAGATGTAAGAAACAAGATCGTGTTTCTAAATCCTCTACCGAGGCCAAGTATCATGTCATATCTACTACTTGTTTTGAAATTGTATGGTTACACGGTCTTCTTGAGGAGCTTGTGTTTTCTTAGACTACGTCTACACCTTTTCATGCTGATAACACTAGTGCTATTCAGATTGCCACCAATCCTATTTTTCATGAACATACCAAGCACATTGAGGTTGATTTTCATTCTATTCGAGACACCTTGGAAAGTCGGGTGATATCTCTTCCTCACATCTCTTTTGATCTCCAAGTGGTTGATGTCTTCACCAAAGCTTTGACTCTACAACGACATCAATTTCTTGTTGGCAAATTGTTGCTGGTTGACTTACCAGCATCAATTTGAGGGGAGATGTTAATGTTACCATATTCAATTTAGGAATCAGATTGGTTGTACATATACAAAAAGATTGACAGTTATGTTAATGTTACCATATACAATTTAGGAATCAAATTGGCTGTAATGTTACCATATACAATTTAGGAATCAGATTGGTTGTACATATACATCTATATATAGATGGATGCAAAGAATAATACAAACAGAAGGGAGTTCTCGGTTTCTAGGGGGTTTTCTGAGTGTTTGACACCCCATAGCTAGCTTTCTTTCATTGTCAACAAGTCGAAGAACTTTAACAAGAGGACCCATCACCTTAAGAATATAAACAACTTGATTCCAAAATGAAGGCATCAAAACTATTTTTTAGACTTGTTTTCCCTTTGCTTCCTTTGCCTATATACTAGTTAACCACTTGTTAGAAGTGAACATCAATCTCAAATGACGCTTTTGCATATGGATACTTTGTAGGGTATGAAAACATGTTGCAAATTGAGTTATGTCTGGCCTAACCAATTCTCTTTGTTTGGTGAACTCTCTCATCATATTTAGCACCCCCGCATGATTGTAGATGAACCCATTCAATGTGATGGCTTTAGTCAAAGTCATCTTAATTGTAGGAAGTTTCCCAATATCTTCTAAAATGAGATCTATGCAATGAGCTGCACACAGGTGTCCAATACAAATGTGGTCGTTTTGCCTCTAGGAACTTTCCTATATAAAGTCAAAATCATAAAAACCATAATAAATAAAAATTATGAATAATATCTTAAATTCATAATATAATGTTTCAATTCAAATGGCGCAAATAAAACCTAAAGAACTTCATCAAATAAAATCTTACCTGTCAATACATAGTTAGATCCATTGTCAACTATTGCTTGAACAACATTTTTCTCCCTAATGCGCTCCTCAAATTTGTCTAATAATTCAAATGTATTCTCCCCAGTTTTCCTAAATGAACTATCATCAATGGACTTCATAAACATTGTTCCAACTGGGCAATTTACCAAAAAATTCATCAAGGTTTGATTTGTTTTATTTGTCCACCCATCAGACATAATAGAAACTCCATACTTCATCCATGCAACATTATGATCTTTCAATTTTTATTTATTTATTTATTTATTTATTTTTTGTGTACTCCACTTCTTTATGAAGGATTGGAACTCTTAATTCATGATAACTTGGAGGTTTCATATTTGGATCATATTGTCCAATAACTTCAACCATCCATTTAAAACTATCTAAATTTGCGCAATTAAATGATATTTCTTCTTGATAAAAGAATCGACCTATGTATTGACATACGGTTTCTCTTTTCTTTTTATCAAACACATCATTATAGAACTTTGTTTGATCTTTCCCTTTTTCCAAAGTTGAACTACTTTTTCTAGCTTTTGAGACACAAAAACATCAATGGACCTTTTGTTGTTGAATTCATCTTCTTATTACTTTCCATGCCACCTTTTTTTTTTATTATCAATCACTTTTTTTCCATGCAAATTGACTTCTTCAAGTTCCTTTTCCTCATCAATATCAACAATGTTTTCTAAGCCACCAAATTCAGGAAAAAAACTATAGTTGCCTTTTTTATTCTTTTTACTAGTCATATACTGCTCAAACTCCTCTCTTACTTCATCTAGACATTTTAAACACCTTGCAACATTTCCTTTTGTTTTCCTATTTGATGTTGTTTTGCTCTAAATATTCCACATTTTGTCTCATTCCCACAAAATAAACATGTATCTGAATTTGTATGTTTGGATCTTTCAAAAGATTATATTTCCAAGGCGGAATTTTTTTTCGAACCTTTTGATGATGTGCCATCTTCTAATGCCATTTCCAAAATCTAAATTTAGTTTTTTTAAGAAAAATAATTACAAATTTAAAATTTAAAATATAAGGAAAATAAGACAACAATGTAAAAAAGTTATAAAATACAAAAAACTTTTATAACAAATAATAAAATTCTCATGCAAGAAGCATGGTCTGTTGAATGATATATTTTCAATAATAAGAACATATAAGTGGTGAAAATGGTGGGACCCATTGAAATGATGAGTTTAAGGAAGGTGGAGTATGGCTTTCTGCAATGTGCAGTGGCAGTAGAAAATGGTTAAATCTTTGTAGTGTGTGTACTGTGTAGTGGCATTGTGACAGGCTTAAAAAAAATTGGTCTCAAGAAGGTATAGTATGGGTCTCTACAATGTGCAATGGCAATAGAAAATGGTCAAATCTATCTGTGTAGTGACACTATTACAGGAAGCTCTATAGTGTGTAGTATTGTAGTGACAACACAGAGTAAAATATATATATATATATATATATATATATATATATATATATATATATATATATATATATATATATATAAATTTGGCCTTTGTGAGTCTTCACATCACAAGCAAAGACAAGTTTTTGGTTTGCAGAGAATAAAATGAAAAAAAACAACAGTCAATAGCTATAAAGCATGTAAAAGAAGGCAGTCTTCATTCTTCAAAACACAAGCAAAGATAATATTTTTCTTTGCAAAGAATAAAATAAAATAAAAACGAGTCAGTTCAAGGTGCATCAGTCAAAACATACTTTTTTTCTTTTAAAAAAAGTTGGCTTCATAGTTCAAAACTTCAAATCATGAAGAACATAAAACAAAGGTCATAAGAAGAGTTATAGAGAAAAGAAAGATGAGAAAACATTGCCAAAGTGAACCACAAAGCTGCTGAAATCTTCATCCCTTCATCTTGTCTTTTTATTGCTAAAAAGTAACAAAAAACTTTCTTTTCTTCTTCCCTCTGCCTCATCTTTTTTCTTAAGCCTAAATCTTGTTTTTTTTTTTTTGCCCTTTTATTAAGGCTTTGTTATAAACCTTTTAGCTTCTCCATACCTCAACTTTCCAAATTTTATTTTATTTCATTTTCCAAGTTTTTAGCCTTATGAATAAAGGCAATCACTATTACACCTTAAACTTTATCCTAAGGTGACCACCTAGGGGTTGCCTCTTTGAAGTTGCCTCACTTAGGTCTTTAAGAGGCGTTTTTTATTTTTCCCACCTCGCCTGGTGGCCTAGGCAAACCAAGCGATCTCCCTTCACAACACTGCCAGTAACCAATTTGCTCATAAGGAGATACTATGCTAACTACCATGTTACCGAAGACTCGTTTATGCAAAGCTTTAATATCTTCTTTCAAAGCTTTCAGCTAGTTCAAATAAACAAAACTCGATGGTCCAATCATATTGTAGCTTTTCCACCAGTTCTTCACGAAGCCCTAAAACCATCCACCTTTAGCCACATATTTTTAGACCTAAACACAATCTTACCGATTGTAACCCCATTACTATCCAATGAAATCAATGTATTAGCATAGATTGGCCTCGACAACACGCTTTAGACCAAATTGAAGAAATGATCCTCTCGATCTGTAATCACAAGAAAGAGATCAAGAGAATGGGAATCCCTTCTTGCCTTCCCACTCCATGGAAACTCTCCTCTTGAAAATGGCATATCTATTAGACTAAAATACCTGAAAAACTTCATGAAGTGCCTCATCATTGCTAAAATATGGATGCAATGTCCTTTTTCTTAAGGAAATCCCACTATATAAAAGTCTCTCCTAATACACCAAAGATCCTCCCACAACCCCATAATATCCCTTAGTTGTTTTCGAGAAATCCTCCTTGTCCCACTTCGAATCCAGGTGCCCCTAAAAGTCCATACAAATTATCCTCAAAACTAGTAAAATAGTAGGAAAATAAAAATGCTCCATTTCTCCTACTCCCACCTCAACCATCTCAAAAGCTCTCTCATAAAAATAAAAATAAAAATAAAAAACTATTGGGGCATGAAATACATTATGGGTTCAAATCCTACTAGCTTAAACTTTTAGGAAAATTAGTTGTTCAACATGATACCAAAGCTTCAATTAATTGGAGGTCAAGAGTTCGAATCCTCTCTCCATATATTTATCTGTCTTATTTTTTGTGATCTGAAATTTGTGATTTGTCAACATCTACTATTGTTTGTGACTCCCACAATGGGTATAGGCCACAAAGGAGGGGAGATGGTGGAGCATGACTTACATTGTGGCTTAAATCCTACTAACTTAAGTGTTTAGGAAAATTACTTCTTCAACAAAAAATACCCACTTCCCCAAACCTCCCCTTGCCCTTAAAGCTTCCCAAACTAAAAATACTTGCACCCAAACTTCTCAGCAAATATATCATCTGCTTTGCTATCTTGAAAGCATACCAAATCCAACTTCCAAGACTGGATGATAATCTTAACAATTTTCATCTTCTACCGATTATTTAGGCCTCCTACATTCCATGACAACATCATTATTTTCATTGTGTTGAAGATCCATCTCTATCTCCTTTTGATCTACTTTCCATGTATTATCCTTGTAATTCCCAAAATGCTAATTTTTTCAATTCCCTTTGTTTCCACCTAAAGCCTCTTGCTTTTCACTTTCTAGCTTATACTAAGAATGACTTTCTATGTTTTTCCTCTATTTTTCTAATCAAGGTTAAAATTTCTTCCTCAAAACTATCAAAGGATGAGCCCACAAATCTATTGAATCCCGCAAATTTACTATTAGACTATAGCAAGGAACCTTTTTCACCATTTCCAACCAAACTTCTTAATAACTACTACTCCTAAAAGAATCTAGGGGTAACTCAGACAAGAGAGAAATAAATGGTGATGAAAGGAGGAGAACGCTTCTCCTTAGGGACCAACTTCCATGAATTACATGGCCCTAAACTAGAACTAGAACTAGATTCTCAAGAAAATCCATTGATCTGCCATCTTGCAAGATCATTCTCAAGGGACCTCATCCGCCATAGCAAACTCTAGAGCTTATCTCCCTCACCTTCTAGAAATCCTTTTGCACTAACCTCATAGGAGAAGCAATCTGAGAAGAAAATGTAAGAGTAGAAGACTCATCCCCAAGCACCAAAACCTAGTAATAGACTAAGAACCTAGGGTTCAAGATACTAATACCAAGAAAAGCTTAAAAGCATGGTTTTTCTTAAGAAATCAATTATTTGATGTGCAAGATGTCCTCATCATTTAGCTACTAGAACCAAATAATTTTATGTACTTCACATGCCTATTTATATGGATGTCAGTGAGATCACCTTCACGTAGGCATTACAGACATTTTTACAAAGAATATGAATTGCTGATGAATTTTTAGAAATTTGTGTCACCCATTTTCATTAATAATCTACCTAACTTAGAAGTTGAATCTAGAAAGGTGAAACAAATTCACCATTTCACACTCAGATGATGACTTAAATTAAGGGCAATTCAAACTATATAGCATAAGTATTTGTAGTAAAGATATAGCAAGCACAAAGTAATAAAGATATACCAAGTACAAATTTAACTTTCCTCTATTGTTTTCAGTATCTTGTATTTCAAAATTATTCCTAATGTGCAAAAATGAAGGGAGTCCTGCTAGGTAGAAATCCAGCCTTAAAACCCTTAAAACCTTATGAACAAGTCAAGTTCAAATCTAAATAGAATCTTTCAATAAATTTTCAAAATATAGTCAGAACAAGTAATTTACCTTGGCAATACTTATAATCTGTTACTCCATTGCTTCATGTATGGTTGCCCTATCATGTTCCCTCATACTGTCAAATAGAACATGATTTAGATTAAGAATTAAGAAAGGGGAAGACAAAATGGGGGAAGGGGGGATAACATGAAAACAAGATGAGAGATGATAGGAGAAATAATAATAAAAAAATTATATAAAAGATAGAGGTTTTATATATATATATATATATATATATATATATATATATATAACCTAACACCAGGTTGTTAAAATATAATATTAGGGATATTTATGTCTTATGTATGTTAGAAGGGTAATAGGTAGTTGCCTCATGTTTTTTTTACTCTCATTGTTTTCTTCTATTCCGTTTTTTTTTTTTTTTTTTTTTTCAAACCAGGGAATTCACCATAATACTAGCAACCTAATAATAGATCATTTTGGGGGAAGCAAGTCAAATTCATAGTGGATAACTATGACTTTATCACAAACCTTCATGCTAGAAAATTTCAATTGCCTAATTATGTCAACCACAGTTATTAGTAAAGTTATTTCTTTAAGGGGGTAAAAAAAAAAGGGAAAAGAGAACAACACTACTACCAAAATGATAAGAATAACAAGACCTAAAGAGAGAACCATAGCTGGTTGATATTTTTTTTCCTTCTCCTTCTCAAAATAAGGTTCAGAAAACAAAATAGATTATGCATGTCGAGTTTGATATGATTTACAAAAGCAAAGAGAAAGGTTGCCCTATTTAAAGTTAATGATGTACAAAAATAGATTTTTCATTCAATCAAAATGGCAATACCTATCAAATTCGTCTATACAACAAAGCCCACCATCTACCAAAACAAGAGCCCTAACTTCCAACATCCATTCCCCTAAAAATTCCTTAAAAGTGGTTAGCCTTTTTAGTTGAATTGAATTTCACATATGTGGTTATATTATGTAATAGAGAAAATTTCAAGGATGCCCAATGAAATTTCTAAAAATAAATGGTGTACATAGGTATATGATGACCTACAAAGGGCTTAAAAAAGCAATAGATAAAATTTCAATAAAGTATGGGATTGCTTGATATTCTGCAGAATGGGGATTGCTTCGTCTATCTAAGTTCTCGATGTAAACCAAAATTTTTCAATAAAGTATCATTTAGTTTATCTTTCAAATTCAATATGGTATCAAAGCCCAAGATCTAAACATCAACATGGTGAAAATTGCAATGATAACATCTAGCAAGGTCTTCAAATGTCATTTTCGATTCTTTTTTTGTCAATTCCGATGGTAATGGTGGTTTTGAAAATTCCGTTCACACATTACTATCCACAAATTCAATGGCAAGAATTATCTCTGATGGTCTCAATTAATAATGATGTATATATGTGGGAGAGGCAAAGACGATGATGACTATATCACAGGCGCGAATATGAAGAATGGTGCATCTTACAAAACCTGGTTTTCTGAGAACAATATGATTATGTCTTGGCTTACTAATTCCATGGCGCATGCCAGACATTCCTATTCTACAAGATAACAAAAGAAATCTAGGATGCAGCCAAAGAGACGTTTTCAGACAACGAAAAATACAATAGAGGTGTTTGAAATCAAAAGTCAACTTCTAGAATTACGGCAAGGGGACCTCAATGTGACCCAATACTTTAGAATTCTCTCATGATATTGACAAAAACTGGACATGTGCGAAGAATTGGAATGGGATTTCACTAGTGACAACATCAAATATCAGAAAATTGTGGAAAAAGAAAATATCTTCACATTCTTAGCGGGACTCAACAAAAATCTTGATGAAGTCCAAGGAAGGATTCTTAGCACTAAGCCATTCCCATTACTTCGAGAGACATGTTCTAAAGTCCCGAAAAAAAGAGAGTCAAAAGAAAGTCATGATGAAGGATCATAACTCATCACAGTCCTTTTCGAGCAACGACGGATTAGCTTTGGCCACCAAATGACCAAATTCTCAACACTTTGATTTAGAAGGGAGATCTAATAGGCCATGGTGTGATCATTGTAATCGAGTTGGTCACACTCGAGAAACTTGTTGAAAAATTTATGGGAAGCCATCTAATTGGAAAAGTAACAGAACTTAGGAAAATAAACCTCAGGGTTATTGAGAGATTTAAATTTTTTTTAATAATATGATTACACTCAATTCCAAACCAAAATCCAATTTTTTCGCACTAACAATGGTACTTAATACTTAATTCAATTCTTGGACCATATCTTTGTGAACATGACATTATTCATCAAAGCTCATGCATTGCTACACCACAACAAAATGGAATTTCAAAAAGAAAAAACCGCCATCTATTGGAAGTTGCTTGATCCCTTATGTTCATGACAAATGTTCCTAAATATTTTTACGAGGAAACCATTCTCACTGCATCATACTTGATAAACAAAATGCCCATTAGAGTATTACAATACCAAACTCACATCGAAGTCCTAAAAAATTGCTACCCTAACATCGGCTAGTGTCATCCCTTCCACCAAAAAATTTTGGTTGCAGCGTTTTTGTCAACACTCATGCTAAAAAAAAAAAAATGAAACTAGATCTAAGAGCCCTCAAATGCCTTTTCTTGGGATATTCTTCAACCCAAAAAGGTTATAAATGTTACTCTTCAATCACAAAAAGGTTCTATGTTTCCATGGATGTAACATTCCTTGATAATCAAGCTTATTTTCCCAAAACTCAGCTTCAGGGGGAGATTTCAGGGAATTCCAACTCAGATCAATTTTGGGATGTTGCTATTCCAACTAATATTGCTCTTTCAACCCTAATTTTTGAACCTGCCACCTCAACTGCCCCTGTAACAGCAAGTAAGTCTAGCCCTGAAACCACTGTTGTTCCCTTCGAACCAAATTCTGTACCCAATCTTCTAGTAAATTTGACCTCAAAGCTTTAGGTTTATTCCTGAAGAAAAGTTTCCAGGGATATACAGACTCCCATGCCCTCAACTCATGGCAAGTTAACTAAACCTAATCCGGATCCTCATGACCAGAATTCAGGTAACACGGTAACTGATACTAATCCAGCTGTATTAAATGATTTGGATGTTCCTATTGCATTTTGCAAAGGGGTTAGATCGTGTACTGCACATCCCATTGTTGATTTTGTTTCCTATGAAAGATTATCTCCACAATTTTGAGCATTTACTACTAATCTCTCTAAAGTTGATATACCCAAGGACATTCATGAGGCATTACAACATCCAAATTAGAAGGTAGTTGTGCATGAGGAGATTAAAGCTCTTGAAAAAAATGGAACCTAAGAATTAACTAAATTGCCTTTGGGAAAATCTATTGTGGGATGCAAGTGGATTTTCAATATGAAACATAAAGCTAATGGGAACATTGACATATATAAGGCAAGATTGATGGCTAAGGGATTTACGCAAACGTATGGAGTAGATTATCAGGAAAATTTTGCTCCAGTTGCAAAACTTAACACTGTTCGAGTTCTACTCTCCATTGTAGTCAACAATGATTGGCCTCTTCATCAACTAGACGTAAAAAAATGCATTTCTAAATGGTGATCTCAATGAAGAAGTCTAAATGGATATTCCACTAGGATTCAAAGACAGAAAAAAAAAATCAAGTGTGCAGGTTAAAGAAATCTTTGTATGGCTTAAAGTAATCACCTAGGGCTTGGTTTGACCAATTCACTTTAGCTATTAAGAAAATTAGGTATGGTCAAGGACAATCGGATCATACGATGTTTTTCAAACATTCATTGGATGGGAAAATAGCTATTCTTATCGTCTATGTGGACGACATAATTCTTATAGGTGATGATGAAGCAGAAATGATAAATATGAAAAACAGCCTCTCTCAGGAATTCGAAATCAAGGACTTGGGAGCTCTTAGGTACTTCCTTGGCATGGTGATGGCTCAAACTTCAAGGGGAATATCAGCCTCTCAACAGAAATATGTCCTTGATCTTCTAGAGGAAACTGGTATGCTTGGATGTAGACCAACAAACATACCTATGGACCAAAATGGAAAGCTTAGTGATGAAGAAGAAAGTCCTTCGATTGACAAAGGTCAATACCAAAGACTTGTTGGGAAGTTGATCTATTTATCCCATACTAGGCCAAACATAACCTTTATTGTTAGTGTGGTTAGTCAATTCATGCAAGCCCCCATTGAAGAACATCTTAGTGTAGTTCACATAATTCTCCGATACTTGAAAATGACACCTAGAAAGGGGTTATTTTTTGGTAAAAGTACCAAACGAATAATCAAAGTATATTCTAACGCAGATTGGGCAGGTTCCGTGAAGGATAGAAGGTCCACTTTAGGCTACTGTACCTACATGTGGAGTAATTTGGTTACTTGGAGAAGTAAGAAGTAGTTTGTAGTGGCTCAGAGTAGTGTGGAAGCTAAGTTTCAGGCTATTGTAGTTGGTGTATGTCAAAGACTATGGCTAAAACATTTGATGGAGGAGTTGAAGATTTCAATCGAGTTTCCAATGAAAATGTTTTGTGATACCGAGCAACCATCAGCATCTCCCATAATTTGGTTCATTATGACAAAACCAAACATGTGGAAATACACTGACATTTCATTAAGGAGAAAGTTGAGAATGGGGAGTTTTTAGTGCAGTACACACCTACCAAACTTCAAACTACAGACGTTCTTACAAAAGTTGTACCAATATAGCATTTCAATTCTCTTATAAGAAAACTAGGAATGATCAATATCTATTCCTCAGTTTCAGGGAGAGTGTTGAAACCGTAGGTTTGATTTTTAGGAGTTTGAATTTAAAAATAAAACCAGAAGATAAGACTTGACTAAGTCCTATTATTTTGGACTGTTTAGTTTGGATAAGTCCTAGATTTTTAGGAGTTTGAATTTAAAATAAAACTAGAAGATAAGGCTTGATTGAATCTCATTATTCTAGGCTGTTTAGTTTAGATAAGTCCTAGTGTGTTTAAATTTGTTTTTATCTCTAGTTTGAATTAGAGAGAATATCGGATGATATTCTGCAGTGCTACATTCTCTTAACTCACATGCATGGCTTGAAAATCTAATTCACTTGACAAGACATGCAAAATACATGTACTAATGCATTGCCATCATTTTCTATTTTACTATTGATAGGAATAAGAATAAGATATCCAAGAGTTTGAGATACACATGTCTACTAGCATGTATCAAGAAATGGTTGTGAGCTTCTTTCATTGGAAAGAGAGTTATATATATAAAAGGACACAAAACAAGATGGCCTGTGGCAAGCATGCAGAAGGAATACAAGCAACACCCTAAAAAAAAGATGGAAAAAAAAAAAAATGGAGACTTCAAGCACTTCCAACCTAGCAATGAAATTCAAAAAACACACGCTCCCCAACAAGTCCACTGGCCAAACAAACAATGACTTGAGAATAATTTCTTTTAGTTTCAACCCCGAAAACCCACTTGGTTCAAAAACTTGGTGATCCTCTTCCCCAAAGACACTAGGCTAGGTACAATGAAGTTGTGATCTACATTTTCATTTTCTTCACCGATCAACAAAGCCAACTAGAAAGATATTCCTTCAGTCTAGACAAGATGCAAGCCACCTCAAAAGGAATCAGCCATAGACCAGAGGTTACATAACTGTTGTATCAAGAGATGTTCGGTGGACTTCTACCAAAACAGAGTTCCAAATTTTTACAATGCGCCTATTGTAATAAAATATTAAAAGTAGCTAAGCAGAATTTTATGACAAAAAAAACAATTTAAAAAAAATGCATAACACTTTCCTTGCATCAAAGAATACACTGTCTAGATGTTCCTATATAATAGTATCAAAGTTCACTATCCTAAAGAGGCCCGATAGCAAGGGTTGGCAATAGTAGTACACTGTCTAGATGTTCCTAGGAATTTTAGCATTTATGTCTTATATAAAAAGGAAGCATGTCCTTATTTTAAAACACAGATTTGATCAACTCAATTGCACAGACGCATTGCTGGAAGGGATCCAAAATTAAAACTTAAAATCATGAGGATCGATTGGATTGGCATAGCTTAGACATCTAGTGTCATGTGAATCTTGGGAAATAATAAGTCTTGCAAAGTGCCTTAAAACCCAGAATTCTTGATGGATTGAGATTCTCTTAAATTTCTCAAGTTAGGATCTCAGTCTGAGCTTCCACAATTCAACAAGAGAAAGTTTTCCAATCAAATTCAAGCTTGAATTAGAGTGTTTCTGATTCAAGCCTTAATGTATTTATCCATTAAAAATTATTTTAACAAAATTATACAACTTAACCTAAATTTGAAAAGGCTAATACTAAGAATAACAAAGCCTGATGGTGTCAGTCAGGAAAACCGGAGAAGAAATTACCAGGATCACCAACTAGAAGCAAATGAGACTCTCCTCGAACCTTAGTCCTAGAAGCATCAACATGTTGCACACCTCCAATAAGTGTTAATGCAACTAGATTAAAATAAGAAAAGTTAGATGTGGTAAGTGAAGTATGAAGCAATAAAGATTATATAATTTTAAAGAAAGAAAAAAATTTTATCTCAAATTTGGACCACATTAGCATGTCCTCTGTAAATAGGAGTTTAAAGGTGAAACAGTACAATTGGAAGTTAATCTTCAAAATCTGTGACAATGGACCTTGACATTGGAAAGGAATATACCTGGAAGTTTCACAATGAAGAGTTCAAAAACTTGTGGACAAATACCCCTAAGAATGGCATTTCTCCCTGGTACAATTAAGTTGCTTGAAATTAAAAGTAGAAGATACCAAAATTCACAGAGCAACTCTAAATAAAGGATGCTAAAAGAATAAAAATGAATAGAGAACACACTTTTTTAACAAGACATTCCTTAAATAGCCCAAATCTTCATATGCTGATATAGAAAAATTATGAAATTTATGTGAATAACTAATTTTCACCTTTTAATGGGGTATCTTTGAAGTCTAACCAGAACTGCTTGAATTTCATAATGACCTAATCAAGGATATCCATGTCTGATCTAAGCTCATTAGTTCTCCTAAAAATAAAAAACAAAGAAAATAATAAACAAGAGCAAGTTAAAAAATACCATGCTCACTAATATATGATATAATAGCATTAGGTTCCAAAAGCATCAAGCATTGTTCAAGTTCTATAAGCCAAAAAAAGAGAAATACACATCTGAAGGATTTTATTTTCCCTTCTTTTTCACTTGGGTAAAAAATGATAAGATTCTGAATTTGTTATCCCTTACTGAATTTCAAACTGGCAAGAAAGGCAAGAAGACATAACTTAAACTGAAAAAGGACACCAAAATATACACCTTCTAGGATACCAAGAGCCTATACAAGACCATTCAATTTGGGATTGCAAAGGGGTAGGTTCAGGTTGGAGTGCACCCCCACCAACCCCATTCCTATTGATATGAATCATCAACATTCATCCAAGCTCAAAACCAACGCAAGGCAGGACCATGAATCCCATTCTAGGATTGGCCAGGTCAGTTTATATTGGTTGAAAAACAACTCTAATATTTGATTAAAGAATAGTAGTACACATATATAGTAGTGTCTAAGATGCAAACACCCAATTTACAATTGTTCTAATCACTAATTTACAATTATCCTAGTCAATTGTTGACTGTTACAATTATCCTAATTTGTACATTGATCGACTAATTCTACAGGCTTATATTAACAGCTAATATATACCACATATAGGTCCTTTAGAGCTGATCAAACCCTAAAATGAAGAGATTCTATTGATTTTCCACACTCCTCCTCAAGCTGGTTTGAAGATATTTTTCATTCCTAGCTTGCATGTCACTGAGTTGAAGCTTGGATTAGACACTCCTTCAGTGAATATATCAGCCAATTGCATTTTAGATGAAACAAAAGGAGTGCAAATAAGACTATTATCAATCTTTTCTTTGATGAACTGTCTATCCACTTCAACACGTTTAGTGCAATCGTGTTAAAATGGGTTATGTGTGATGCTTATGGATGCCTTATTGTCGTAATATAGTCTCATAGGTTCTTCAATGTCAAATTGCAATTCTTTTAGTAAAGTTTTGATCCACATGAGTTTACAAATACTTAGGATCATAGCTCGGTATTTAGCCTCAACACTTGATCTAGCAGCTATTGGTTGCTTTTTACTCCTCCAAGTCACCAAGTTGCCCCTTACAAAGGGGCAATACCCTGAAGTAGATCTCTTCTTGGTTATTTATTGATTTTTTTTTTATCAAAAACAAAATATATGTATTAATAGAGAAAAGGAACATGAGAAGGACTAGAAATCCTCCCCATGAAATACAAACCTGATCAAAAGAACTAGGTAAACCTCCACTAACCAAGGAAGGCTATACAAGAGGTAAAAAAAGGTCGCGTGATCGAAATAACTATGTAAACCTCTTCTAACCCAATGAGAGCTATACAAAAGGAACAAAATGCCTATACAAGTAAAAGAATCTTGACCCTCTAAACCCAACCCTACGGTGTACATAGTGGAAGTGAACTAAGTTGGATTACACTCAAAGGATAGGGTTTAAAAATGTCTATACAGTAAGCCTGAAAATAAACATAAATGTAAGGGAATTTTAAGATATGTTTTTTAGTTGCATTAAAGATAAAAAAAAAAAATGCAATGGAATTTTCTTTGGTCAAGGGCTAGGGAGCACCAGAGAGACCATCTCATTAGTTGGGACCTAATGTGCAAGTTTAAGGTGGAAAGGGGTTTAGGAAGATTTCTCTAAGAAATTATGCTCTTTTAGGGAAATGGCTATAGAGGTCTCCTAAGAGAAGTTATACTTTTTTATATCATGTTATTTTGAGACTCTATAGAACACATTCTAATAGGTAGGATGTCGAGATTATAGTTAGGTGGTCACATCATTGTGCCTAGAAGGTCATTGCACTTGTTTTTCAGGATTTTTCTGAACATACTCATTTTATAGTGGGTGATGGGGCGAGAATTTGTTTTTAAGAAGATTTGTGATGGGGTATGAACCTTTGAACTCACATTTCCTAAGTCTATTAAGAATTGTCATGGTTAAAAACCTCTTATCTCATCAATTCTTAGTTTCACTTACCCTTGTTCTTCGAACTTTAATTTCCATTGCAACCTTTCTAACTTGAAGGTTGAAGATCATGAAAGACTCATGTCCTCTCTCACTTGTTTATATTTATCTCCATCCATCCTAGATGCAAAAGGCTAATTGTTATCTTCATGAGGATTATTTATAGTGAAGTCATTCTTTTTAGTCTTGTGTAACCAATTTAATCTAATTTCGTTCTATCCATTTAAATTTGTATGGAAATCTAAATTCCCAGCTAAGCTCAAGACCTTTTCTTGGCTAATGGCACACAAGAAAGTGTACACAAATGGCATGCTACAATTGAGAAAATCCTACAAAGCCTTTAGTTCTGATGTTGGCTTATTGTGTATGGAGAATGGAGAAATGATGAATAATTTTTTCTTACTTTCTTTGTTGACTTTGGGGCTATGACATATAGACTTTCCAAAACTACTAACTTGGACTAGGTTCCTCCTAGAAGTATTTGTGACATGATGATCATCTCATATAAGGGATTGAGAAGCTCCATTAGAGGCAACATTCCTTGGCAAACCACTTGTCTCGCGTTTATTTGGGTTGTTTAGTGGGAAAAAAATAGGAGGATTTTTTAAGGCAAGGTGAGGACTTTAAAGGCTCTTTGGGATATCATTCATTTCTTTTCCTCCTTTTGGGCCTCTTTCCAAATCCCCTTCCATTTTGGGCTTGCACACTATGTCTCAACTAATGAGATGATCTATTTTCCTCCTCTATCCATGACCATAGAAAATCCCTTTGCATTTTTTTAATCTTTGTCGCTACTACTATATAATGAAATGAAATAATTAGGAATGTGAGTTAAGAAAGACTAGATTACGGTAATTCTTCCACCTAAATACCAAAAAACCTTTTCCCAACCATTTAATCTTCGCTAAATTCTGTCTTCTTAATCTTAAAAGACACTAGCCTTTGGATAGACTCGAATAGGTTATTTAGCCATTCATAAACCTTACATTCGAGCATCGAAGCTAGCCTAGAAATTTGATTCTAACTCATGTTAGAAATTATGTTTCTTATAGACTTAATCCACTTCATTTGCACTTATGCCAATCATTGATGTGTTTATAAATCTGTGTTTGCGATGGATGTTTTTGTAAGTCTTTGGTGATTTGGGAGAAAACAAGAACAATTAAGTTAGTTGTTTTGAGAATTCATAAATCTCCTCCCTCAAAAGAAAAAGAAAGACGTTCTTAGAGTTGTGGAAATGACTAATTTAGGGAGGAAGTTAGTGATGATAAAAAAAAAGTGTGGTTATTGTTATTGTACTAGAAGTGTATAAAGCTATCACTTCTCATAGAAAGACTAACACAAGAACAAGGAAAAAGAAGAAAAATAAAAAGAAAAGACTTGATATATTTTGTTGTACGATACCGTGTTTTATTTACACAAGGAAAATGCACCTAGGTATAATAGATTCACCATTACAATGTTTCAAGAGTATTGGGATGTGATTAAGGATGATTTTTTTATATGTACTTCCTCGAAAGTTTTTCTGATTGTGTTGCTATGAATTCTACAATTTGGTTTGATACTTTTTTTTTCTCTAGGATTCATTGATATTACTTAGATTACTTGACTTTCTTCTCAAAACATCTTAGATTGGGAATATTCCTCATCCATTTGAAATTTCTGTATAGGTTTAGTGCAGAGGATGATGAAGAAGATTCGTGATTTGGTTCAGAGAAAAACAATTGGAAATGGTTGTCTTTGATTTCCTTTATTTCTTTATTCATAACTGGTTCGATATAATTATTGTTTGAGTCTCGTCATCTTCCTTTAACTAGTAGGTTTTCCAAACTCAATTTAACTGGACTCAAGAAATGGATTCAGAATTGTCAAATCAAGATATCAACAATCAAGCCTTTTCCTCTGATAAAATAACAATAATAATAATAATCAAGTTTTTCCCAAAAAGCTTTGGCGTTTTCTCTAATGCCAAAATGGTAAATTGTTTTTGCGGCATTTGCATTATTTTTTATGTTTAATACAAAAATGATAATCAAGGAATCAAGATAACCTATCCAGGGAGGGAAGTCAGACAATTGAGTAATCCATGAATTATTAATTACATTTCATCTAGATAATTGTAGAACTTCGAATTTTTGAAGAGCTTCTTGAAGTTGATTACCTTGTAAGGCATTGTTTATTTATTTCATTCTACAGGCATCCCATTATTTTGCTTTTGCAGTAGGCTATTTCTCATCAACGTAACATGTACCTTTCTTTTTGCAGCTAAGGAGCTGTAGTAGGGCAATGAAAGTTGTAGGGGTTGTGAAGGCAACCTATGAAAAAATATTTGAGCTTGTAATGAGCATGGATGGAACACGGTTTGAGTAAGTTCTTTCTATTTCAAGTAAAGATTTTTATGAATTAATTCCAAATGGTCATTATTATGGTTTTTTGAAGAATTTATTTTGTATATATCATCCGACAGGTCTACTTCAAAGCTCATTTAAGTTATTTTCTTTAAGAAACTTTTCTTATGTTCTTTCTTTATAGCATACATAAAAGTGGTCATGCTCCTATGCATGTCAAAGTTATAGTGATGGGAATTACTTCTCATGAAATTCGCCTCATCTTTTACTAATTTTTTGGACCATTTATTAATTTTTTGATAGGATTTTCTTGACACCTTATGAAAAGCATATACTCACTGACATGATTCTTAGTTTAAAGTTCATAATATGAGCATTCATACATGACATATAACATGTCAAACTGAATATATTTACTACCTTACGTGCATTAGTTATGTTTTATGGTTAAAATATCCAAAACCTATGAAAATAAATTAAATAGTTTTTAGGGTTTATTACACTTTACCCTCCTAACTTATAGCATGTTTTGCACATTGCCCCTTTGAGTTTAAAATCGAGTAATATACCTTCTATGTTTTATAATTGCATGCAATGTGCATTTGTTGTACGACGATGTTATCTATAATGAACGGAAGACACATGTGCTAAACACATGACATGTTTAAATGAGGGCAAAATTGTCATTTCATTTTCAAATGTTCAAATCCCCAAAACCCTAGCATGTCCTCTTCTTTCCTCCAATCGTTTGGTGGATTCCTAAATCCCCAAATTGAAGTTGAAACCCTAGAATGGCCATTGTCGGAGGAATTCAAGATTCTAATGGATCTCAAAATGCACTTGAGATTGAAAACCTTGTCTGATTCACCATCGATGAGCACAACAAGAAACGTGTTTTGTTTTTCTGTTTTTAATCTCATTTTTCCTTTCTTTGTTTCTGCTTGTTTCTTGAAAAAAATCTCTCATTTTGTATTTATTTATTTATTTTTGGTGAGGAAGATAGAGATTTGTCTGATTTGCCATCGACGAGCACAATAGGAGACAAGTTTTGTTTTTTGTTTTTAATCCCATTTTTCTCTTTTTTTTGTTTCTACTTATTTCCTAAGAAATTCTCTCATTCTTTTTCTTATTTTTTTCTTTTTTTTTTGGAGGAAGGTAGAGTTTGGCTTATGAACGTTTGCTTTTTTCTGAGGAACCAAACAAGGATTTTTATTTTTAAAATTCGTTCCATAAGTACAATAAAATATTATTTTTAGGGCATAAGAATTTGATCATTTGGTTGATGGAATTGAAGTTTTCATTTCTTTTTTATTTTGTGAAATAAATCATTGCAAGGAGTTAGATCCACAATTTAATTTTTGTTTCCCTTCCTAGGGTTTTTAAGTAGCCAAACAAGGTGTTTTATTTGTTTCCTTTCAATTATGGTACTTCAAATGAATCAAGTACTAGGGTGCAATAGGCCATTTTACAAGTACTAGTTTTCAGCTAAAGGTAGGCATGTAGAAAATTACATTGATAATGTGACTATGTTTCCAAGTCCTGAGGTTTGGATGTTAGAGAAGACGACATTTTACACCTAATCCACATACTTGCATGCAAAAATTGCAAGGTATTGGAGCAAAATTGACAGTGTGGAATAAGATCACTTTTAGAGATATAAGAGAGAGGAAGGATTCCATCATTAAGGATATTGCCATGGTATAGATTCTCTTGAGCCATCCTTAAGGGCTACAAAGAAAGTAAAGTTGGAAGAAATGTTGTTAAGGATAAAGAGGCATTGGAGGCAAAAAAATCTAGAGTAAAGAGAGCTAAGAAGGAGGATTTAATTCCAGATATTTTCATAGAATTTCTAATGGAAGAAGGAAAAAGTTCATTAAATCTTTAGTGAATGAGAATGGAGCCATGTTAGATGACCAAGTTAGCATTTTAAAGGAAATCTTGATATTCGTTGATGAAATATATAGCAAGTCTAATGAAATTTTATGGAGAGTAGAAGGATTAGAGTGGGCCCCTATCCACTTTTTTCATTTCCTTTTTACTATTTTAGCATGTATTTTGAGTAGATTGATGTTCAGATAGGAGTTTGGTAGTTTTTAGGGCTTCTTAGTGGGTAGAAGTACAACAATGGTGCTTCATTAATGGTTTGTTGATGACACCATACTCTTTTCAATAGCTATTTTAAATGATTACAAAGTCTTAACTAATTTTGTTGGTATTTGAGCACATTTCAAGTTTGAAGATAAATTAAGACAATGAGGAAATAGGGTTACTTTTGAAAATTAGGAACTATCGGTCCAAATGATGAAAAATTCTCTTGTGAGCAATTTGTGGTCTTGGTCCAAATGTTGTATAGTTGAGGGCCTAATTCTTTAATCAACTTTTTTGAGTGGGTGGGCTATAGGTGAAGATGAGAGGGGTAGTTAGTTTTTTGTTTCCCTCTTCCTTTTGTTTTTAGTCTATAGGTGCCTATTTGTATACCTCCTATATGCTTTGGGTTTGTTGTTGAGCACCCTGTTCTTTTAATATACTCTACTATGACTTTGCCTATAAAAAAAAATGATAAATCTAGACAATGGTATCTTGTTGGGTATCAATGTGAGTTTAGACCTAGCTTTGAATTGGCCTCTTTAGAATGTAAGATTTTGATTAACCTATATCTTTTTCAGGTCTTTCTTTGGGGTGAACCTTAGAGGCATATCTTTTTGGGATTTAGTTTTGGATAGGAGTTGTCGATGTTAGATGGTTGAAAAAAGGCCTACTTGTCTCCATGTGGAAGAGTAACTCTAGTGTAGTCTTGTTTTTCCCATGTCCCCCTCATCATTATTATTATTACTTTATTCTTAAACCTCCAATTAAAGTGGGTTATACAATTGAGAGATTACAAAGGAAATTTCTATATTTAGGTGTTGAGGAATGGAAGAGAGATCATTTTAGGGATAAATGTCTAAGCTAAAGGGAGAAGGGGCCTTGGAAATTAAAAGAATGACTTTGAGGAATAGAGTTTTTTCAGGGAAGTGGTTGTGGAGGTTTCTTAAGGAAAGCACTACTTTATGGTACAACATATTTTGAATTTTACGGGCCACATTCTTACTAATGTGATGCTAATGTTGTTGTTACGTGATCTCATCAATGTCCTTGGAAGGTCATTGCACAAGTATTCTCTGGTTTTTGTCATTTTACTTGGTGTTTAGTGGATAATGGTACAAAATTCACTTTTGGGAGGATATTTGGTGGAGTGCTCTTTTGCGTTTGGCTCCCAAACCTCTATAGAGTAGTAAAGGCGAGAAATTCATGTAGTTCTTCAATTTCCATTCTATTCTCCTCTTCATTATGGAATTTTAACTGTTTGCAAAATGTTACTAATGATTAAATGAAGGACCTTTATAATGTTGACTTTAATCCATGTTTATTTATTGCTCACATTCTTCAATATGAGAGTTTAATCTTTGACATCCTATGGTCTATTTAGTCTTAGTTAGTTTATTTTTAGAACCCTCTTTGTTTCCACCAATTTAAGATCCTTTCTCTTGGAAAATTTCTTCTAGAAATCTAAATCTCTATCAAAAGTCAAGGCCTTTGCATGGCTTGTGGCAAGTAGAAAGATTAATATCCTTGATTTGCTGCAGATAAGGAGATCTTTCAAAGCCTTTACCCTAGAATGGTGTGCCATTTTTATTTTTTTTTTGTATTTTCCATTAGCATTAACATTATTACATAAGTTGTTTGGACTATAAGATTGATTGGAAACCTAAGAGTGTGGTAGAAATGCCAACAATTTCCTAAAGGTTTTGGATGTCTTCCTAAAGGAAACTCATGGTGTATTGTTAGTTTCACATTAATTTGGAATATATAGCTGGAAAGGAATGCGAAGATTTGAATGATAGATGAAGAATTTTAGCGGCATTGTAGAATTCAATCTATTTCTTCTCATTCCATTCGGCATCAAGTAGTACATCATTTCTAGGCACTTTTTTGAGTGTTATATTGATACATTGGACATAATATGCAGTTTAACTAGGTTGGCTAAGAAGATACTCTCTAAATGGACTCCCCCAATTGTGTCAACTTGAATTTTGATGGTTGCTCATTAGGAAATTCATAACAATTAGGGGTTAGAGGAATGCCTATGGATCATCATGTAACACTAATGAGAATATTTTCTAAACATATTAGAATAGATCTAGAAATTGTGGTGGAGATTTTAACATTGCTGAGAAGTTGATCAAAGTGGAGGGTCATTCCAACCTAATGTTGCAGTGAAATTTTGTAGTAGTCCTTGGTTGAGTAAGAAAGAAAGAGGCTAATGGAAATTTGACGGTTGGCTTCATTAAACTTTTATTTTTCTTGAAGGATGGGATGCTTCTATCATTGGATTTCTCATTCATCTATTTATTAACAAAGAAGGGAGCCGAACTTCTGTTCTCTTTTATAGGGGGTATTTTCGAATATGTTAGCAAAGCATCGAGCCAAACATTTGATCTCCTTTGTAGGGGTTTCTCTACGTCTCTAAATATTGATTTTTTAATTGTATCCACTTTTCAATGTGTAATGACCTATGGTTTCTAGAGTAGATAGTTTTTTTTTCCCCTACTTTTGATTAGAGTAGTGGATGTTTTTTTAAGGGAGGATTTACCATACTTCTTATACTTATTTCATAGTAATGATGTCTTTTATTCTTATTGAAAAGAAAAAAAAAAAAAAAAAGACAAATACTTGAACCATGCAAGATAACCTACAGTACGTGAAACAATATAATGATCTATTAGGACTCTAATTCTTTTCCTAAAACTTCTGAGTTTTTCAAAAAGTCGAATAACTATATAAAATGGAAACTTTCCAAAATAGAATGTTTAAATATGTAGGAACTCCATATGATAAGAAACTTCCACAAAAGTATAACTTTTCAATTCTAAATAAGACTCAAATAGGAAAAAGGAGTAAGTTCAAAAAGTAGGAAGTTCAAAGTGTATAAGTTTCTTAAAACAAAAATAACAAGAAGACTTGCCAAGCTCTAAATAAGACTAAAAAAAATGTGTGAAATTATACAAATGCCCTTGGACAAATCAATTTAGGATTTCTTTGTTTCTTTTCTTCCTTTGCTAAGAGACCTTGAAAGTTTAGTCCCATCACCAAGGCTATATGTTTTTGTTTTGTATTTTTTTGGATCTTCCTTTTTGTTTTTTTTCTTCTGAGGTGACTATATTACATCCAATTATCTTATCTTGATTTTGGTAGATGATTGTTATTTCTTGTATTTACCAATTTTTAATTTGTTCCAATAGTGAGGAAGTAGTGGAAAGAATCTTTTCAATTTTCTGATATAGGTTTATTTTTCTGATTCCTTTCCATGATCCTCCTATGTGGGTGCTCAAGTGTGGTGGCACCTTCTCCTTCTCTTTTTCCATTTCTTGTGACTTGTTGATCTCCCAACCAACAACCTTGTAGAGTTTATTTGTAAAATGAAAGTCCCTCATAAAGCTTAAGCTTTTGCATGGGCTATAGCTTTATAAAGTTTGACCATATTGTATATCTATTGTTACATCTCAAGAAGTTACAAATTTATGGGGTAAGCTTTAGGTCCCACACTCTTCTCATGTCATAGTTGTTGCTCTCTGTCACTGTGTGGGAGGTTAATAACTGATCCTCAACCATTTAACAGTCTGTTTTTAGGAATCAGTATTTGAATGGCACTTTTTATGATATTATCCAATGCTGAAATAGATGTCTTATTTTGTCTTTGAAATATAAGCTTTCATATGAAAGGGTCATAAAAATGGAAAATGCATCATTTTACTTGCATTGTATCATGATATATGATAGTCGGATTCTTATCCTTAAAAATATAGTTGTCCTTAAGACGACATGGCGGTTAGAGCCTGTTAGTATGTCCAAAACTTTAAACTCCTATCTAATATTTTAATTGGAATGCATGTAATATTTTGTTCATGCCTATCTCTAGAACACCCAGTATTTGGAGGTCAATAAAATTAAAACGGTTAGTAGTATTATTATTTTGTTCAATTTAAGAGCTGTATTACATGTAGTACTTTTATTAGTGTGTGAAATAAATGATATGTAAATGGTGATTCATACCTGATATGCCACTTTCTCAAATATATTTTAGACACATTGCAGTTAGTGCCTTTACTAGAGCCCATGACTCCATGTCATATGACTTTCCACCTTAAAAAAATCAAGCCATAGTAAGAAAGAGCCTCTTAGTCACTTGAATAAGGTTACTATTGGATTCTAACACCTCCAAATTTCTATGATTAGCTAAAACCTATGATTTCTTTTATATGTGTGCACTTTTTCATGTCATTAACTTTTCATGTCATGAGTAGGTGGGATTGTAGTTTCCAATATGGCAGCTTAGTGGAGGAGGTAGATGGACATACAACTATTCTCTATCATAGGCTTCAGCTAAACTGGTTCCCTATGTAATATTCTCTCAAGTTAAATCACTTTATTTATGCTTTATGATGTTACAAAATCTAGTAATCATATGAGTGCATACAAAATTTCATTGTTTTTTTTTTGTATCAACATTGTTAAAACATGGCACTTTTGTGCAAATTCAGATTAAAGCTTTTACTTTGCCTCTCTCTATTTGGCATGTAATTGCGCTTTAAATTCATAATCTAAGTCTTTTGATTTATCTTATAAACCTCATATGGGAGAAACTTCAATTACCATTGATTGCCACAGTTGGGCATCATAGATTGTAGTCGTGAATGGAGGCCATATATACATTAAATTTAGACTCGGACTATTACAATAGTTGGGCCCTACAAGTCCAACAATGCAGTTCAAAAAGCCAAGTCTTGACTTTCTCATGGCCAGGTATGATGCAACTTGGCATGGATGCTTATCCCTCAGGTGGATTCTGAACACTACCCCTGATCCCAACTACATTGAAGTCTATTATTGTGGTTGCCTGGGGAGATCTCTTGATAAATCCTTCTCAAAGTTGCTCAAACATGGAGGTTTGAGGATTCAACTCCTTCATAGTATGGTAATAAGGCTTGGGGTTTTACACAAACCTGTTGTACCTTAGTGGTGGACGTAGCCCCTTTGGTCAATGGATAATTTGGATGGATAGTGGGTTTTTAAATCATGGTTAGAGGTTTGTGAACACACAATTTCATTCATATGCTAACATATAAATATTACAATTTTAGGCGCATTACTGTTAAGTCAGTACCAAACCCAACTAACACATCTAGCTTTTTCAAAAACAAATTCCACAAAATACGAATCTTCACACCTTTTCAACTAATTCTACTATTAATAAAAGATACAAAAGATTTCTTAAAGTATCTAGAAAATTCTCAAATTCTAACACTCCTCAAGAATTTTCTTAGAGACTCCAAGCCTTGATCTTAGCTCTTCGAACTTGGCTTTGGAAAGTGCTTTAGTTAATATGTCAGCAATCTGATTTTCTAAGCAACAATGCACCAGATTGACTTCACCATTCTTCTCAACTTCTCTAATTGCATGAAACTTCACATTTATGTGTTTGGTTCTTCCATGATGCACAAGGTTTTTTGCAATAACAATGGCTGACTTGTTGTCAACCCAAATTACAGTAGCTTCATCTTGGCTTTGCCCCAAATCAGCCAATAGTTTCCATAACCAAATATCTTGGTTTGCAGCTGCTGCTGCAGAAATATACTCAACTTCTGCTAAGGATTGAGCCACGACCTCTTGCTTTTTTGAATTCCATGAAAAAAAAACTCCACTACCAAACAAGAAAGCATAACCATAAGTGATTTTGGAATCATCTAAACTTCCTGCTTAGTCACTATCTGCATATCCCTTAGAGTTCTTTACTTTCTTTCTTAACAAACCACAAACCATAGTCGAAAGTACCTCTAATGTACCTTAGAACTCTCTTAGCTACCCCAAAATGAATTTTACTTGGTGAGTGCATAAACCTTGAGAGTAGGCTTGCTGAGAACATTAAATCTGGCCTTGTAGCAGATAAGTAGAGCAAACTACCTATTAGGCTTCTGTAAACAGAGGCATCTGCTTTGATGTTAACTTCATTCTTTGATAATTTCTCATTCACAACCAAAGGAGTTGCTAGCGATTTGGATCTTTCCATATGAAACTTCTTCAAAACCTTCAGAGCATACTTCTATTGTGAGATGAAGATTCCAACTTCACATTAGTGAATTTCCATGCCTAAAAAATATTTCATTTCACCCAAATTAGACATTTCAAACTCACTCTCCATCTGTACCATGAATTGCTTCAAGATTTTTGAATTACAACCTATAACCAACAAGTCATCTACATACAAAGAGACAATAAGCTGAACTTGTTCTTGAACCTTCAACACATATAGAGTAGCTTCACTTTCACTTCTTTTAAATCCTTGCTGCAGCAAATAGACATCAATTCTACTATACCAAGCTCTTGGTGCTTGTTTCATGCCATAGAGAGCTTTGTGGAGCTTGTAAACTTTGTCTTCACAATCTAAAACTTGAAATCCTTCTGGTTGCTCAACATAAATATCTTCTTCAAGCACACCATTTAGAAAGGCTGACTTCACATCAAGTATCAAGATGATGAATTTTCCATCCCATCTTTGCTACTAAAGCCACCAAAATCCTTAAAGTATCATGCCTAGCCACTGGAGAAAAAGTATTTGAAAAATCAACACCATACTCTTGAGAATAGCCCTTTACAACCAATCTAGCCTTAAGTTTGTTTACAGAACCATCTTAGTTATATTTTCTGAAAACCCACTTAACTCCAATTATTTTTTTATTTTTGGGCATATCAACTAGCTCCCAAGTTCCATTTTTATTTATCATTTTTAGCTCCTCCATTGCAATTCTCCACCCATTTTCTTTAGCAGCTTCATCATAACATGTAGGCTCCTGTAATGCTACATCACATCTCTCATATATTCATCAAGTGACCTTGTTCCTCTTACTGGAACATTATCTAAGTTATCCGCACCAACTTTATCTTCATTTTCTTCTGGAACTTGGGGTACGGTTACCCCAATTTGATCAACATCTTCAACTTCTATCTCATTTTTCTCCCAATTCCATACTGTTGCTTCATCAACTTTGATGTCCCTGCTAAGCATTACTTTTTTTATTTTCAAATTGAAAACTCTATAGCCCTTGGAGGTTGATCTATATCCCAGGAAGATTCCCATCTCAGCTTTGTAGTCCAACTTGTCTCATTTCACATCTAGCATATGAGTGTAACACAAACTCCCAAATACTTTCAAGTGCTCCACAGCTAGTTTAACTCCATACCAAGCCTCAAATGGAGTTTTATTCTTCACAGCTTTGGTTGAATTTTGTTCAACAAATACACAGTTGTGTTAACAGTTTCTGCCCAGAAACACTTTGGCTTTTTCTTTTCAAATAGCAGACACCTTGTCATCTCCATAATGGCTCTATTCTTCCTCTCACTCACTCCATTTTGTTGATAGGAGTAAGTGACAATCAGCTGATGTACAATTCTAGCTTCAACACAAAACTTGTCAAACTTGTCAGATGTATATTTAGTCCCATTATTCGATCTTATTACCTTAATGCTGCAATTTGCTTGATTTTCCACCAAGGCCTTGAAATTTTGAAACACACCAACCACTTCTAATTTTTGCTTCATAAAGAAAACCCAACACATCCTTGTTTTATCATCTATGAACAAGATGAAATACCTGCTTCCATTCAGCGAGGGTGTCTTCATTGGTCCACACACATCAGTATGGATTAATTGCAACCTTTTTTAAGCTCTCTAAGCCTTGTTTACAGGAAACGACAATCTACTTTGCTTCCCAAATTGACAGACTTGACACACATTTTTTTCATCACAAATGATAGGTAGGCCTTGTGTTAAGCCTTTCAGATGCAAGTGTTTAAGTGCAACATAATGAAAATGGCCAAATCTCTTGTGCCACAACAAAGACTCATCAACAACAGTGGTATAGGCATGCTAATTAGTCTCTTTCCACTTAATTGGAAAGCTTTTGTCTCTCATTTTTATAGTCATCAACTTACAACCAACATTATCAACAATAATGCAGGACATATTTTGAAAATGCAAAGAATAATTCTTCTCTAGCATTTGACCCACACTTAATAAGCTTTGACTAATTTCGGGCACAAACAACACATCTAAGATATATTTAATACCTGTTGGAGTCTCAACAGCAACAACTCGCTTGCCCTTTACATTAACCAAATCTCCATTTCCAATCTTCACTTTCGACTTATATGACTGATCCAACCCTGAAATAGCTCAATTCAAGAGTCATGTGGTTTGTACAACCACTATCAATAAGCCAAATTTTTGTACACCTGCTTGTTGCATGACTTGTAACAATAAACAATTACTCCTGTTGCTATTGATTTTCAGCCATTTGTGTTTGCTTCCCTTGTTGATCATTTTTATTCTTGCATATCTTCTCTATATGACTAAATTGCTTGCATGATCTACATTGCACACTTGGCCTATACCAACAAAAATTCTCTGAATGACTCTGCCTCTTGCAATGAGGACATGGAGGATATCTCTTTTGCCACCACTTTTCATTTCTTGGCCCTCATTCTTCTCTTTATCTTTCTTCTCACCGAATTGCTTTCTCTTTCCGCCTTGAGAAGCTTTTCTTTTTGCTTTGCAAGAAAAGCCTCTTCATTGTTATCTTTCTGTCTCATTGATCTCCTTTGTTCTTGAGCTTGAAAAGCATGAACAAACTTAGCCAAGGAAATTTTGGTTAAATCCTTTGAGTCTTCAAGTGAAGAGATCTTGGACTCAAATCTTTCAGGCAAGCTCACTAGAACTTTCTCTACAACCCTTTAGTCTGTTACATCCTCACCAAGAAGCCGGATTTTGTTAACAACTTCCATGAGCCTGTCTACATATTCTTTGATGGACTCATTGTCTTTCATCCTCAAAACTTCAAATTGCCTCTTCAGATTCAGAATCTGCATTTGCCTAGTTCTGTCACTCCCCAAATACATCTCCTTGAGCTTATCCCACACCTCTTTTGGTGTTTCGCAAGCTATAATCCTTGTGAAAATTGGTTCTGAGATAGCAGCATGGATGTAAGATAAAGTTCTTGGAGCATTAGATTCTTCTTTTTCATGAGTCCTGATTTGATTGAGGGTTGGATTGTTTCCCAAAGGCTATATTTGCCTTTTAGTTTCAACCCACTGCCACAAACCAAGACCTCTTAGGTAAGCTTTCATATTAACAACCCAAACTTGATAGTTTTCACCATTGAAAACTGGGGTTGAAAGAGTAAACGTATTGCTGGAAGCCATGAGGGTTTTTAGAGGAAGCCTTGCTGGTGATTTTTTGTCACTCACAGGTCCTATTAAGATTTTTTTGGTCCTTTGATACCATGCGAACACACAATTTCATTCATATGCTGACATATAAATATTACAATTTAAGGCACATTACTATTAAGTCAATACCAAACCCAACTAACACATCTAGCTTTTTCAAAAGCAAATTCAACAAAATACAGATCTTCACACCTTTTCAACTAATTCTATTGTTAACAAAAGATATAAAATATTTCTTAAAGTATCTAGAAAATTCTCAAATTCTAATAGGTTCATTGAGGAAGTTGCAGCACATGGCTAGAACCTTGGAAGCTGTTTACCTCACCACTTCACTCATTTTCATACCCTATTACTTGATATGTTGCTTAACAATTTTGCATCATGTGCTCCTCTATCGCAAGATCTGCACATGGCATTGCTCACCATTCATTGGCTTTTAGTACTGTGGACTGACCCCTTGAAACTAGTTTTCAGTTATAAGAGCTCCTGGGTGGTGGGGACTAGATATGTATGCAATGGATGTGTACAACAAACGGGGGAAAAGAACAAATTCCTCACTCATTGTAAGCAACCTTGGGCTCATGTTAGATATTCTTAGTTACATTCAATTTTAGCAAAAGGGACAAAGTAGGAAGAAAATGAAAATTAGGTTATCTTGCCCAATTTCTGGGGATTAAAAGAATCTGATATAGACACAGGTCAACACCTAACACTTGTACTCAAGTTCATGTTGAAACAGATTGACACCTATTGACTGGGAGTATCTTTGGGACAAATTGGCACCTGTAGACCAGGAGTATCTCCGCATGTCCAAGCCTCCTGATTAGTTTGTTCATGAAGCTTTTAAACCAAATCTCCACAGAGATGAGGAAAATTTAGAAGATTCTGGACAACGCTACTTTTTTCCTTCTAGTTAAGATGCTTAAATAACTTATACAAGGTGACCCACAAAGCATAAAAATATATGATTATTGACTAGAAACTGTTCTTGAATCACAAAATTCAAACTAGAAAAAAGAATAAAATCTTAATGTATTCTTTGTTTGAATGGGTTGGAAGATCCTTATGAGGTGGAAGTGTTTTTCGATATATCTAATTGATGTTTTTAATAGTACCTCAGCCGTAAAGAGTCTCTTCTCCCCTCTTCATTTGGCCTTTTGATCTTTGTATACATCTCTTATACATAGGTTGCACCCTACCTTTTGGCACTTATTATATAAAATTTTACTCGTCAAGGGGGAAAAAAGAATCTCAACCAGTGATTCGTGCCTAATTGGTGTCTCAGCTGATTCATGTCCAGCTGGTGCTCCTTGATGGCGAGAGTAATCAACAATATTTATAACCTATTACACCATGAACTAGGGTAGCAAAGAAAAAGCTACTATAGCATAGTGGCTCTAGGATCGTTCACTGGGAAGGGTTTTCAAACTGAAAATGATACCAATTCAAAGTGAATTGGTGCTGTTTCTTTGCAAGGTTAGTTTAAGAAGTAAAACACAAACTTTGGTTGAAAAAGGTTTAGACTTAGACTAACGACACAACAAGCACTGGAAATTACTTATGAAGAAAAACATTCCTTGGAGATTCAGGTTCACAGGGGAGGTTCCTCATGCAAAAGCATAACTCCGGTCAGTTGGTTTATTTCCTCTCATTAGAGAATTAACATAAAGTCAATTCTCTAACCGGTGTTGGTACAAATGCATCCCTCAATTGGATTTCAGCTTTAATTCTCTCACTGATGCAACTTGCAATGGTTCGAGCCTCTCACTTAGCCTTTACCATTCAAGGTGATCTTTAACCCTGGACTTCCTTTCACAAGCTCGCAAGAGATAACTAATGGATGTCTCCTTAGAGTCCAAAAGCTTACCAAGTGTTGGCAATTCTAGAAAATCCTACCTTCAAGTCACCTCCCAGAGGCTCGTAAGGGGTAAACTAGTGCATCTCCATGGATAGAGATCACTTGCCTTACCAAGTGTTGGCCCAGGTGACTCCAAGGCGTTTTAAGTTAACTAAAAACATAGAAACCATCCATGAGACACACTTTCTCTTCATTCGTAGCTGAAACCACAAGGCTTCTGATTCTTGCACTTGGAACCTTTCCCGACAACTTTCACTTCAAGGAACTAAAAGGTTTAGTTACTCATTCTCTAGGGAAAATTCCTCAGAGAGTGCATAACTAAGTAAATGAAAAATACAATCAAAGTGAGAAGGTAAGGTAGAGCTCAAGCTCTGTATTTTACTTTCTTTCAAACTTTTTACAAAAGGTTCATCACCCTCAAAACAGGCTCTTCGGGCTCTATTTATATGAAAATTACATTAATAGCTATTACATGGATATTTAGCCTTTTTCCTAACTTAAAAGCTAAGGAATCCTATAATTGGTGGCTTGCAAGGAGAGTTTGGGGATTTAGGCAACAAAAATCTGAAGAAAAATATCTCCAAGTGTCGGTTACAAATATCGGGAAGCACTAAGGACCATTTCGCAGGTAAAAATGAGGTCTGCGAGATTTTGCAGATGAACAAAAAGGGCTACGAAATCACTTCGTAGCAAAAGGCTGATTCCGCAGCGTTGCGAAGTTGGCTTTCATCTTGTGGTGTTTGGCTTCCATCGCGTCGTGAAACTTCAGGGGAATTCCATAGCACTGTGCAAAAAGGCTGTGAAATCATTCCGCAACAAAAGGGTGATTTCGCAATGCTGTGTAAAATTCTTCCTTCAGCTTGGAGTGATCAGCTTCCAATGGCTATAACTCCTTCATTTCAACTCCGAATTGTGCACCGTTTGAAGAGTTAGATTGTTGACTTCCTGAGCTTTGAAATGGTATATAGCATGTAGAAAATGGACTTCAGGAAGTGCTCCAAAAGTGGATGACATGACTGTCATCAAGAATGCTTCATGGCAGATTTCTCTTTGCTTCCCCTCCTTGCATTCCGGATTTGCTTATGGCAAAAGGGCTTCAAAGCTTTGATCCTTCATGCCTCTGAGCTTCCCATTGCTTTTCCATGGATTCCAAATAAATCTCCTCAATCTCATATTGCTTTGGTGATCAAAAAGCTATCAAAACACCAAAACTTAAGACAATTTGATTAGAATTGATTGCAAAGGGGCCTTAACATGTTAATTGAGTTAAAAGGCAATAACTACTACTCAAAAGTGTTTAAAAGGATTAATTACAAGCTATCAAATAGCACTTTTTGAGTAGTAATCAACCAGGGCTTGCTTATAATGCATTTTCTAACTAGAAAACACTTAATACCATGAGAGTCTTGACTAGATAGTATTTGAGGGAACAATTGCACATATGGACAATGGATCTTAACCAAACTTGGTTGCTCTTTATTGGAGGTATGGGCTGATCAGATTGGTGAAAAAAAACAAGTTGGGGTCTCATGAGCTGGTTAATTGTACTGTGTTGGGGTTTGGTTTTGGATGAGAATTGGGTTGGTTTGGGAAATTATCAGGCCAAATATTGATTCTTAGTGGCATAGTGGTAGTGATGGTGGCAGCAGTGGTAGATCAAAGGTGGTGGTAGTAGTCGTGAGATAGTTGTCCCATCTCATACTCAACTATGAGGCTTTGAGAATAACACCATTCACATGTTTTGAAACCTAAGATAGTAGGATTTTAAACCCTACCACCTACAAAATGTTCCAAACAAGGCAATTTTGTTTTTCCTAAGAAAAAAGACTTCTCAAATTCCATTTTAACATGAGATGTTTCTCAACTTTATAATCCAAGTGGACTTGAAGGGTAAAAATCACTTATTTATTTCCACCTTACTAGAATAACATTTCTAATCTTTAGAAGGGATCTTTCTTTTGTTACTGTTTGGAACATTATGTTAGATAACATGAGAAAAAAAACCTCGAAAAGGTGTCTTGCATATTGGTTTTGGTGTATTTGGGAGAAGGGAAAACCCAAAATTTGAAAAATGTGGAGCTACCCATTTTTAACTTGAAAAGTTAACCATCCAAATAGTATTTCCTTTGGAGGTTCTGCAAGGGAGTATAGCCTTCTCAATAATTCTTTTGAGTTCTTAAATGAGATAAGATGTTGGACTTTTCCCCCTTATTTTTCTTGTTTGCTCATGTATGTGTTTTTTATCAATAAAATTCTCTTGTTTACAAATTGGAGAAAAAAAATGATATGTCATGCCCTAAAACCCACTCCAAGGGCATGATAATCATTTCACACCTTAAACTTGAAGGCTCAAAGTGAAAACGACACAAACTTTCATCTTGTAAATAGAAATTACCAATTACCAACTTGTTGTTCAGAGTAGTAAAATAAATAAATTCTAAAATCTCCAGATATCAATATATAAAAACTAACACATCAACCCAAGTGTTATTGTCCAAATAACTTCAAACTCAAATAATTCAAACGGAAAATAAATTTTAACATTTAAACAATGTTCAAAATAAAAAGAGTTTTAACAAATGTCTTAACAAGTCAATTTCCCCTCCTAATCGTCACTCCTCATTCGAATTGAGGGTACCTGGAAAATTATCAACAAAGGGAGATGAGCTCAAAGCCTAATAAGGAACATTAACACAGTTTCATGGGTCAAACATTTTCAATTATATTTACAAATAGGAGATATAACATATACTTTTTTTATGAAACTTTTGAGTTAAACATGTTAATACATTTAAACTATTCAACCAAACATTTTCATATATATCAAAATCATTTTACATCCATTTCAAATCAAATATATTTCAATTGTTTTAACTCTAGTTATCAAATAACAAATAGTGCCTAGTTAAGTGGGACTTTACAAATGGGCGGCTGGCCTTAATTGTTCCTTTTAAGGTGGATGAAACCAAACACTACTAATACTAGTAACCTCTAACCAAACCCCTAGAAGTTGGGGTCTAAATCAATTACATTCCCCACCACAAAAGTATAAAAGTCAATTATTATATCCCGTTGACAAGAGTCAAACAAACTAGAGTCAAATTCCTTGTTTTATTTATTCAAACTTACGAAAGCATAATATCTCCATATGTTCTATTATAAACAAAAGAAATATTCTAATATATTTTTCATGTAAATTTTTTTAAAATAAACTAACCCTAACCTTAATCGAAATCTTCCAAAGAATCCTATTATTATTACTATTATTATTATTATTCATTTAAAAACTTAAGATTTTCCAATTTCCAACAATAAATCAATCCATATTCTTAAATTTCCAATATTTTGATCTTAAAAAATTTAAATAAACTAACCTTAATCTAAATTGAAATTTTCTAAAGAATATCTAATGTGTTCAAAACTAACTAACAAATATAATATATTAATTTAGGGTTAGAATCTTATCTGGAAAAATCTGAACTTCAAACTCTAGACCTCCAAACCTTTAGCCCCACGTTCTCTAATTCTTTGATTTTTGGTTAATAGGGTTTTTTGAATAGAGAAGACAAGAGGGAAATCTCATTTACACCTATAATTAGTAATTGTAAAAGGACTCTTTTACCCTTAATGAGTTTAATTAATTAATTAATTAATTAACTTGTAATTTATTGTTTTGCCCCAAAAGTTAATTTTGGGGTGTTACACGATATCTCTAGTAACTACATAAAACTCTATAAATAGCCCCAAGGGGTAACCAATTGGAAGGATCAGAAATTTGATCTCTAAATTAGTTCTTTACATCTCAAAAGTCCATCATCTTTGTTTTCTATATTGAGACCCTTCAAAGGGTTACTGCCATTCTTCCCAACCACATCTTCCCTGTCATTTCCAATCTACTCCTATAACTAAGATCGCTCTATAAGCATCCATTTCTTAGGCTTTTGGTGTTTAATGACTCTTTCCCTTCTTTCCCTCTCAATTTCCTATTACATAAACTTTTAATTTAATTCATTATGGTCTTTTATAATTTCATTGCTCAAAAGGGAAATAAATGTGCAAATTTGGAGTTTGTTCAATTTAATAGTTAAGGACACAAAAACGCCAAATTTAGCATAGTGATTCAAACAATGATCACTATGGTATTACATGTATTGTGACCTTAGGCCAAATAAACCTATCTTATGTTACTATTAACATGTCAAGCTTGGATTCTTTAGCTTTGGTGAATTTGAATTTTGACTGTCTTCCTTAGAATTTGGATAAATAGGAAGTAGAAGTGTCTGTAGAGATGACCTCGGGGAACATAGAATTCATATAAAAGAAGCTAGTGCTCTAGATTTTACATGTTATTTCAAGCACTTTCATTAATGTCATACTCTCAATTTACCAATTCACATAAATAAATAAATAAATAAAATAACACCACACAATGTGTGATTACTAATGATTTTTTTTTTTTTTTTACTTTTTATTTTGAGCATCAATCATGCTTATTTTGAGGGTATGATTGCTTAGGAATTGTGTGATTGCCAAAATGCCTTTGTATGATTTGTTACGACCCGTACTCAACTGTGTAGATATTGTCCGCTTTGGGCCCAAAGGACCCTTATGGCTTTAAAATGTGTCTACTTAGTTAAGAGGAATCCATGCATATATAACCTCAGTAACTTTCTCTCATATCTGATGTGGCTACTTATATGGCTGTAAAATTAGCAACTTGGCACTACTGAGAGTAATGTAACTCATAACAATGGAAATGATTATGTGTACCCTAGAATATTATATGATAGAGAATCTAAACGTTGTATGATCGGTTGATAATAAAGAAGGGTGCTCGACTTCAGGAAAGAAGCAGAGAAATAAGGTATATGAAATGTGAGGGTAGTACTTGCACATGTAAAGTGTGACTATCCCTTCATGGTGTTGCACAATTTTAGCACTTAGCAGGATTAGAGATAGTGCTACCTCTTTGATTAATCTCCATGCCAAAAGCATCCTATATAAGTGCCACAATATAAGTAGCACCATATGAGTACTGTATATGAGTAACATATACAATGTCTTTTGTTGTCATTGGTCATTGTAAGACATCAATTGCTTTGACTATCCCTTGCTATAAAATACCATGAGCATTCAAATGTCTCTCAGTTGCTGGCATGCCCAGAACCTAACATTTGATAGGAAGCCCTTTTAACTTGTCAATTTGAATGAAAGTTAGTGGTTGACACGAAGCCTTTAACTTCCAACATGTCTATTGTATAATGTATGAGAGGAAAACCTTCAACTTTTGAAGTGTTTCATAGTGTAGTGTAGTGTGTGATAGCTAGACCTTAAATTATCAACATTCTCCAAGTTTGTGATATGAGAATATGTCAACCACTTTTAACATCTTATGGAAAGTAGCCATGCTTTTAAGACCATTCGAGGTGGTTGTCGTATGCTTTTGTTGACCTGTGAGACTTGTGAAATATCTCCAAGGGTGCAAAGACAAGCATGATCAAAGTTAGAGAAAGGTACATGAAACCAAGTGGTCAAGAAAAACAGCACAAGGTTCTAGTGATGGAACCTTGATAAGGACAACCAGAGGACTGGACATCCTATGTAGTTGCCCTAAGGACCACTTTGATTGTTTTGAATGAGTTCAAACCAAACATGATCCTTTGATCTATCTTCTCATGCATGTATTGCTATCCTTTGGAATTGTCAATCCCATGTTATCTGTTGTGATAAAATCTTAGGTCCAGGGTTTAGCCAAGAAGGATATGGGATAGGGAAATACTAAAGAGGAGAGAACATGGAACTTCTATTTTTTTTGGCTGGTGATGCATGTGATATGTGATGGTATGATAAAGTCTTGTCCAGGAACATTTTATTTTTTTGACAAATTCTTTATATTTTAACCTTTCTTATACTACACATACTTTATCGGTGTGTATTTCAGACTTTGCATGGACAAAAGCAGGAGAAAAATTTTCAGGTCACTAAAGCTTAAGGATTCATAGTCAAAGGGGAGCTAGAAATTTAATTCAAAGGCACCCTTTTGAGAATATACGAATAGAAAAATGAAAGAATTAATAATAATACAAAAGGTTGATTATGCTTATACTCAATAATTTATCATTAATGGGATTTACTGATTTATCTTCATTCAGGTATCTAATTAATTTTAAATATATATTAATTTTTTTTGAAATCTTATATAAAAAATTTAAAGAATATAAATTATTTCTTTTATTAAAAAATAGATAAATAGCATCCACATTAAGTTAATATAGAATTGCTTTGGGAACTATTCTTATTTTAAAATTTTTTTTTCCCTTTTTTGTAATCTTTTTTCAAATATTGGAATAGAAAGCATTGATGTGAGATTCATCTAAGTATTATAATTACTTATATTAATCAAATAGCATATGTCCCAGCTTAGTGGTAGAGCATTTTATATGGATACACAATCAAACCCCAGTTTGTATCAAATTTTTTTAGCTTGTCCTAGCTTAGTGCATTTTTGCTTCCAGGTGGTGTAGGAAAGGATGAAAAACTTCTGCCATTTATTGGGCTAGTACTAGATGAATTGAAGGTTCCTGTGCAAATTAACTAGTAATATGTTTAAATGCTTTGGAATTGTGTGAAGAAGTATTATAGGTATTTGTAATCACTACAATCCAATTTATATGAGCATTGGACCTTTTATGGATTAAGTTATGCTAACTCAAGCATGTTAAACTTTAATATTAGTTTTCCTTCTAAATTCCACACCATCTATATGAGTCACTTGTGCATGGACCTAGTAAGCTCTCTACCATTTATTACTCATTTTGGTGTTAATATTTTCTTTTCCTTTCAGTAGCCTTCTGGGTTGTCTTAAGGCTAATGACCTCCTATTTATTCTTGTATTTTAGATTTCTTGTATGTCAGTAGCTACACCTTCTCAATATCACTATTGGATTTATTGTTTTTATCAATTTCGTCATTCCAAACAAAATGATTCCTTCCTTCATGCCCTATTCTTTGTGCCTGCAAGTTAAGCAAATTGCTATGCTATTGTTGCTTCTCCTAAAGGCCCTTGATCGGTAACAAAGCATGATATAGAAACTACCTGTGAAACTTGGTCCAAATTATGACTGAAAAGAAAATGTGTAGGAAGGGTAAGAAGAAACTGATTTTTTTTTTCCCTTTCCCTCCCTTCCCCATCCACAAACACCCCATTTTTTCCTTTTTTTTTTAAAGATAGCTAAAAGTAAGATGAAACTGATATTGGAACACAACAAAGATTCTTTCAATCAATTAAATAACAAAATCTATAAGCACATTTATTTTGTAGGATCTCAGTGAATGAGTTCAGGTTTTAAATCCTACTAATCACAATGCTAAGTTGCAAGGTTTTTTTCTTTTTCTTTTTTAATATTTCATTGCATTAACATATTAAGAACAAAGAAGGATGAGAAATTCTTCATTACACAATTCTCTATACAAAGTTTGATCAAGAAGGTGGATTTGTGTATACCGATTCAATAAGTCAAATCTAGCTATAGTTCATGAGATATAAAATCTCCTACAAAAGAAAACATATGTCTACCTCCATGTTTTGCTAACTTATTTGCTGCATGATTGCCTAAGCGAGGAACTTGAAGGGTACATCTTAACTCTGAAGAAATATCAATAATTTGGCATAACCACCCACGAAACTTCCAGAATCCTCTTCTTTATCGTAATACGACAATAGTAGAATCACCTTTTGAAAGGGCTAGAATTTTTGCCTTAATGGCTAATCTTGACCTGCATGGTTAGAGGTACTCTTAACACTTTGCGAAAGTGATCCCTAAGTGACCTTTTTGTTCCTAACTACCTTCGGTTGCCCAAAGAACATCTATAAAAATGAAATAAAGCAAAACCCATTGAAGATGGTAGTCATTGAAAAAGTGTCTCCTTAGTCAACCTTTGTTCTACAACCTTGTGGTTCTGCAACCTAGGTTCCACTCTAGTAGAATAAAGCTTAAAAAACCTTCATTGGTGGAAGCCCACAAGGAAGAAGAGAAGTAAAATAAGTTCTTAATTGTTTCTCGAGACCTCTATCTATCCTTAAAAATTCTTGCACTCCTTTCCTGCCAAGTAGTCCAAATCAAAGTGAGGTTAGCAACACGCCAAAGATTCCTGCCTCGAGGAAGTCCTCCAAAACCTTTGAAGAATATAATCAGCATTGCCTCCACCTGTTCAGGTGGAGCCCAATCAATTCCTACAAGTTGAAACATTCTACATCATAATGTCAATGCTACAGGGCAATGTAATAGAAAAATGATCTAGAGACTCCCTGCTCATACACACCATTCCAAGCTAAGTGCTTTGTATGGTCTTCTCCATTGGAGCAAGTCATTGGTATTGGCCTTCTTATTTGTCGCAAGTCATGCAAAGGTGAAGACTTTTGGTGAGACTTTGAATTTCCAAATGAAATTTGCAGGAATAAAAGAGACTACATTGATAAAAATCGAGATAACCTTAAAGAGGGAACTAACTGAGAACTATCCTAAAGATGTCAAAGACCAAACTTTCCAATTAGGAAAAGTGGGTGACAAATAGACATGGGCAAAAGAAAACATTAGACGAGCTAGTTCCTCAATTTCTTGTTTTCCACTACTTTTAGCCCAGGATATTTTGACCAGATGGATTTCAAGGCTATCCACTAAATAGAACCTACAAATTTAATCCTAGTGCCTCTTATGAGAATTATGTTATAAGGAAGTTCCTGTAAAGTATTTTGGTTGCACTTTTTACTGCAAAGTAGAATCCTTGAAAAGAAATTCTCATTAGCCTAAGTTCAGTTGTCCAAGCCTGTGCATGTTTGTTGTAAGCCTAAGCTATCATTTCAATGTTTCAATTGGTTACAATATAAAAATTTCCTAGAAAGCTTTACTAGTCCAATAGTCTTCTCATGTTTAATGGTGTAGCCTCACTTATCTCAGGAATGTTCATTTTTAAGATAATTTATTGCTATGTGTATTTGAGTTCATAGTAATGGATATGCACCCAATGCATGGTAAGTGATAACCAGTTGCATCCATGGATAAATATTAGTGCATCTGTAGTAATGATGACAATCAAGAACCTAGTTGTGGGGTTGTCTCTGTGATGAGGATGAATCTCCAAGATATACATCAAGAAAATGAATTAGTATCAATTGCAATTAAAGTAGGATTAATATTACTTGGACTTAAATTAGGATTAGCATCTGTTGGAGTTAAATTAGGAGTAGCTAATTAGGTTATTGGAGAATAAGAATTATAGTCATAATGGGTTATTAGAATCCTAGTAGACTTGGATTTCTTAGAGAAGCCTATAATTAAGGTTAATTGAAGTAAATCAATGTAATGGATTGATGATTAATAATACCATGTTTTCTAGCATACTCTGCAATTTTCATTGGTGAGACTCTATTTATTTTCTTCTACATGAGACTGCCAAGGTCTTAGTGAGACTTTAAGGTTTCTATCCCTTCTTCTTCTTATCTTCTTTCTCTACCATCAACTTTATCCCTTGTTCCTCTCCTTAAATCCTAAAAATATTAAAAAAAAAAAAAAAACCTAGCCCATCTATTTGAGTGTAGGTAAGCATCCTAGGGTTGTCCTACATCACTCTTCCCCCCCCCCCCCCCCTTTTTTTTTCATCTGTGTTTGTGGTGGGGGTATCGTTGAGGAATGTTTTCTTTCTACAGCCTAAGGAGAAGCTCTTCAAATCTGGATTATCTGTCCTGGATTTTCCTCTTAGGAAGCTAGGCTCATATTGGCCTAATCATAAAAAAATTTACTTGACCAAACTGAATAAGTTGGTTCTCCATTGAATCATACACAACTTGTTTAAAGGATCAGAGTCCCATCATCTGTTCATTTTCTTAGAATCTATACCACTTAATCTAATATAAATATACTGAAAAATATTTATTCTAGGTATTTTTTATTTCTTTGTTTGCTAGAATATAACTATGTTCTTGTTTATAAATGTCTGTGTAGGTTGCATCAGAGAAAGGACTTTTCTCTATTGTCATAAATCTGCAAGTAAGTTTCTTTTCTCCATAACATTTTAGTTTTTAACTAGGTGCTTCTGCATGCTGGAAGAGGAGTGCGAGTTGTAATCTTACAGGTACCCGGTTCAACACACTACAGTATGATATTTTATTTTGTAACTAAGGAATTAGTAACTGGATCCCTGTTGCAACGATTTGTTGATGGTTATGATGAGTTCCGAAATAGCAGGCTGAAGCTCATCCCATCAGTTCCCAAGGTACTTTCTACATTTTCCGGTTTTTGAAGGATGCTCAAATAGAATGTCAGGACTGTTGCAGGCGGTGCTCAATAATTTATATTTGGATGATCATGCTGATTACTTCTTAGCAGATCTTTTATGCCTCAGAAGTATAGAATTAAGCTAAGATGCCACACATGTGCATTTGCACTTCTTTCATAATGTGGTTTGGGTGGACAATAAATTGGTTAGCAAGCATGTAAAGTCATGCTTGAAGTTGCAGTGGTAATCAGGTTTTGTCATATTAATTTACTTCTTTATTATTACTATTATTTTTGTTCAACTGGATCCATGCATACTTCAATAGATTAAATGCTTAATTGCTTCCATAAATTATTTAAATAACTAACCGCAGGTTGTTAAGTCTAATTTACACTCTCCTTGTGGACCCATGCATATGTGCCATATGTTCTGATTTGATACACTGGATTCTCATTGAACTGCCCCAAGTGTCCTACATTACATCACCATATCCAAATTTTGTATTAGCATGTGACAATTTGCTTCATGTGCTAAGATGCAACGAGTGCTGATCCATTGGTTAGATGCTATTATTGATTACTTGAAATTGGTTCAAGGATCTTGATTTGGTTATAGAGTTGGACGCTCCTCGAGAGTAATGGACTATGCATGAATTGTACCCATTCCAACTGAATTGAGAGAGGGGAGTACCACGTCCAAGGGGCGTGTCACCATTTCTGTGACAAACCTAGTCATGGCCCTTGATTCAATATACCCAGGAGATTTTTGATTGGTTGAGCATGTTCTTGTGGTTAGCATGGGCCTCCCAAGTCAATAACTATCATAGACCTCTCATTGGTTAAGTCTATGAATATGGGCTCTTAAATAAGGTGTAGACTACATCATGTGCTCAAATCTTACAAATTTAAATTTTTAGGATAATTAATTCACCAATATTCTATCAGAGTCTCATTTGGTGGGAGGTCATGTCTTTGAACCTCATGATATATTTATTTCCTTAATTTATTAAGCCTAAATGAGGCTATTTTATTTCTTCAGTTTATTAAGCTCACACGTACGCCCGAAGTGTAAGCCTAATGTGTTAAGAGTGCATGATATACATATACATTGTGGGCCTACTACAACCTTATGCTTTTAGGATAATTGGTTGTTCAACATAAAGGGTTGTAGATGGCTCATTGAAGAAGGATTTTTGTTTATCCAAAGAGTACTCTTCAGCCATCTTGAGTACTTGAGATTTCCTGTACGAGCTTAAGCCGTCCTTGGGGCACTATCATCTTTCTCCATCTGCTCTCTTTTTAGCCCTTTTTGATCTCCTCTCAAACGTTTTATAACTCACCATTTCCATGGTTACTTAGGACCTATCATAATAATGCAATATATTTATTTTAGTTAAACTAACTTTGCTTCCTCAAGCATTTCTTGGTTTTGCTTGGGTATGTTGACTATCCAGGAGATTTGGGGTTTTTTGGCACATGCGACAGTGGCACTCTTCATGAGTACGCTGGTGAGCAGGGGAAGAATCATTGCTAATCAGTGTTGTATGTTAAGAAGGATGGCGACTGTATTCATCTCTTTCTCTGGCACAGAGGCTTGAGACTTATGATCTGCAATCTTGATCCTTTTTGGAAGTTTCAGGTGCTCCCCACAACTTATGAGCAAGGAGCAGTCCAATCGGCATTATGAGTTTGTAGTGAGGATAGGAGGAAAGGTGGAAGACTTCACATTATAGTTGATTTGGTGCTTATGGAAGGAGCATTGTGAAAGGACTTGTAAAGGCATTGAAACTCCAGTCTAGATTACATGAATATGGTGGAAGAAACCTTTTGGTGCTTTAATGTAGCTTGTGCTGCACATATATTTCTGGTTACCCAAAAATTTGGATACAATCTTGAAACCCACTCGACTTCTTTCCAGCACTACATCTAATAATCTCCTTTTAAAAACCTATAACCCTCTCAAGCTTTGTGATGCCCTGGAGCATTTGCTAATTGCTACCAGCCATAGGGAAGACCCCAAGGAAAATACTCAAAAGTTTGGGCCACCGGGAGACTCTATTCTATCCCAAAAAAATTGCAGAAGAAGGCAAGCACAATGGTCCTCTCTTTGGTGGATTATGGATTCTTCCAATACTTTCAAACAACACTAGGCATAAAACCGGCACCTAACCCTATGCCTTCTGATTTTTCAACCCATTCACTTTTCTTATCGATTCTTTGATAAGTAAAAGATTGGGCTTTGGTTGGATATATTATTTGTTTTTTATTTTTGAAATTAGAAACTTTTATATAAAAAAAGTAAAAACTCTTATACAAAAATAACAGACTCACCATATGTCCTTAAATTTTTTTTAATCTTCTATTCTAAGAAACAAAAAACAAAATGTGTATACAAGCCAACACTAGGCTATGTTTGGTTCCCAGAAAATGCTAAGAAAAGGAAAAAAAATGTAGAGGAAAATGGTTTTCTTTAGTTTGGATGACATGGAAAATATGATGGAAAAAAAATATAAAGGAAAGTATTAAAGAAAATATTGTAATATTTTCCCTATTATTTTCCTTAAAAAATAACGAGGAAAATAAGAGAAAAAGAGAAGGAAAAATGGAGGGAAAATTTTATCGGGCTCTTGTTCACCGAGGCTTCACCTCTCACTTCCTCTTCATCGGTGGCTATGGCTTCTCACCGTCGTCGACCCTTTCAACGGCCACCACTATCACTCCGACCACCTTCCAATGCCGAAAACCTACCCTTTTTAGGCACCTGAGTTCCTATGGATGAAGTGCGCTCTTCAAATCAAGTTCCCATGGATGAAATGAATTCTTTAAATCCAGTGAATGTATTCAGATCCATGTCTTCAGATTAGGTATGAATTGAACTCCAATCCACCTCATCCTGTGAAAACTCGGAACCCAAGGTAATCGTTCTCTCTTGGGTTCTCTGTTTGGGTTTCTAGGTTGCTTTCGCTTTTCCTGTTTCTTAAATTTCGCCATAATTTTTCTAAACTTTCCTGGCTTGTTGCTTTCTGGATTTGATATGATTTTTACCCTTGATGTTCTGCTATTGTTTACTGGTTGATGGTTTTTTCATAATTTGGTTGGGGGAATGGGTCTACAGTTGTGTATTGCATATGTGTATCTTGTTGCTGTCTCTGAGTGCTTGGTTATTGTTTTGTATCATTGTTGGTGGCATCAATTTTTGGAAGGTTTATTGCATATATGTTGTAATTGGGCTTGTGTTTATTGCATATATGCTGTAATTGGGAATTTGACATAGTGTTCACACGGGAAATGCTTCATTTGATCCATATTACTTGGTTTTTTCAATGACATGTGAATGTATATTTGACGAGAGAAGAGGGGTGGCTCTTCTGGCAATGGTAAGTTGATCACTAACCAGCCACACCAGACCCTCTTTCATCATCATACTTAGTTTTTCGAATTACTCTTCATTTGTTTCTCTTTAATAGCCAAATTGGTTCAATTGTCTACAAATGAATCAAATTCCACATATGACTTGGCACAAAAATCACCTCAATTGATATCATTCCAGGGGATTCCCAAATGACTCTCTGTATTTCTTGATTTGCTTACATTATGAGAGTAGTTATAGAACTTAAGTTGTACAGTAAGCATCAATTGTACAGTAAGCATCAACTGGTAGGCTATGATCATTATGACTCTCTAGGTTGTGAAAATCTAAACAACATGTAAAATATTGTCTTCGAAATCTATTTACAGCCCAAATTAAAAAAAAAAAAATTGCAAATCTTCATTGTTGTAAGTCTTATTATGAAAGAATATGAACATTACAAGGATGAAAAAACAAAGAGTTCACATACAGAGGCTATCATAAAACAGAGTAAATGCAGGGGGCTATGGAAAAAAAAATTGAACTGTCTTGACTATATTGACAAACTGTAGATAACATATTGGTAAGGCAAACTGGATGATGAGGAATTCCTTACAGAATTTGTTGCTGAGACATTGCCTTCATGAATTAAAGGCTGTGCAATCCTTCCTAATCTCTCCTTGGTCACCAGTTTTGACGCCAACTCTCCCAAGCTTCCTCATTGCGGTGATGAAAGCTCCATTGAACTCACCTGGGCTGTTGGCAAAATCAATGACTGTAGGTTGAGATGAAGGGTCACTGAAGAGCGCCTCATCTGAAGTGAACAAACCCTTTCCTGCCACCAGATTCTGGTAATACCTTGGTTAAAATCATTGAGAATTTAGTTGTATTGATTCTGATATACATACCTTCTCCTCTCTGGCTTGTTCCAATCACTCCATCCGCTAGGAGTTATCATATCAGCAATCCTGTAGTTTGAGTAAACTGCTGTTGAATATTCACCCCAAGCTCCTCCTAGGTAGATTTTTCCAGTTCCAATGATTGTGCAATTTACAAAGGAGAATCTTGTGCCATCGTTAGGTGATTCCATGCGATGAGATGCAATTGCTCCTAAAGTTGTCGTTATTGATTCGATGACACACCCCTAGTTCAACACAACAACTTCAAGTATCAGAATCATACAGAAATACCCAACATTTGGATTGAAGCAATAACAGTAATTTCTATTATCAAAATGATCAAGATCAACCCCTTTACCTGATAGATTGATCTTGCCCCACCAAAGATAAAGTCAATGCTTCCTTGGATGTAACACTGGTTAAAGTAGTGTGTTCCAGACAGATCCATGAGCCAAAAGGATTGTCTGACTCCTCACAGATTGCCGGGATGATAATGAAAAACAAGTTCCCCATATTTCCTGTGCATAACATACCAGCAAAATATATGATCGACAGCTGTTGGCTATATTGAAAATGGTGTACAAGATGGTGTCATGATCCAGAATGGTAAATTTGACATCTTGCCATCTTACTGGTTTGTCCAATGTTTGGTCAGGCATGGTATTAGTGATGCATATGACTTGAAAATAGTTACAATCACCTACCTGCGGAACAACAACCAAGTATAAGTGCATGTAGATGTTGGGGTGGTCTGGTGATTTTTATGAGTATCCAACCAAGTGCTGAGCCAATGATAAAAGTCAGAAGTATATTCACCGGCATGAACCACCTATAATTTAACCAAAAATTATAGGTGAAACAGATAGAGAATAAAATGAACTTAAAGCAGCAGTTGATGAATGGGAAGTATCTTAAGAGTGAACAGAACTGAACTCACATTGTAGCCAAACTACTAGCTGTAACTGTATCAGCCAGGTTGCTAGCTACCAGTGCAGGATAGAATATATAGAACACAAGCTGCTCAGAACACATCAAATTTTGTTGTCATGGGTAGGAATGGAGAGAGTGGGACACAAGAATATATTCAAGAAGAAAAAAAAACATTTATGAGCAAGCAAGCATATACACTGCACAAAATTAAAAAATTAACCAAAAGAAAACTTCAAACATGGATCTCCTAGAGGTTTGAAGCTGTAAAGCAGTGTAATGTCAACTAAATGGCTTACAAGAGTATGAAGATGCATACTCTTCATCTTCAAATTCTGCTCAAATGGCAAGGGTAGTCCATGTGATGTCCAAGAACGCAATAACCTCCGGCCAACACAATTTACAAAGCTAATATTCCTATTTTGGGTGTTCCATTTCCATGATTTTCAGTTTAATTGCAGAGAATGCACCAGTACCCAAAGTCGAATGTGTGTATTACATCCCAGAATACATATAACTAGATTCTAGAATTGCAATGTATTCTGCTGCAGACCTAGAAGACCACAGTCTTCAAACTAGAAAAAGAACTGTTTTGTTGCTTCATTAAACTCCCCTCTTTAATTGCTTCGTCTGTGTGAGTAAATTGCATTGACCTCATCTGAGAATGGGCCTGATGAGAGGGACTTGAAATTCAAATTGAAATTTTCAAACAGAGATGTCCAAGCAATAGCATTAATTAAAAAAAACTAATAATACTATCTTCTTAAGATTACTTTTTCTTTCACTCAAAGCAGGAATAATACTTTCTCAAAACTTTTTCTATTATTTGTGTAGGCAAAGCAAATTCATCCTGATAAAAATCCGAGTGACCCTTTGGCAGTTGAACGATTTCAAGTAAGTTCACTTCTTTGTCATTCATTCATCATCTTCTTCTTAATACTCTACTCTCCTTCATTCATCCCAAAACCAAGTGGAGGACCAAGTATTCTTAAGTAATCATACAAATTTCAGACTGAATAATGAACTTAGAAAGAGTTTCATTTTGTTATCATGCATTAAACTAGACATTTCAACTCTAGTAAGGTTTGTTTTACTATTTCAAGAAGTGGTAACTTGTCATTAATTTAACTATCATAAATTGTCATAATCAATCTTAGATTAAGTTAATTTAACTATCACATTTCAAGACTGAATAATTACTTTACTAAATCATTCCTCTTACTTTGCTATCATGTAGAGTTATAATGAAGAGTGGCAAAGACTTAGAAGATGGGCTGCAACTTGTGTAGCTATGTATGCTACATATGCAGCAATTCTTGTTGCAATTTATCATTGCTCAAACTATTTAGAGAGATCAATCTCTAATGAAGGAGATTATAAACGACATGCTTTGATGGAAAGACTTACATTAATGGATAATGAAGATTGTTATAATCAACTACGAATGGGAAATGATGCATTCGCAAGACTAGTAAACATTCTTCAGGGAACATGTCGTCTTAGAAATAGTGCACATAGTAATGTAGAAGAACAAGTTGTCAAATTCCTTCACATTGTTGGTCATAATTTAAGGAATAGAACTATGAAATTTTATTTTAAGCGTTCGAATAAACCGTTAGTCGTCACTTTCATCAAGTTCTTAGAGCTATAATATCTTTAGATGATGTCTTCTTAAAGCAGCCTGATGGATTAAAGCGTCCTCAAGAAATTAAGGACAATACCAAATTTTGGTCCTACTTTAAGGTAAACTTACTTATCTAATAAACATCATTAGAATATTATTTATATTTCAAAATAAACTAATAATTTTGTTTCTTTATAGGATTGCATAGGGGCGATTGATGGGTCATATTTTCGTGTAAAAGTGTCAAATGATATTGTACAAAGGTATCGAGGGCGAAAGTATTATCCAACACAAAATGTTTTAGCAGCATGTTCCTTTGACTTGAAGTTCACATATGTTTTACCTGGTTGGGAAGGATCTGCATCAGACTCGAGAATCCTAGATAATGCATTAATGAGAGATTTTGATAAATTGATTGTTCCACAAGGTGATTATTGGTGATTAGATAATAATTTATTAGCTCAAGTGACTATTACTAATAACAAAGATCCTTTGTCTATGCTTCTTAGGTAAATATTATTTGGCTAATACGGGTTTTCAACTAAAAACTGGATTTCTTACCCCATATAGAAGCACTCGTTACCATTTAAAAGAGCATAGTGTTCATCAACCAGAAAATGCTCGAGAGGTTTTCAACCTTCGACACTCGTCCTTGAGAAATGCAATTGAAATAACATTTGGTGTTTTGAAGAAAAGGTTTCCAATAATAGCTAGCAGGACAGAGCTACATTACCCTGTTGACACACAATCTGATATTATACTAGCATGTTGTATCCTCCATAACTATCTCATGGGTATTGATCCAGATGAAAGATTAATAGCAGAGGTCGATAGAGAGCTTTTTAGCCAAGAAGCAGAGTTTGAATCAATGGTCTTGAGTTTAGCTAAAAAAGGCAAGGAAGGAGAAATCTTAAGGGAGAAAATAGCCATGGATATGTGGAAAGATTACAATAGAAACCGTTGATGAGTCCTTTTATTTTATGGTTCTTTTCTTGTATAGTTTTTTGTGTTTCATATTAAGTACGATGATTATATTTAGAACTATAACTCCTCTAGTTAAAATCACACTTTGAATGAGTTACAATGAAGTTATTATTATATCTCCTCCTCTTGACTTTTCATTTTAAACATATATATATATATATATATATATATATATATATATATATATATATATATATATATATATATATGTATGTATGTATTATTTCAGATGGAACATAGTGAAGGCTTTGAAGTACACAAAAGTGTAAGTGAAAAAAGAAACTTGACTTGGCTTGATGAAATGGACAACTTTTTGGTTGATCGATTAATGGAGTAAATGCATAAAGGGCAAAAGATAGGAGGAGTCTTCACCAAGACAGCTTATGCAATGGTTGCCTAAGAAATTGGGGAAAATGTTGAATTGAGTTGTAACTCTGAGCACATAAAAAATAGAATGAAAACTTAAAAAAAAAAAAAAAAAAAACTTTTATGCTGCTCAAGAAGTTTTACAAAATTGTAGTGGATTTGGTTTCAATGAATCAACTCAAATGATTGAAGCTACCACGGAAGTATAGACTACTTACACTAAGGTGAGTTAATTATTATTTTTGAGTTATTAGAAATAAAAATTTTGCATGTAATGTAGAGCTATAAATTTCTAATAGACATTATCACAATTGAACTCGAGTTTTGTTAATATTTGTTTTTTCTGATGTTTAAAGGCACACCCATGAGCATCTCAGCTCAGATACAAACCTATTAGAAATTATGATAAGTTGTCCATTCTTCTTGGAAAAGATCGAGCAACAAGAAGTCTTGCTGCAGGTGCAAAAGAAAGACAACTTCGTTGGGCCTAGGAACAAAATTTGGATGGCACAATTCCATTAGGATCATCACAACATGGGATCAAAGATGAAACATTTGCTTATGTTGAAAATGAAGCAACAAATGAGACATCTTTCTCATTTCCAGATGCATCTGTTTCTACACCAAAGTCAAACAAAGAAACAAAAAAGCGAAAAGCAAAATAAGCTAACATTGTAAGTGAAGAATTGAGGTCAATTAGAGTTGGAATGGATGCAGTTGTTGTGGCTCTTGATAGAAGCAACCTTCAAAATTATACAGAAGAGCAATTGTTTGAAGAGATTGCTAAGATTGGAGGCATGAGTGATGTATCTCATATGAAAGCATATCAAGCTCTTACCGGTGATGTGAGTGCAGCTCAAGCCTTCCTTGCTTGTCCAATTGATAGGCGTAAGATTTGGTTGTCAATTAAATTTGGACCTACTTTTTTTTATGCCTAATTTGAGATGGAGATTATTTTTATTTTTAGTTTTACTTTTGTTTTGGGGCTATACGTGAAGTTTTGATATTAAAACTCATGGATGATAATTGACTATTAGAAATTGATCTATTATATTTTTAGACTTATGAAGACTTTTTTTATTCATTAATCTTTTCAGCATGTTATTCAATTATTCCTTTGTTTGGTTAGCTGAAAAATGGAGGAAATTATGCTTTTTTCGGTTTAGACTAGCTTGTTGTTTCTTGAGTTTTCGATAATTTACAAATTGAATTTCAAATTCTAAACTTCTTCTTTCATTGAATTCTCTTATTATCTACGTTTTTGCGGCTACCAAACAGAGCACAAAGTTCAGTTTGATTGTCTCAGGTGCTTAAGGTGATATGTTTTGTATAGATAATTGGGAAACTTTTGATCATGTTTTATTTGTTTATTTTGATGATCTGTTGCCTTGGAACAATGAGATGCCTTTTTGTAGTTTCTGTTTTTCTGTGGCGAACTTGATAATTTCTTTTCTAGTGATTCTTCTTTTAGTAATTAAAGGGTTTTTTGATATGTTGTAGCAGTTTAATCAGATCATAAATAAGTTTTGTGATTTTCTTTGGATTTTTGTTAATTCTGGAGGCCTAGGGTAGTGAGATTACAGTCTCTTTGATTCCAATTAATTTAATCAATCTATAATTAAATTGAGCTTTGAACTTGTCTTTCTTTTGAAATAATTAAATAAGGTCTTTGTTCATTTAAATTGATTTACTCTAATTGAAGATCATGTCATGTTTTCCCTAATTTAGGTTGATGTAATTAAATCGAGGTTTGAATGCTTTTTTTTTAAATAGTTTACTATACATTTAAAGTAAATTAATAATGTAGGCAAAATTTTAAACATGATAATTTCGTCGTTAAAAATTTTTAAATATTATTATTCTTTTTTGATAAAAAAAAATTATATAATCTCAATAATTATTTTAAAAAATTGACGGATTTTTTATGAGAGGTGAAAGAAATTAAAAGAAGAAAAACATATCTTGTTTTAAACAGTAGCTTCGACATTCACTTTTATGAAAAATGAAACTTGAGTGATTAGATTGGTTGGGTTGGTTTGGGCCCATATTTGGAGATTTTGAAGGAGCTCCTTAGTGAGTTTTGGCCAAATGTAAGATCGAAATATGTAAAAATAAAAAGTTACTATTTTTTATACATAAATCTTATAATTATTAATAAAAAAATAATAGCAGAGACTTTTTATGAACAATGTTTTATGTATAAAAAATCACATTTTTCAACAATTTTTTTATTGGATTAATTTATTTTATTATTCAACAAATTAATAATCATTTAAGACAAATTGTTGATTTTATTTTCCTTCCATTTTTTCTTAACTTTTTTTTGTTGTTAACCAAACAAAAGAAAATGAATTCTTTTTTTTTTTTTCCTTTGAATTTTTAATGGATAACCAAACAAGTGAAAAAAATTATATTACTTTCCTTACCTTTTTCTTTCCTCCCAATTTTATTTCCCTCGCATTTTCCGAGAACCAAACAGAGCCTTAGTGACTTAGTGAGGAAGTATAAAGATCAGTTGATTTTTATGAGTGGATCAAGTTCTCTTAAGCATATTTATTTTTATTTTTTTTCAGGGTTGTTGTTTTGTTGTTACATTCTATCACATTTTCACTTATATGATAAAAATTAATATATATATATATATATATATATATATATATATATATATATATATATACACCATATTATTAATCAAATGGCTATGTAACTTAGTGCTTCTCTACCTGTTGTGTTAACCAGCATATCTTAGTCGCGGACAAATGAGCATGGAGGCAGGAACAGGCAAATGAGTTTAGAAAGAAGGAACTTGGAGCAACAAGTTTTTGGAAAGGAGATGCTTCTTCCAAATGCCTCACCGCCTCTTACTCGCATCACACTTACCAGTCAAATTCCCTCCTACTAGTAAACCTCGCATGCTTCTCCCCTAAGTAATCCTCCTCCTTTCCCCCTATAAAACCCACTACGTCTCAATCTCATTCCAAAATCCAAATATACCACCTATCATGTCTGCCCATATCATAGTGTTCCCGTGTTTTGGGCAAGGCCATCTCCTCCCTTCCTTTGAGCTCTGCAAACACCTCGCCTCCCGCACCTTCAACACTACCCTCATCATCTCCTCCGATCTCTCCTCCTCCATCCCCTCCGATCTCCGCCGTATTCCTCTCATCCACATCTTTGAGATCTCATCCTCATTTCCTCCTCCTCCTCCGCCATCGTCGCCCTCCCCGGATTCCGATCCCATGAGCCACCATCATCGCCACCAGCATCAGATGGCTACGGCCATCGAATCCCTCCTCTCTTCCAGATCCACATCCCCAGACTACGTCCCACCCCTCTGTGCCATAATCGATGTGATGATGAGCTGGAGCAAAGGTATTTTTCATAAGTTTAACATCCCACTCGTTTCTTTCTTCACCTCCGGTGCCTGCTCCGCCGCCATGGAGTACGCCTCCTGGAAAGCCGGCGCCTTCAACATCAAGCCCGGCGAAGTCCTACCCCTTCCCGGCCTACCCGAAGACATGGCCTTGACTTACTCCGACCTTCAACGCGGCCCTCACGGTCCTCCTGGCGGCCCGCCTGGACCCCCCGGTTCAGGTCGCCCACCTGGACCACCCGATGCAAGAGGTCCACCACGGTCGGGTCCCAAGTTCGGGGGGCCACCCAAACCGGGGCACCAGCCACCGTGGGTCGTCGAGGCAGCGGGCTCGATCGCGCTTATGATCAACACGTGTGACGACCTGGAGCGTCCGTTCATCGAGTACGTGGCCTACGAAACCGGAATCCCGGTCTGGGGTGTGGGCCCGCTTTTGCCAGATCAGTACTGGAACTCATCCGGTTCGGTCCTCCACGATCGAGACATCCGACCCAACAGGAAATCCAGCTGCACTGAGGAGGAGGTGATCCAGTGGCTAGACTCCAAGCCCCGTGGATCCGTCCTCTACGTGTCATTCGGAAGCGAGGTAGGTCCTACCATGGAGGGCTACGCCCAACTGGCGCTTGCATTAGAAGCCTCGAACCGGCCATTCATCTGGGTGATCCAACCCGGTTCAGGCCGGCCAGGTCCACCTCGACCACCGGGTTCAGACTCAAACGAAGACAGAGGATACTACCCAGATGGATTGGAGGAGAAAGTAGGAAAAAGAGGTCTGATAATACGTGGGTGGGCACCACAACTGTTGATACTGAGTCACCCATCGACAGGTGGATTTCTCTCACACTGTGGATGGAACTCCACTGTGGAGGCAACAGGGCGTGGAGTGCCCTTTTTGGCTTGGCCAATCCGTGGAGACCAGTACTACGATGCGATGCTAGTGGTGAAACATCTCAAAATTGGGTACATGGTGTTTGCTAAAGATGCTTCTGAAACCATCGTAAAAGAGGCCATAGTGGACGGAATAGAGAAGGTGATGAGTGATAAAGACATGAAGAAAAGGGCGGAGATGATAAGTGGTAAGTTTGGGAAGGGGTTTCCGGCGACTTCGGCTGCTGCTTTGGATGCTTTTAGGGATTTTATCAACCAAAGGGCTCCATAAGCACTTATAATTAATGTGTCATCCATCCATACACCTTTTTTTTTTTTTTTAATGTATTTACATATCATGTATCATGGAGGCCTAACATATTAACATTACGATTTTATAAGCTTTAGTCTCAATTTTTGCCCTTTGATGATATCACTAAAAGGAGGCCCGGTATAATAATAATAATGATAATTTATCTTTTAGTTTTTTTATATAAAACTTAATATTTATTATTTAATAATTTAAGGTGATTTCAATTTAAATTATATTTGAATTATTAAGTTAAAACTTATTATTTAATTTTTATTTTAAATACTAAAGTTATTTGATAAAATTAACTTAAAATTTATTCTAAATTATCAAATTGATATATTAGTTTCTCATAAATTATAATTGAGGCAAATAGGATCAAAATAACAATAAAGGTCGTGGAGTAGTAAAGAAAATCATGAACATAACAAGGAATGTTTTGAATCCAACTCACGTACCACTTTAATGGATAAACATCCCAATCTTGGAACATACTACAACCCCACATGGCAAAGAGCTGACATCAATATGTCAAACCTTCTCATTGATGTGAGCTATTGGAGAAATATTAGTATGTTATCCTTAAAAAACTTTTATCTAATAAGCAATGACCCTTCCATTTGACATCATCAGAATCACTAAGACTAACTTTTGTCCCTGCTAGAAGAATGAGTCTCGCAATTAAGCTCCCTTCTACCTTTATACTCGAGAGCCAATCTTCATTTGATTAGAGGAAATATTTGCACGCCTTTGTTATATTTTATAAAGTATAGGGTAAAAACATAAAATGAAAATATAGATTTAAAAATAAATTAATTATTTTCACTTATTATTTAAATTTATTTCTTATCTTAAATCATATCATTAAATTATTTTATCATAAATACTTAATTTATTTAAGTTATTAAATTGATTTACGGGCAAAAGATAACTTAATGGTTAGCCCTCAAATAATTTATGACAATAGCATGCAACCGCGGATGAAACAAAGAGTCCTTGAAGGGCCTAAATTCTATTTTTATTTCCAAGCAGGACCCACTAAAATAAAAGAATATACGACATCTTATCATTAAGATAAATTATTAAAGATTAATTTAAATTCAACAAAAAGATTCAATACAACTTTATATTATATAATTCTGATGCTAAAAATATGAAATGTTATAAAAAATAATCATCGAAAAAATTTAAATATACTGTCAGTTGCAAATATTATTAAAAGTAACATGTAATTATCAAAATGGATATGTCAAAATTTTAAATTTAAACAATTTCTTTATTCCACTATATCAACCAAGCTTTAATTAAACAAATTACTATCTTATTTAAAACCCAATTCATAGTAGTTTCCTTTCTATTTTTTTTAAATATAACATTTATATTTTTATACTTTAACTAAATTCAAGTAAACATGATAATAATAATTTTTTTGTAATTTATATTTTGATGATGAGCATATATATAAAGGGAAATTATAACTACATTCACCTAAACTCTTTTCACATCTACCCTATTGGCACGTTCACTTAAAAACTTAAAAACTTCTAAATACATCCACCCTACAATTTTAAAAAACCCAAAATACCCTTTCCATAATTCTCTCTAAACCCATCTTCTTCTTCTTCCTTTATCCTTCAACTACAAACCCTGGTTACAAATCATCATGTTTGAAGTTTATTTAATATCAGAAGCCTATTGTAACTTTGGTCATAACTAACTTTTGATTAAAAAAAAAATAAAAAAAATAAAAAACTTGTTAAAATGGTTGAAAAACAATTTGGAAGGATGTATGTGTAATTTAAAAGTGAGAAATCATAAATGGCTAATGTAAATGAAGGATATCCGGTCTTAGAAGGTCTAACATAATTGAGACATTCAATCCTTTAATTCCAAACTATGTTTGGTCCTTGAGTGTTAGACATCTAAGCTAGGACCGGACATTATTGGCTTGGGGGATTTCATTAAGGGGCATTTATAAACTCCCTAAAATAAAAGATAATGAAAAAAAAAATATGTAAAAAAAATCGTAAAAAAAAAAGGATTACTATACAACAAAAAAAAATCATGATAGACAAATAAATCATGATGACCTTTGAAAAATGGCCTTTCACCTGTTTCAAAATCCATTAGATTACTTGGAATCATTTTTCATTTACTTTTACTAAACAGTAGCCAAAAGTAAATTACAAACGAACCCTCCATATGGAGTGACATTTAACAAAGACACCAACACAAAGAAAAACAACTTGGGAGTTTGAAAAAGCATTCTACGATGGAATTCTACAAAGCCAGACTAAGAAGCAGCTTATGATGTAATGTATTCAACTTGGATTTTACTGTGAGGTTGGTGAGGGCATAAAAGTTAAACACCCACCTGCTCATGAGCCACAGCTTGTTCGACCTCCATTCTCATCCGGTTATTGATCCCTGTATGCTGATTATGTCGGGAAATTCATCTATAGAACTCAGCTTCTCCAGGATCAACCTCTCTTGCTTGGCATCTATGTTATAATGTAGTTAAGATTTCACACGCTATCTCATTGAAATAAAATTAAAGTAGGCCATGTATATGAACATCATATCTCCAGTAGCAATCTAGCTTAACTATGGACACAGATTGTGAGGATACATTCCTGATCAGGATTCTCAGTGAAATTGGAGTGCAGGGCATTCCCGACACTGTCCACAATGGCCGAGGTGGTCATGGATGATTCAATGCAGAGAATGGCTGTGATGGCATCTAGTCTGGTGACCTCATTTCTGAACATCAGTCTTGCATGTGCTGCAACATTACCAGAGTTACCAGAGCATCATATAAGTAGGAAGGTTGTGTTGGAAAGTCCATGGAGGGAGAGATACCTTGGGCTAACCGTATCAAGCTTTCTAGCATGCGCACGGTTGTTCTTGCTGCATTACTTGAATTAGTAAAATGGATGATCTAAGCAGGTAAAAAAAAAAAACAAAATGAAAACATTGAACTAATCATATGGGGTTGTTAGGTGAAACCTGCATTATGTGTTGCTGATCTTCTTTGGAGTTGATAATAACTTGAAATTACTTTCTCAGCTTCCTTTGTCAGAACAGGTTTGAAGTATCCTTTTACAAAGTGAATGTACCTGCAACACACCCTCAGAATTAAACAATCGTGGTTGAAATTCTTGCTTTGGATCTGGCATGCTCTAGAAGAAGATGAAGAATTTTGTATATATTATATACATTGTCCATGGTACTAGCGTCAATTTCTTGGTAGCATCTGTAAGTTATAATTTACTATTTTAAGAGATTATTACTATTTAAATCAGAGAAAAACTACATAAGAAAATCTGCATTAGATAAACCCAAGGTGGGTTCAAGTAGACTAAAGGATTGATCAAAGGAAGAAACCCTTGAAACTGTCCTATAATTTAGGATTTTTCTCTTTTTAATCTCTTCTTGTACAGCTATAAATTAGTTAGGAATTTTTCTCCTTTCAGTATTCTTCTTGTAAAACTATAAATTAATTAGGTTTTTCTCCTTTCGTTCAGCAGTAAATTAGTTATTAGAAAATTTGAATTGATTTAAATTACTGTATATATCAGGAAGTCTCCTTTCCTGGGATAGGGGAGGCTAGATATATATTCTGGTGTATCTCTTGATTTTGGCTGAATACGAATAATTCAGAATTTCACATGGTATTAGAGCCAACACTAGGTTCTTGGTGTGCTAGGTGAAAACTTTGAGTGCCGCATGTCCCTATTTGATTATTTTTCTGTGGTGTTTTAATTCCTCAACCTTCATTGCCATGTTTGATTCCTCGACCTTCATTGTTGATTTCTTTCTTATTTGTTCTGTCTATTTTCATCACTGTTATGTCTTAAGTCAAACCATACTCCTACCACCAGTTCTACTGAGGTGACATTTAAAGTGTCGCTAAGCCAAACCATGGGGGAACTACAAAACCTCCAGTCTGCTTGCCACCTTACTGAGAAGAATTATCTTCAACAGTTTCAATTGGTGTGAACCTTTCTAAAGGGCAGAGGAAAACTGTGTCATTTAATCAGCACAAGACCAAAGCCTGAAGATCCAAAATTTCAAAGTTGGGATGAAGAGGATTCCATGATCATGTCTTGGTTATGGAATTCAATGACCCCTGAAATAAGCAGAACATGTATATTTCTTACAACAACTAAGGAGATTTGGGAAGCCATCATACTACCCAAAGCAAAGGTATGAGATTCTACTCAAAATTTTGAAATCAAGGTGAAGATTTCCACCACAAAACAAAGAACCAAATCTGTGACCGAATATGCCAATATCATGAAGATTTTGTGGCTGGAAAGTGACAACTAACAGAACATTCAAATGAAATGTAGTGAAGATGTAATAATGCTCAAAAAACGTCGAAAGAAAACAAATTTTTGAATTTCTTACTGGGCTCAATGAGGAGTTAGATCAAGTGTGAGTCCAAGTTCTAGGAAAAAAGAAACTTCCATCCATGAATGAAGTCATCTCCATCATTTGTGCTGAAAAAAGTCGGAAAGGTGTGATGCTCCAACAATCTTCTATTGATGGTTTTGCTATGGTTGCTGAAAGCCAAACAAATTCAACCCAAATCTTGTTGGAAAAACAGGGCATTCTAATGGTTAAAGAATCTCAACCGTAAAGAACTTTGGTGTGCCTATTGTAAGAAGCCCCAACACACCAAAGAGAAGTGTTGGAAACTTCATGGAAAACCTTAGAACCTGAATCGGAATGGGGGAAATAAAGCATGACAGCAACACAGTAAAGCAAATATGGCAAATTGTGGAGGAGGCCCTCAAGAAAAAACTAGTTCCAACAGAGAAGAAAAATTTGGAGAACTAAATAAGGCTGAGATAAAAAGGCTGAGAAAATTTTTGGGTACTCTTAGTAAACAGTTGGGTATGTGTTCTTTGCCACAGACAGGTAAGTCTTCCATTTCTCATACTTTTAAGGGCCTCAAATTTGTCCTTCATTGACTGTTGGGTCATTGAATAAAGTTTTCTCTTCATATAGTCCTTACCTTAGAAACAAAAAGATTTCTATTGATGATGGTTCCTTTACCACGGTTGTTGGTCAAGGAAAAATTATTCTCATCCAGTCTATTGTTTTACAAGATGTGTTACATTCACCTAAACTTCTAGTTAACCTTGTGTCAATCAATAATTAACCAAAGATCTAAAATGTTGTATAACTTTTTTCCAAAATTATTGTGTTTCAGGACTGAGCTATTAAGTGCCTAAGATCAATCCTGGAATTGTCAATATAGATTTTAGGCTATTAAGTCCCTTGTGTTGATTCCAGAAACTTCAGGATCAATTTGAGGGCACTAAAACTGGAAACTCCAACTTTCTTCCTTTGCTTTGGGTAGTTTTTTCATGCTCTTGTATCCCAAGTATGGGAGGGAGCTCGGGCTACTTATTTAGGGGATATTCTAATGCATAAAGAGATTTGGAAAAAGATACTAAGCACATCATTAGGGCTTAGGGTTTTGAGAGTCGTAAGGTTGCAATCTCCTGACACAATAATGAAAGTTCCTTGCCCTGCTCATCCATTGTTGCAGGCTATAGCAGAACCACACAATCATTCTATGCTTATATGACTGTTGTTTCTCCTTTCTTATCAATCTTTATGCTGTTTTTGCCAGCCTCAGGTCCAAGAAGAATTTGCCCTTGTCACCGCCCAGTTCTTTGCAGCATTGTCCATACATAAAGTGATAAATGACTTATCAAGAAAGGTATCACCTACCTTTATCGAGAACATTTGTTGCTACCTCTGGTTTGACTAATATCTGGTGGTTTTCAGATCAAACCCATCTAATTTGTGGGTTACATAATGGTAATGGATTCTTTACTTGTTTCTTGATTAGAAGGTTAAAGAAGTCTCCATCATTATAGTACTAAAGAGGACTCAGTGAACACCACATAATCAAAATTATACAAAACCAGACAAAATGGACAAAACTAACAGAAGTCTTCTGCACCAGGTCTCCCCACAGCGGAGGAACCCATCATGGCAGCCCCTTATCATATACAAAATCAAACTTCTTTGAAAACTTATTTGCTTTTGTGGCCATACAGTTTCTCTGTCAGCTCCTGCTTCCCCCCAGTATTTTATTACACTATATTCTGCCACACATGATGACAAAGTCTCAGTGATACATACCTATCGGTCCACCATTCGTATGCTATCAAGTGTCAAAACATATGTTGCCACTTGTCACAATATAAGAGTACCAATGTAATCCTTGTTTGAATGCTGCCATGCGCCCCATGAATCAGTACTTATTAATCAGATACATGTCATCTGGAGTTTACTCCATTAATAAATACTAAGAACATTAAGCTACCAACTTTCTTAAAAGCTTAAAGCATTACAATATGGGCTCATAATGTGTACTAGATTAGCATGCTCCCTCACATACAACTAAGTACCCATACAGGGAGAAACAAATTAGTCATTGCGGATTCCAAGCAAATAGATGGGGAAATAAACAAGAGGAGAGATTCAAATTGGAGACCTCTCATTAACCATAATTCCAATACCAAGGTAATCCAAAGCTAGAGGAGCATCAAATCAAGTATCCAAGCATTTGTCCATATAAACTACAGTGATAGATGTTAAGATAGCACCCAGTGTTCATCTCCTCCTAAAACTATGTTTATGGATGTCGATGCCACTATAGGTCTTTTATTGTTTGTTTGTTGTTCTTTCATAGTTATTCTCAGCGTGCAAATTGATTCTTTTGGTACTATGTCATTGTACTACACTGTCAAAGGATGTTAGGGTTTACAGAATAAGGAACACAAAGGGAGAAGATAAAACAGAAGTAAATGGAAACCTAGAATTTGCGTTCTTCAATAATATCTTATACATAGATATAACATATAGCACATAACCATAACAACACTAATAGATGAAATGAGCTATCCACCTTACCCTAGTCAAGGAACATGGTAGAAATAAGCTCACTGTTGACAAATGCAGTGCCCTTAAAAATTCCAAAACTGAAAGCTAATCCATTGGTACATCAGGATGAGACAAGAGCACTGCTCACAAGTGAGACAGGAGAACAAAGCAAAGGCAAATTCCAAAAGGACTGGCATAAGGACCCATCAAGAGAATCATACATTAATAAAATGGATAGGTGATATATGATAGCACTATGGAAATATTGATTACTACCCAAAAAGTGTTATTTTACACCTTTAAGTCATTATGTTTTAAGCACTTTTGTGTAGTAATTCTCCATCTTTATTCCAATTGGCATGTTAAGGACTTAGCAATGACTTCTAATCATATTTGTGGCTAGTTTTAGTGTTTTGACAGCTTTTTGGATCATTAAGACAAGCCAACCAAAGGAGAAAAGCAAAGAGAAACAAAGAGGAAAACAGAGGACAGCAGCTGCAGTCTTCTTTGGCACTTTTGGAGCACTTCCCGAAGCCCATTTTCTACATGCTATATACCATTTCAAAGCTCAGGAAGTCAAGAATCCAATGCTTCAAACCGTGTACGATTTGGAGCTGAACGAGGAAGATATGGCCTTCGGAAGGCAACTGCTCCAGGCTTGGGCGAAATTCGCACACCCCCTCAGCTGTGCGAATGGTGTGCGAAACTCGCACACCCCCTCAGCTGTGCGAATGGTGTGCGAAACTCGCACACCCCCTTCCAAATTCACACACCCCACGCGTGGTGCGAATTTTCCTCTGTTTTTGCCGACTCCACTTTAGATATTTTCTTATGTATTTTTTTTATGTAATTTCCTTTCTTATCCTTGTAACAAGCCAATCACAAGCTTTGCTTTTGTAAAGACTATATAAGGGGTGGAAATCACCTCTCGAAGACATCTATCATATGTGTTATGTTTTACACTTAGAAATATACAGAGCTTTCTCGTTTTTCCTTTTCTCTCTACTATTTTCTTTTTCTTGGAAGCCAAACAACCTCTGAGGATGTTTTCTCAGAGGATGAGAGGCTAAACTTTTGGTTTCTTGGAGTGAAGGAAGCTAGGTGAAAAGTCCAGATGCAAAGGTGGAAAAAGCTCGTGCCTTAAATACAGGTAGTTGAAGTTCATAAATGGCTTTTAAATCCAAAGTTATGCTTTAAATCCCTTAGAATCACTTTGAATGGCCAATACATGGTAAGCTTCAGGTCTCTGTGGATGCTTATTGCTAGATCCATATCAGTCCATTAGTTATCATGTACGAGCCATTGGAAAGTGGTTCAAGGTGAAGACCCATAGTGTCTAAAGCCATTAATGGACCTTGACTACCATTTCTATTGACTTTTATGGATTAAATCTTCATTGTTAAACCTATACCGGTTTGGGAAATAACTATATTAAGTTAAACCACAACAAAACATGCCACTATATTAAGTTAAACCATAAATAATACATGCCTATATTTAGTCTGACATAGTATTGGTATGAGCGCAAGTGGGCAAAGACATAATTCCAGATTATAGGGCAGTCCATACAGATATGCTAGCAGGCCTCTCAAAGTGGTGTTAAGGAGATGTGTTTATACAAAGACCAAACATGCCAAACTAGCTTTTAGTTATGCTACAGTGCAAAACACTTATAAAAGATTTTACCTCCTAAGTAAGGGAAGCGGCCAGATATTGGCTAGATTTTCATCAGGCTTGCCTTTCTCTGATTCTTCAGGCTAATCAATTTCACAAAATAAATAAATCAATAAAAGTCAAAATTTAAAATTTAATTTAATTTTAAAAAAAAAAAAAACAATTTGTCAAATGCCTTATGAAGATTAGGGAGCTAATGTATCGATTTTAATGATATATTACCTCAGCAAGAATGTGAGAAGAAACAACTGCATCCCATTCTGGGTTCTTTGTATCCAAGAGGACAAGAACTATATCAAATCTGCTCAATAAGGGTCCAGACAGTGTTGTATTGACAGAGAGAGCTAAATTGGGTTAAGAAATATTTCAATATCACAAGGAAACAAAAATCATCGACTAGAAGGAGAGGCTACTTTTGGTAAAGATAGATTTAAGAACACCTAGCTAAAGTATATTTCATATTTACCTCTTTTGTTATGTTACATGGATTCAGGTGCTAGTGTGCTTGTAGGCACCCAATCCTTCAAATTCCAAAATTTTAGGATGTGGAGACTTTACTAAAAAGGATCCATTAGCAACTACTGATACATGGATACGATATAATAATGATTGAAATACTACTAAGCACACTTCCCAATTAAGCCAAACTGTCTTATCCCAAAATAGTCTCGCATTCAAGCATATTTTATTTGACTTTCAATCTTCTCGGCTATAAGTTTACTGTACCAATAATAAGTTTATATTAGCAGATTTTACTACTTTCTACATTACTATCAATTTTATGTTTAAAGTGAACTTTTTGTCCTCATATTTTATTTCCCTCTCTAATTTCCATGTTCCCATAAAACAAGTCTCTTCAAAAGCAGCAGCAATCCTTTTAAGGCAAGGTTGTAATGATCTCTAGAGAACAAAAGAAAAAACTTCCTTGTAAGCAGGAGAGTAGTATCCAAGCTGGATCTCATGCCATGTTGACATGGGAACTGAAGAAAATATTCTTCTTTTTTCTGTGTCAAAACTGAGTACAAAGTGACCTATATATATACAAGTGGGATTCCTAATCTAAGCCATATAATATGCACAATCACTATCTCTAAGGAAACAATAACTAATTAGGAGAGATTCTCTCATCCATAAAATAGAAAGTATCCTAACACAATCCCTCTAATCTTGGCACTTAATTACAAATCATAATCCCATATTTCCACACTCCCCCTCAAGTTGGATAGTAGATGTCTAGCATTCCCAACTTGCTTTTCATGTTTTCGTAGGTGGCCTTTGGAAGTGCCTTTGTCAGAATGTCTGTTGTTTGACGACTTAAAGGAATATACATAAGTCTGATTGTTCCCCCTTCAAGTTTCTCCTTGATGAAGTGACGGTCTATCTCCACGTGCTTGGTTCTGTCGTGTTAAACTGGATTCTTTGCAATACTTATGGTAGCCTTGTTATCACACAAAACTGTCATAGTGGAGTTTGATATAATTCCAAGTTCCTTGAGTATTCTTTGGAGCCACATTCCTTCACATATCCCATGAGCCATTGCCCTGAATTCTGCCTCTGCACTGCTTCTCGCCACTACGGACTGCTTCTTGCTTCTCCAAGTCACCAAGTTTCCCCACACATAGGAACAATACCCAGTAGTTGACCTCCGATCTGTCAAGGATCCTGCCCAATCAGCATCTGTGAATACCTCAACTTCCCTACTTGAGGTTTTCTTGAAGTAGAGTCCTCTACCCTGGCTCTTTTTAAGGTACTGTAAAATTCTGTATACGGCTTTCATGTGTCTTTCAGTGGGATTGCTCATGTAGCGACTTATCATGCTCACAGCGAAACCAATATCGGGCCTTGTGTGAGTTAAGTAGATCAACTCTCCTACTAACCTTTGGTACCTGTCTTTGTCAGTTGGATGACTGTCATTATCTTTATCAATCTTACCAATAGGATCCATAGGCGTGTCCACTGGCTTACAACCTAGCATTCCAGTCTCCTGAAGTAGATCAAGGACATACTTCCTTTGCGTGACCACAATTCCCTCCTTAGTTCTGCCAACTTCCATGCCAAGAAAGTATCTGAGTTGTCCAAGATCTTTGATTTCAAATTCTCTTGCTAGCAGCTTCTTGAGATTCTCTATCCCTTCTTCATCGTCTCCGGTGATTATAATATCATCAACATAGACAATGAACAAAGTCATTTCACCTTCCTTAGAGTGCTTCATAAACAGTGTGTGATCTGCTTGACATTGGATGAACCCATGTTTTTTCACAACTCTAGTCAGTCGATCAAACCAGGCCCTAGGTGACTGTTTTAGACCGTATAGGGACTTTCTCAGTTTACACACTTTTCCTGAATTTTCTGGAGTTTCCATACTAGGTGGAATCTTCATGTAGACTTCCTTTTCTAGTTCTCCGTTGAGAAATGCATTTTTGACATCAAGTTGGTGCAAATTCCAGTCCAAATTTACTGCAACTGACAATAACACTCTGATGGAGTTGAGCTTTGCTACTGGTGCAAATGTCTCTTCATAATCAATGCCATAGGATTGAGTAAATCCTTTAGCTACTAGTCGAGCCTTGAACCCGTTTATACTTCCATCCGAATTGTGCTTCACGGTAAATATCCACTTGCATCCAACAGGCCTCTTACCCTCTGGTAATTCTGAGATTTCCCATGTCCCATTTTTCTCCAATGCTTGTATTTCTTCCTGAACAGCAGTCTTCCATTCAGGTTGTTGAAGTGCTTCTTGGATGTTGGATGGGATACGATCATCTTCAAGAGAAGTGATGAATGCTTGGAAATTCTGTGAAAGCTTTCCATAGGACACATGATTACTGATTGGATGCTGAGTGCAGGATCTTACACCTTTCCTTAAAGCAATGGGTTGAGCAAGATCATCAAGGTCATTACTGGAATTTAGATCATAAATTGTGTTACCTGATTGTGAGTTTGGGTTGCTTGGATCCTAGTCCAATTCTTGGTTCTGCTCAGGTGGAGTGTTGTCCTCGGCTCCTTTTGAGGAGGTTTCTCGAGCTTTTCCTTTAAATTTTTTCTAGAATAAACTATTACCTTTTTACTACCTTGTGTAGTTGACTCAGGTGTGACAGAAGGGACATCCAAGGAATTGTTCTCGGGGACAGAAAGAGTAGTATTTGTTTGAGGAGGCAGTGATGAACTCAAAGGAGAAGTAGTGCTGATTTCGGTTTCCCAAAATTGGAATTCATCTGTGGACCAATTCTCCCCCTGAATTGCAGTTTTGGGGTAGAAGGGTTGATTTTCGAAGAAAGTGACATCCATGCAATGTTTTAAAAACCGGACCGGACCGGCTGGTCGGACCGGTTCAACCGTCGACCGGTCACAATTCCGGTCCAGTCTGCCCTATTGAACCGTTTAACGATCAAACCGGTCACGAACCGCCTAAACCAGCGGTCGGACCGGTGACCCGGTGGAACCGGACGGTTCTAATCGAACCGAACAGTTCCAGTTAATCACCATTTTAAAGGCTTTCTTATATGAAGGCTTGGGCAAAAGCCCATGCTGGGCCTTGTCTCATAATGACAAAGCCCACACCCCACTCTATCATATTATGGGCTTAGTCTTGAGCCCAACAGATGAGGTAATGCATTGCCCCCCTCAATGTGGATAGCTTTTATAGGCATCCTTTGCCTCCTCATTTCACTTGGAATCCGATGTGGGATTGCTAACCAACCTAATTCAATGAAAAAAAAAAAAGCAAGTCCCCCCCACCCGGAGGATTTGAACCTTGGACCCCAAGGTCTATAGGCATCCCAAGACACCACTCAGCTACACAACTTTTGTTATATTATATGCAAACAAAATAATATATATTGGATTTTAATTTTTTTTATAATATTAAATAAAAATAAAATAATATTTTTAAAAATGATAAAATTAGTTTAAATTTTCATTTTTAATATATTCACATTTAAATATTTTACATATTCCATTTAATAAAATTAAAAATATTAATATGATTTAATTTGATAATATTATTGATTTTTAATTTATTCATATATATTTTAAAATTTTTATAATTATTTTTAATTTTAATAATATATAAATTATATATTTATGACGTCACCGGTTCGACAGCGGTTCGATAACGGTTCGACCGCCGGTCCGACCAGTGAATCGTGAACCGGTAACTTTTCCGGTTCGATCACCGGTCCGGTTCTGAAAACATTGCATCCATGGAAGTGTAGAATTTCTTGGTTGTTGGAGAGTAGCACTTGTATCCTTTTTGGTTTGGTGAGTACCCGAGAAAGATGCATTTAGTGGCTGTCGGATCAAGTTTACTACGTTGGGACTTATGGATGTGAACGAAAGTAGTACAACCAAAGACTTTGATTGGGATAGACGAGATTATTCGAGCGGATGGATATGCAGCGAGGAGGATTTGACACGGGGTTTTAAATTGAAGAATCCTAGAAGGCATTCGGTTGATCAAGTAGGTTCCTGTGAGTACAGCTTCACCCCATAATTGTTTAGGCATGTTTGAAGCTATCATGAGGGATCGTGCAACCTCCATCAAATGTCTATTTTTCCTTTCTGCAACTCCATTTTGCTGTGGAGTATCAATGCACGAGCTGTGATGTACGATGCCATTCTCCAGAAGATATGACCCAAGAATGTTGTGATAGTATTCTCAAGCATTATCTGTCCAAAGGACTTGAATTTTTGCCTGAAACTGCGTCTGAACCATGTTGTTGAAGTTGTCAAATATTTCCCTCACTTCTGATTTCTTCTTCATAAGGAATACCCAAGTCACTCGAGTGTGGTCATCAACAAAGGTGACAAACCATCTAGAACCTGTAATGTTGTTGATTCTAGAGGCCCCCCAAACATCACTATGAATCAAGGAAAAAGGATGAGACGGTTTGTATGGTTGAATGGAATAGGAGTTGCGAGTATGTTTGGACAATTGACATATTTCGCATTGAAAATTTTTGGAATTTTTATTGAATAATGATGGATATAGTTTTTCAAGATAGGAAAATTTTGGGTGACCTAATCGGTAGTACCATAACATAACAACACTATCCGTCTTGGTACTAGGGTTGGAAACTACACAAGCAGTCTTCATTGGTAGCCTTCGAATTTCCTCAGCTCTCAGAAGGTAAAGTCCAGCACGCACCTCAGCATTGCCAATCCTCTTCCCAGAGTTCAAGGCCTGAAATTCACACATGTGAGGAAGGAATTTAGTAACACAATTAAGATCCTGTGTTAGTCTACTTATAGACAATAGGTTGCAATCCAATTTCGGAACATAGAGCATGGAGTGAAGAGTAATATCCTTGGAAATAATAACTGAACCTGTGCCGAATACCCTAGAAAGGGTTCCATCGGCAATTCGAACAGAGGAATTGTTATGGCAAGGAGTATATTCATGAAAAACCATGAGATTCGCAGTCATGTGATCTGAAGCTCCTGAGTCCACTATCCATCTAGTGTGATTTTCCTGTCTAACATTTAGGGCATGGGAAAAAATACCTTTCTGGGCTACAGATGCGGTACCAATAGTTGTTCCAATTGATTGAAGAGTCTGTTGGAACATTTTCTGTAGTGCCTCCAATTGCTCTTTGCTAAACGGTCCAGGATTTGAGCTAGTGCCAAATGTGTCTTCTTCGGCTGCAGCGGTGTAACCCCGACCTTCTTTGTTTTGCTGTGGCCGAGAAGGTTTCCAATCAGTAGGTTTACCGTGTAGATGCCAGCAAGTCTCTTTCGTGTGTCCAGGTTTTCTACAATGGTCGCACCATGGACGATTCTTCTTCATTTGGTGGTTGTTGTTGTTGGATTGGGTTCCTCGTGCAACTAGGGCTGAGTTCTCAAGATTTTTGAAGGAATTTTGGGTTCCCAACATCACTTTTTGTCTGCTTTCCTCTCTGCGAATTTCAGAAAAAACTTCCCTAACACTAGGTAATGGCTTAATACTTAGAACTCTTCCACGTACCTCATCTAAATTCTTATTAAGGCCAAGAAAAAATTTGTAGATGCGTTCCTTTTCAATGACCTTCTTGTATAGGAGTCCATCTTCGGGACACTTCCAAACCAATTCTTCATAAATATCGAGTTGTTACCAATACCATGTAAGGATATTAAAATATTCGGTAACAGTTGAATCTCCTTGTCGAAGATCTTGGAGAATACTCTTGATTTCGAAAATCGCCGAGGTATTATCGATGTTGGAGTAGGTCTCTCTAGTTGCATCCCATATCTCCTTTGCTGTGCCATAATACATGAAGTTTTCTCCTATGTCATTGGTCATAGAGTTAATTAATTAAGACATCACCATACTATTTTCCAACTTCCAGGTTCGGCATCCTGGATCATCTTCCTTCGGTTGAACAATGGCTCCCGTAAGGTATTCTTCCTTACCTTTCCCGCAGATGAAGATCCGAACAGACTGAGCCCATTGAATAAAATTCTGCCCATTGAGTTTATGACCTGTTATGGGAAGAATGATGCCATCTGTGGTGCTGGCACTGCCGGAGTGAACTGCTTCAGGTCTGGACGTCACCTTCGAGTTTAATCCTTCTGTTCTGCTCTCCATGGAAAAAGATGATTTTTTTTATTTATATACGTGGTTCAGATCTGAATGCTCTGATACCATGAAGAAAATATTCTTCTTTTTTCTATGTCAAAACTGAATACAAAGTGACCTATATATATACAAGTGGGATTCCTAATCTAAGCCATATAATATGCACAATCACTATCTCTAAGGAAACAATAACTAATTAGGAGAGATTCTAATTAGGAGAGATTCTCTCATCCATAAAATAGAAAGTATCCTAACACAATCCCTCTAATCTTGGCACTTAATTACAAATCATAATCCCATATTTCCACAGGAACCTAGGTGAAGTAAAAGAGGTTGAGTACCACAGTTTCTGTGAGACAAATGCAAGAACATACATTCAACAGGAAACCAAATAATATAAACAATCAAGTAACCATAATTTAAAGACGTAAATTAGAAAACTAGAAATTCTAAATCAAAATGATACATTGACCAGGATCATAATGTCCTTTAGGATTTGTTGCACCAAAGACAATTGTCCTGGTATTAAGAGTCGTCACAAGACCAGCCTGAAAAAGGAAAATTATTAGTAAGAGAATGTCATTCATGAATTATGCTTCACTATACATAAAAAGAACATGGGCACAAAATAAGTAATGGTGAACAAAGAAAAAAGCAGTTGAATTTCTATTTAAAAAGTTTAAACAAATGGAACAATAACAAAGTAAACATACGATAAAAATAACAATAGAAGGTTTTGATTAACTCACCAACTTATAAACCATTGAAGGGGAATTGGAACACTAGAGGAGATATATTGGATTTTATATAACTATAGTGTAGGTGAAACAAATCCATACACTCTCAATAGCAAACCCTTAATACATTCATTTGTGGATTCCTGCCTCTAACATACCTCCTCTCTCATCAAGAGTTCTCAACTCTACTTTCCTAGAACCTCTAAGGGCTTAAAGGTCATCCCTTAGAAGGTATTCTAAGGGATCCACATTCTGATATCTCTAAGGATGAAGCTTCTCTCTCACCAAAAATTCCTAAAAATGACTTTATTCCGAACCTTCAACTTAGCTTCAACAAACTTCAGTTTGCCTATGAATTTATAGCCTTTCCACCAATTAACCTAAGATTCTCTCAACTCCCTCAATCTTCAAACCTATGGTAGTGAAGCTGCATGCCTAGAAAATGGAAGGAAACCAAACTCCAAATAATTTGGTTAGAAGTCACCAGAATAGGGCAGTGCTTTGAAACAGGGCTTCACATTGCTTCTTGTACAATGTGGGGAATTCTAAATTCCAAATGTAGGAAATAAAAATATCTTTCACAAATGGGGATGCCCTCAGCAATGCAAGTTGGATGAAGTCAAAGACATCCTTAAGAGGGGAGGATCAACAAAACTACAAGCAATGGCAATGTTTTCAAAGCCCATCATATGAAGTTAACTAAGAGGATCCAAGCTTCCCCAAAAGAGTAAGTTAAACCAAATAAGTCTTCCAATTTGATCTAGATGTTCAATCCTAGAGATAAGCTATTTGGATTATAAGGTGCTTGAACCAATAATCCTCTAAACAATCCAAGGAAAATATACAGAAAATGAGTAAGAGACTAACACCATCTCACATGTCTTTTGCAAGTAAAATATCTAAATAATCCAAGCCTCATAGGAGGGCAATTCACCCAATTCCTTACTTCAACCCTCTAATAGGATTCAAATAGTTTTCCTACCAATATGTTCCAGTTTGGTTTGTTAGAGAATAACAATATCCAAGACTCACTTTCGAAGGAAATCTCAAATCGCTTCCCTCTTACTCCTAGACCTCAACCCACGAATATTTTTTAATAGACAAGAAAGAATTTATTAGAAAATTTTCCAAACAAAAGACCCACCACCTCATGCTAAATTACATACCAACTACATTGCTAGAATGCCATTGTGAAATCATCAAGCCCAGGGACCATATCACTTCCCAAACCATTAAGAGCATAAAAGAACTCTTCTTCCCAAAAAGCCTCATCTCACTTCTCCACAACCAACCTTTCTAAAGCTCTAAAGAAGACCTTTTAATATTGGGCCTCCAATCCCCAAAATCTGAGAACTGATGGAAAAACTAGCAACCCAATCTTTCATTCATCCTTCTCAAATAACCAACCCTATTTATCGTTAACTTTCCAAAATCATTCCTTCTAAAGTGGTTTTGAGCCATCCTATGGAAAATTTGAGTGTTTCTATCACCCCCCTTTAGCCATGACTCCTAAGACTTCTGTCTCCAAGAGGTCACCTTTAGGTCTGCCCAATAATAATAATACGCCATAGCACCCTTTCTAGCCTCCAAATCCTCATCTTCCAAAGGCCCAACTCTCTCCTTATTGTACTAATAACCAGTGTTGTCAAAGGCAAAAGACAAGAGACCCCTTTTAACCTGAGGCGAAAGGCGAAAATTAAGGTGATCGCCTAACTATAATAAGGTGATAAATAGTATAAATATATTTACCATTTTACCTATTCTATACTCAACCAATGTAAGTATTCTTCAATAATCAATACTACTAAATTTTCATCCCCTATGATGCCTTATAAAATTAAGAAATAGTAATAACCATTCAAAGTGTTAAATATAATACCCCACATCATAAGAAAAGTCATACTATTTCGAGAAATTCATCATGTCCATATGAATATTCTAATGTTCCAAACATCCAAAAATTAAAATAAGAAACAAAATAAGATAATGAGCGTCCTAAAGAAGCTTTAAGCATCATCGTTGTAGTCATCATTGAAATTAAAATTGTCATCACTTCCATCAAGACTAGATTGGTATCCCTCCATCTCATTATCATCCTCTTCAATGTCCTCTAAATTGCTCTCTTTCTCTTCAAAATCAGGTTGTGAAGTAGCAGCCACTAAATCCCCCTTTAAACTTGTCTTTGATCTTGCTCAAAGTCTAGTGGAAATATTTGCATCTCCCACTCCTGCTGCACTTGCCACTGCACCCCATGTCAAGCTATCATCCACAAAAACCAAGTCATCCTCCGCATGAATGGTGGTGTCTTCTTCACTTATTTTTCCAATCAACCACTCATTACTTTCGTCAATATTTACTAGTGAGATGGGGTCAATGACATTGCATCTATCATATCGTGCTTTAAGAGCTTGGCTGTATTTAACAAACACCAAGTCATTTAGTCGTTTTTGCTCTAATTTGTTCCTCTTCTTGGTATGAATCTTTAAACATTTATTAGTAAATGTTACCACAAGCTATATTAGTTATAACAACTTAAGTTACTTAACTAATAGAATTTCTAATTTTATAAATTTATATATTATATAATGAACAAAGTATTAAATACTTACATGCTCAAACACACTTCAATTACATTCACAACCCGATGCACTACAAGTCAAGCTAAGAATCTTTACGGCTAGTTGTTGTAAATTTGGGGTTGTGTTGCCATATAGTTTCCACCATTCAGCTATAATGTTTCAAATGGAAACAAAAAATTAGTAGACTAGCAAGTAATATTTGATCTAATAGCTAACAAAATAAGTAATTTAATATCTTATTTAGAAATATAAACTTTCTTTAAGCACTTTATAGTTTATACCTGGAGTTAACGTCTTCCTTGATCTAATGGCTATTGGAATACCAAAGAGACCCTCTGCATTCTTATAAGTTGACAACTCACGAATGATCTTATCTTGCACATCAATATCAGAAACTAATCTATCTACACAAGAATATAATCTTGATGTCACTTCTTCATCAAACTCCACACAAGGGTTGTCATAGAAAAATTCCAAGTTTAAGAAGCAACTTGTTGCATGCAAGGGACGATGGAGTTGCCATTCCCATCTCTTACCAATAATAGGGAAGATCTCCTTGTATTTATCCTCATTCTCGTTAAATGACTTTTTGATAGTCTCTTTACATCTATCCATAGCTTCATATATGTACCCCATAGCCAGTTTTCTTTCATTGTCAACAAGTCGAAGAACTTTAACAAGAGGACCCATCACCTTAAGAATATAGACAACATGATTCCAAAATGAAGGCATCAAAACCACTTTTGAGACTTGTTTTCCCTTTGCTTCCTTTGCCCATTTACTAGCTAACCACGTGTCAGAAGTGAACATCAATCTCAAATTACGCTTTTGCATATGGATAATTTGTAGGGTAAGAAAACCTATTAAATCGAGTTATGTCTGGCCTAACCAATTCTCTTTGCTTGGTGAACTCTCTCATCATATTTAGCTACCCCTTATGATTGTAGATGAACCCATTCAATGTGATGGCTCTAGTGAAAGTCCTCCTAATTGTAGGAAGTTTCCTAACATCTTCTAAAATGAGGTCTATGCAATGAGCTGCACAAGGTGTCCAATACAAATGTGGTCATTTTGCCTCTAGGAACTTTCCTATATAAAGTTAAAATCATAAAAACCATAATAAATAAAAATGATGAATAATATCTTAAATTCATGATATAATGTTTCAATTCAAATGGCACAAATAAAACCTAAAGAACTTCATCAAATAAAATCTTACCTACCAATACATAGTTAGATCCATTGTCAGTTATTACTTGGACAACATTCTTCTCCCCAATGCACACCACAAACTTGTCCAATAATTCAAATGTCTTCTCCCCAGTTTGCATGAATGAACTAGCATCAATGGACTCCATAAACATTGTTCCAATTGGGCAATTTACCAAAAAATTCATCATGGTTTGAATTCTTCTATTTGTCCACGCATTAGACTAATAGAAACTCCATACTTCATCCATGCAACATTATGATCTTTCAATAAATTTTTTGTGCACTCCACTTCTTTCTGAAGGATTGGAACTCTTAATTCATAATAACTCGGAGGTTTCATATGTGGACCATATTGTCCAATAGCTTTAACCATCCATTTAAAACTATCTAAATTTGCACAATTAAATGATATTTTTGCTTGATAAAAGAATCGACCTATGTATTGACATACACTTTCTCTTTTCTTTTTATCAAACACATCATTTATAGAACTTTGTTTGATCTTTCCCTCTTTCCAAAGTTGAACTACTTTTTCTAGCTTTTGAGACACAAAAGCATCAATGGGACCTTTTGTTGTTGACTTCATCTTCTTATTACTTCCCATGCCACTTCTTCTATTATCAATCACATTTTTTCCATTCAAATTGACTTCTTCAAGTTCCCCTTCCTCATCAATATCAACAATGTTTTCTAAGCCATCAAATTCAAGAAAAGAACTATAGTTGTCTTTTTCATTCTTTTTATTAGTCATATACTGCTCAAGCTCTTCTCTTACTTCCTCTGGACATTTTAAACACCTTGCAACATTTCCCTTTTTTCCTATTTGATGTTGCTTTGGTCTAAAAATTCCACCTTTGTCTCATTCCCACAAAATAAACATGTAACTGAATTTGTATTTTTTAATCTTTCAAAAAATTATATTTCCAAGCCAGATCTTTTTTGTTTGAACCTTTTGATGATGTGCCATTTTCTAATACCATTTCCAAAATCTAAATTTGGTTGAAAAAAAAAAAATTAAATTTAAAATATAAGGAAAATAAGTCAACAATGTAAAAAAGTTATAAAATACAAAAAACTTTTATAACAAATAATAAAATTCTCATGCGAGAAGCATGGTCCGTTGAATGATATATTTTCAATGATAAGAACTTATAAGTGGTGAAAGTGGTGGGAACCATTGAAATGATGAGTCTCGGGAAGGTGGAGTATGGCTTTCTGCAATGTGCAGTGGCAGTAGAAAATGGTTAAATCTTTGCAGTGTGTGTACTATGTAGTGGCACTGTGACAGGCTTAAAAAAAATTGGTTTCAGGAAGGTATTGAGTTTCTACAATGTGCAATGGCAGTAGAAAATGGTCAAATCTCTCTATGTAGTGACACTATTACAGGCAGCTCTATAGTGTGCAGTATTGCAGTGACAACATAGAGTAAAAAATATATATAAAAAGGGCCCATGTGAGCCTTCACATCACAAGCAAAGACAAGTTTTTGCTTTGCAGAGAATAAAATAAAAAAACAACAATCAATAGCTTTGAAGTGTGTAAAAGAAGGCAGTCTTCATTCTTCAAAACACAAGCAAACGTAATATTTTTCTTTGCAAAGAATAAAATAAAAATAAAAACAAGTCAATTAAAAGGTGCAGTAGTCATAACATACTTTTTTTCTTTTAAAAAAAGTTGGCTTCATAGTTCAAAACTTCAAATCGTGAAGAACAAAAAACAAAAGCCATAAGAAGAGTTATAGAGAAGAGAAAAAGGAGAAAACCTTGTCAAAGTGAACCACAAAGCTGTTGAAATCTTCTTCCTTCCACCTTGTCTTCTTCTTGCTAAAAGGTAACAAAAAACTTTCTTTTCTTCTTCCCTCTACCTCATCTTTTTCTTAAGCCCTAAATCTTGTTGTTCCTTTTTTTTTTTGCCCTTTTATTAGGGCTTTGTCATCAACCTTTTAGCTTCTCCATACCTCAACTTTCCAAATTTTATTTTTAATATTTTATTTTATTTTATTTTATTTTTCAAGTTTTCAGCCTTATGAATAAAGGCAATCGCTATTACACCTTAAACTTTATCCTAAGCGACAACCTAGGGGTTGCCCCGCTTAGGTCTTCAAGAGGCGTTTTTTATTTTTCTCACTTCGCCTGGTGGCCTAGGCGAATCAAGCGATCGCCCGTGACAACACTGCCAATAACCAATCTGCTCCTAAGTAGCTACTATGCTAACTGCCATGTTACTGAAGACTCGTTTATGCCAAGCTTTAATATCTTCTTTCAAAGCTTTCAGCTAAGTCAGATAAAGAAAACTCAATGATCCAGTTATATTGTAGCTTTTCCACCAGTTCTTCATGAAGCCCTTAAACCATCCACCTTTAGCCACATATTCTTAAAACTAAACACAGTCTTATCGATTGTAACCCCATCACTATCCAATGAAATCAATGTATCAGCATAGATTGGCCTCGGCAACACGCTCTAGACCAAACTGAAGAAATGACCCTCCCAATCTGTAATCACAAGAAAGATATCAAGAGAATGGGAATCCCTTCTTGCCCCTACACTCCATGCAAACTCTCCTCCTGAAAAAGGCATATCTATTAGACTAAAATCCCTGAAAAACTTCATGAAGTGCCTCATCGCTGCTAAAATATGGATGCAATGTCCTTTTTCTTAAGGAAATCCCACTATATAAAAGTCTTTCCTAATACACCAAGGATCCTCCCACAACCCCATAATATCCACTAGTTGTTTTCGAGAAATCCTCCTTGTCCCACTTCGAATCCAGGTGCCCCTAAAAACCCACACAAATTATCCTCAAAACTGGTAAAACGGTTGGAAAATAAAAATGCTCCATTGCTCCTACTCCCACCTCAACCATCTCAAAAGCTCTCTGATAAAAAATAAAAAAAAACTGTTGGGGCATGAAATACATTATGGGTTCAAATCCTACTAACTTAAGCTTTTAGGAAAATTAGTTGTTCAACATATACCAAAGCTGTAATTAATTGGAGGTCATGAGTTCGAATCCTCTCTCCATCTATTTATCTGTCTTATTATTTGATCTGAAATTTGTGATTTGTCTACATCTACTATTGTTTGTGACTCCCATAATGGGTATAGGCCACAAAGGAGGGGAGATGGTGGAGCATGACATACATTGTGGCTTAAATCCTACTAACTTAAGTGTTTAGGAAAATTACTTCTTCAACAATTATACCCACTTTCCCCAAAGCTCCCCTTGCCCTTAATGCTTCCCAAACTAAAAATCCCTGCACCCAAACATATCATCTATTTTGCTCTCTTGAAAGCATACCAAATCCAGCTTCTAAGACTGGATGATAATCTTGACAATTTTCATCTTCTACCGATTATTTAGACCTCCTATAGTCAATGACAACATCATTATTTTCATGGTGTTGAAGATCCATCTCTATCTCCTTTTGATCTACTTTCCATGTATTGCCCTTGTAATTCCCAAAACACTAATTTTTTCAATTCCCTCTGTTTCCACCTAAAGCTTCTTGCTTTTCACTTTCTAGCTTATATTAAGAATGACTTTCTGTGTTTTGCCCCTATTTTTCTAATCAAGGTCATAATTTCTTTCTCAAAACTATCAAAGGGTGTGCCCACAAATCTATTGAATCCCACAAATTTACTATTAGACTATAGCAAGGAACCTTTTTAACCATTTCCAACCAAACTTCTAACAACTACTGCTCCTAGGAGAATCAAGGGGTCACTCAGACAAGAGAGAAATAAACCGTGATGAAAGGAGGAGAACGCTTCTCATTTAGGGACCAGCTTCCTTGAATTACATGGCCCTGAACTAGATTCTCAGGAAAATCCATTGATCTGCCATCTTGCAAGATCATTCTCAAGGGACCTCATCCACCATAGCAAGCTCTAGAGCTTATCTCCCTCACCTTCTAGAAATCCTTTTGCACTAACCCCATAGGAGAAGCAATCTGAGAAGAAAAGGTAGGACTAGAAGACTCATCCCCAAGCACCAAAACCTAGTAATAGACTAAGAACCTAGGGTTCAAGATACTAGTACCAAGAGAAGCTTAAAAGCATGGTGTTTTCTTAAGAAATCAATTATTTGATGTGCAAGATGTCCTCATTATTTAGCTACTAGAACCAAATAATTTTCTGTACTTCACATGCCTATTTATATGGATGTCAGTGAGATCACCTTCACCTAGGCCTTAGGGACATTTTTACAAAGAATATGAATTGCTGATGAATTTTCAGAAATTTGTGTCACCCATTTTCATTAATAATCTACCCAACTTAGAAGTTGAATCTGGAAAGGTGAAACAAATTCACCGTTTCACACTCAGATGATGACTTAAATTAAGGGCAATTCAGACTATATAGCACAAGTAGTTGTAGTAAAGATATACCAAGCACAAAGTAGTAAAGATATATCAAGTACAAATTTAACTTTCCTCTGTTGTTTTCAGCATCTTGTATTTCAAAATTATTTCTAATGTGCAAAAATGAAGAGGGTCCTGCTAGGTAGAAATCCAGCCTTAAAAACCCTCAAAACCTTATGAACAAGTCAAGTTCAAATCTAAATAGAATCTTTCAATAAATTTTCAAAATATAGTCAGAACAAGTAATTTACCTTAGCAATACTTATAGTCTGTTGCTCCATTGCTTCATGTATGGTTGCCCTATCATGTTCCCTCATACTGTCAAAACAGAACATGATTTAGATTAAGAATTAAGAAAGGGGAAGACAAAATGGGAAGGTGGGGAATAACTTGAAAACAAGATGAGAGATGATAGGAGAAACAATAAAAAAAAAAAAAATTATATAAAAGATAGAGGTTTTATATATATATATATATATAACCTGACACCAGGTTGTTAAAATATAATATTAGGGATATTTATGCCTTATGTATGTTAGTTAGAAGGGTAATAGGTAGTTGCCTCACGTTTGTTTACTCTCATTGTTTCCTTCTATTCCTCTTTCTTTTTTTCTTTTTTTTCTCTTTTTCAAACCAGGCAATTCACCAAAATACTGGCAACTATAATTAACCATCTCATTCAAATAACTAGCAACCTAATAATAGATCATTTTGGGGGAAGCAAGTCAAATTCATAGTGGATAACTATGACTTTATCACAAACCTCCATGCTAGAAAATTTCAATCACCTAATTATGTCAACCACTGTTATTAGCAGAGTTATTTCTTTAAGGGGGTTAAAAAAAAAGGAAAAGAGAACAACACAACTACCAAAATGATAAGAATAACAAGACTCAAAGAAAGAACCATAACTGGTTGATATTTTTTTCCTTTTCCTTCTCAAAATAGGGTTCAGAAAACAAAATAGATTATGCATGTCGAGTTTGATACACGATTTGCAAAAGCAAAGAGAAAGGTTGCCCTATTTAAAGTTCATGATGGACAAAAATAGGTTTTTCATTCAATCAAAATGGCAGTACCTATTGAATTCGTCTATACAACAAAGCCCACCATCTGCCAAAACAAGTGCCCCAGCTTCCAACATCCATTCCCCTAAAAATTCCTTAGAAGCGGTTAGTCTTTTTAGTTGAATTGAATTTCACATATGTGGTGATATTATGTTACAAAGAAAATTTCAAGGATGCCCAATGAAATTTCTAAAAATAAATGTTGTACATACTTATATGATGACCTACAAAGGGCTTAAAAAAACAATAGATAAAATTTCAAACTAAATCCATTTCATAAGCAGAATTTCAATCCACGATTTTTTTTTGGGCTTATACTTTATTGGGTTAAATATTGATAAATTGAGTAAACATATTTCCTTCAATGAGATAAATAAAGAATTAACTGATATTGGCATTCAACTTAAAGTAATACATCCAGAAATTATACTAAAAGATCTTTTATGGAAATGATTTAGCTGCATGAAACAATTATCCCATTCCATGAACCACCTAATTCATATTCCAGTAACACTGATTTAGCCACCATAACATGTCTCCCATTTCATGAAATATTTTTTTTCTGTAAACATTGGATAGAAGATGTATAACTGAAAGCAGAAGGCAATAAAGAAACTGTTGAAACCGTAGGTTTGATTTTTAGGAGTTTGAATTTAAAAATAAAATCAGAAGATAAGGCTTGACTGAGTCCTATTATTTTGGACTGTTTAATTTAGATAAGTCCTAGATTTTTAGGAGTTTGAATTTAAAATGAAACCAGAAGATGAGGCTTGATTGAATCCTATTATTCTGGATTGTTTGGTTTAGATAAGTCCTAGTGTATTTAAATTTGTTTTTATCTCTAGTTTGAAATAGAGAGAATATCGGATGATATTCTGCAAGATGGGATTGCTTCGTCTATTTAAGTTCTCAATGTAAACCAAATTTTTTTCAATAGAGTATCATTCAGTTTCTCTTCCAAATTCAATATGGTATCAAAGCCCAAGAACTGAACATAAACACGGTGAAAACTACAATGACTGGCGAACGTTTAGCAAGGTCTTCGAATGTCATCTCCAATTCTTCTCTTGTCAATTCCGATGGTAATGGTGGTTCTGAAAATTCCATTCACCACATTATTGTCCACAAATTAAATGGCAAGAATTATCTCCAATGGTCTTAATCGGTAACGATGCATATATGTGGGAGAGGCAAAGACGACTACATCACAGGCGCGAAAACAGCCCCTACGAAGAATGATGCATCTTACAAAACCTAGTTTTCTGATAACAATATGATTATGTCTTGGCTTACTAATTCCATGGAGACAAACATAGGCTAGACGTTCCTATTCTACAAGACAACAAAAGAAATCTGGGATGCAACAAAGGAGACGTTTTCAGACAGCGGAAATGCAACAGAGGTGTTTGAAATCAAAAGTCAGCTTCTAGAATTACAGCAAGGGGACCTCAGTGGGACCCAATACTTCAGCATTCTCTCCCTATATTGGCAAAAATTGGATGTGTACGAAGAATTGGAATGGGATTGCACTAGTGACAACATCAAATATCAAAACACTGGAAAAAGAAAGGATCTTCACATTCTTGGCGGGACTCAACAAAAATCTTGATGAAGTCCGAGGAAGGATTCTTAGCACTAAGCCACTCCCATCACTTCGAGAGGCGTGTTCTGAGGTCCGGCAAGAAGAGAGTCGAAAGAAGGTCATGATGAAGGATCACAACTCATCACAGTCCTTTTCGAGCAATGACGGATCAGCCTTGGCCACCAAGGGACCGAATTCTCAACACTTTGATTCACAAAGGAGATCCAATAGGCCATGGTGTGATCATTGTAATCGAGTTGGTCACACTCGAGAAACCTGTTGGAAAATTCATAGGAAGCCATCCAATTGGAAAAGTAACAGAATTCAGGAAAATGAACCTCAAGGTTATTGTGCCACCAATGATGAACCACCACAGTCCAATAACTCAGCCAACAAAATGCCTTTAAGTTGAGAATAGATGGAGCTACTTCAGAAACTCCTCACACGTGATCCTTCGAGTACCTCCACTATAGAATCAAGTTCCATTGCCAGAAAAGTATATGTTCCAAAGCCTTGAATGCTTTTTCAAAGTCAAACTCATGGATTATCGACTCCGGCACATCCGATCACATGACCGGTGATATAACTTTTTTTCACTCTTATCAACATTGTTCTGAGAGTTATAAAATTAAAATAGCCGATGGTTCTTACTCATGGGTGGCCGGTAAAGGGAGTGTCATTCTTCCGAATAGCTTTAGATAGCTCTCTGTTCTTCATGTTCCTAAGCTTACGTGTAACCTGCTCTCTATAAGCAATGTCACTAACGATCTGAACTGTGTTACTAAATTCTTTCCTAACCATTGTGAATTTCAAGAAATGGAGACGGGGAAGATAATTGGTTGTTCCTGGGAGCATGAGGGTTTATATATCTTTGGAAATAAAGCTTCAAAAGGGCAAACTCAAAAGGCAAGCTGCAATGTTCTTTCATCTTTTACAAATTCCAGTGACCATGAAATAATGTTTTGGCACTTTAGGCTAGGCAACCCAAGCTTTCCATATTTGAAAAAGTTGCTTCCATCGTTATTCAAAAATAAAAATTTAGAGTCATTTCATTGTGAGTTCTATCGTCTAAACATTGTTGAAATTCTTATGTTTCACAACCTTATAAAAAATCTCATTCTTTTTCGCTCATACATGGTGATTTATGGGGATAGCAACGTAACAGGCTCTAAGTGGTTCATTTCATTTATTGACGATCATACACAAATATGTTGGGTGTATTTGTTAAAAGAAAATTTTGAAGCAAAAGACTGACAATGGTACTGAATACTTTAATTCAATTCTTGGACCCTATCTTCCTGAACATGGCATTATTCATCAAAGCCCATGCATTGCTACACCACAATAAAATAAAATTTCAGAAAGAAAAAATTGTGATCTGTTGGAAGTTGCTTGATCCCTTATGTTCACAACAAATGTTCCTAAATATTTTTGGGGGGAAGCCTTTCTCACTGCATCATACTTGATAAACAGAATGCTCACTAGAGTATTACAGTACCAAACTCCCATTGAAGTCCTAAAAAATTGCTACCCTCACATTCGGCTAGTGTCATCCCTTCCACCAAAAAATTTTGGTTACAGCGTTTTTGTCAACACTCGTGCTCAAAACAAAACGAAACTAGATCCAAGAGCCCCCAAATGTCTTTTCTTGGGATATTCTTCAACCCAAAAAGGTTATAAATGTTACTCTCCTATCACAAAAAGGTTCTATGTTTCTATGGATGTAACATTCCTTGAGAATCAAGCCTATTTTCCCAAAACTCGGCTTCAGGGGGTGATTTCAAGGAATTCCAGCTCAGATCAATTTTGGGATATTGCTATTCCAGCTGATATTGCTCTTCCAGCCCCAATTTTCGAATCTGCCACCTCACTACCCCTGTAACAGTAAGTAAGTCCGGCCCTGAAACCACTATTGTTCCCTTCAAACCAGATTCTGCACCCAATCTTCCAGCAGATTCAACCCCAGAACCAGATTTTGCACCCAATTTTCTAGCAGATTCAACTAAAGAACCAGGTTCTGCACCCAATCTTCCAGCAAATTTGACCTCAAAGGTTTGGGTTTATTCCAGAAGAAAAGTTGCCAAGGATATACAAACTTCCATGCCCTCAGCTCATGGCCGGTTAACTGAACCTAATCCGGATCCTCATGACCAGAATTCAAGTAACACAGTAACTGATACTAATCCAGCTGTATTAAATGATTTGGATGTTCCTATTGCATTTTGGAAAGGGGTTAGATCGTCTACTACACATCCCATTGCTGATTTTGTTTCCTATGAAAGATTATCTCCACAGTTTCAAGCATTTACTGCTAATCTCTCTAAAGTTGATATACCCAGGGACATTCATGAGGCATTACAACATCCAAATTGGAAGGCAGCTGTGCATGAGGAGATTAAAGCTCTTGAAAAAAATGGAACCTGGGAATTAACCAAATTGCCTTTAGGAAAATCTACCGTGGGATGCAAGTGGATTTTCAATGTGAAATATAAAGTTGATGGGAACATTGACATATATAAGGCAAGATTCGTGGCTAAGGGATTTATGCAAACATATGGAGTGGATTATCAAGAAACTTTTTCTCCAGTTGCAAAACTTAACACTGTTCGAGTTCTACACTCCATTGCAGTCAACAATGATTGACCTCTTCATCAGCCAGACGTAAAAAACGCATTCCTAAATGGTGATCTCAATGAAGAAGTCTACATGGATATTCCAATAGGATTCAAAGATGCTGAAAAAAAGAATCGAGTGTGCAGGTTAAAGAAATCTTTGTATGGCTTAACGCAATCACTTAGGGCCTAATTTGACGGTTTCACTTCAGCTATTAAGAAAGTTGGGTACAGCCAAGGGTAATTAGATCATACAATGTTTTTCAAACATTCATCAAATGGGAAAATAGCTATTCTTATCCTCTATGTGGACAACATAATTCTTACAGGTGATGAAGCAAAAATGATAAATCTGAAAAACACCCTCTCTCATGAATTCGAAATCAAGGACTTGGGAGCTCTTAGGTACTTCCTTGGCATGGAGGTGGCTCGAACTTCAAGTGGAATATCAGTCTCTCAATGGAAATATGTCCTTGATCTTGAAAGGAAACTGGTGCTTGGATGTAGACCAGCGGACACACCTATGGAGCAGAATGGCAAGCTTAGTGATGAAGAAGAAAGCCCTCCGGTTAACAAAGGTTAACAAAGGTCAATACCAAAGACTTGTTGGGAAGTTGATCTTTTTATCCCATACTAGGCCAAACATAGCCTTTCCTGTTAGTGTGGTTAGTCAATTCATGCAAGCTCCCACTAAAGAACATCTTAGTGCAGTTCACAAAATTCTCCGATACTTGAAAATGACACCTTGGAAAGGTGTTATTTTTTGGTAAAAGTACCAAATGAATAATCGAAGTATATTCTGACGCAGATTGGGCAGATTCCATGAAGGATAGAAGGTCCACTTCAAGCTATTGTACCTACGTATGGAGTAATTTGGTTACTTGGAGAAGTAAGAAGCAGTCTGTAATGGCTCGGAGTAGTGCGGAAGCTGAGTTTCGGGCTATTGCACTTGGTGTATGTGAAGGACTATGGCTAAAACATGTAATGGAGGAGTTGAAGATTTCAACTAAGTTTCCAATGAAAATGTTATGTGATAATCAAGCAGCCATCAGGATCTCCCATAATCTGGTTCATCATGACAGAACCAAACATGTGGAAATAAACCGATATTTCATCAAGGAAAAAGTTGAGAATGGGGAGTTTTTATTGCAGTACACGCCTACCAAACTTCAAACTGCAGACATTCTTACAAAAGCTCTACCAAGACAACATTTCGATTCTCTTATAAGCAAACTGGGAATGATCAATATCCATTCCTCAGTTTGAGGAGGAGTGTTGAAACCGTAGGTTTGATTTTTAGGAGTTTGAATTTAAAAATAAAACCAGAAGATAAGGCTTGACTGAGTCCTATTATTTTAGACTATTTAGTTTAGATAAGTCCTAGATTTTTTGGAGTTTGAATTTAAAATAAAACCGGAAGATAAGGCTTGATTGAATCCTATTATTATGGATTGTTTAGTTTAGATAAGTCCTAATGTGTTTAAATTTGTTTTTATCTCTAGTTAGAATTAGAAAGATTATTAGATGATATTTTGCAGGATGGGATTGCTTCGTCTATTTAAGTTCTCGATGTAAACCAAATTTTTTCAATAGAGTATCATTCAGTTTCTCTTCCAAATTCAATAGTAACCAACAAACAAATGTCCAAAAAAGTTTTAAGATGCAAGTACATAAAGAAGAGAACAGAAGAGAAAAAAAAACATGCCATACTGTAATGGTAGTTAAAGTTCAAACATATTAATTGAAGTACTAAGCACAATATTTACCTCCATCCTTGACTGCAGTAACAGTCAATCCAGCACTAGTGCTTCCAAACCCAGTAGTAATAACAGATCTGTTGCTCAACTTGGCAGCAAACTTCAAGAACTGAGATTTTCCAGTACCTGTGTGACAAGGAAGTTACCATGCTGTTTTTGGCAGTTCAAAAAATTTATCTGCTCCCTGAAATCTCCTCTGTTAATCAAATTATGAGAAAAGAAACACAAAACAATCCTTAAGTTGATGCCTATTGAAGCCAAAAAATAAAAGTTAGGGGTGCACTCAATTTTAGGTAAGAAGTAAAAATCCCCGGCATATTGTAGGGTCATTTGAGATTAAAAGAAAACAAATTGTAAATTAATTTCTTTTTCTGGACAAGTAGTAGACAGCAAACAAAGTTGATTCAACTCAAGCTGTAGACAATGTTTGAGTCCACTCAACTCAACTCTAGTTCATTATTCATGTGCTTGGGTCCAAAAGTGAAACAAACAGTACTACATTCTCTTAACTCACATGCATGCCTTGAAAATCTAATTCACCTGACAAGACATGCAAAATACATGTACTAATGCATTGCCATCATTTTCTATTTTACTATTGATAGGAATAAGAGTAAGATATCCAAGAGTTTGAGAGGCACATGTCTACTAGCATGTATCAAGAAATGGTTGTGAGCTTCTTTCATTGGAAAGAGAGTTATATATATAAAAGGACACAAAACAGGATGGGCTGTGGCAAGCACGCAGAAGGAATACAGGCAACACCCTCAAAACAAGATGGAAAAGAAAAAAAAAATGGAGACTTCAAGCCCTTCCAACCTATCAATGAAATTCAAAAAACACACGCTCCCCAACAAGTCCACTGGCCAAACAAACAATAACTTGAGAATAATTTCTTTCAGTTTCAACTCCGAAAGCCCACTTGGCTCAAAAACTTGGTGACTCCTCTTCCCCCGAAGACACCAGGCTTGGTACAATGAAGTTGTGACCTACATTTTCATTTTCTTCACAGATCAACAAAGCCAACTAGAAAGATATTCCTTTAACAGTCTAGACAAGATGCAAGCCACCTCAAAAAGAATCAGCCATAGACCAGAGGTTACAGAACTGTTGTATTAAGACATGTTTGGTGGACTTCTCATCTCTCTTCGCATACAACACTGTTGAAAGAGAGAGAGAGAAAACCTTAATTCTCATTCATATGATTAACTTCTTACAATAGAGAAATATATATACAAGATTAGGTTGAACTAACTACCATATATGTGACCTATATTAAGAAAGGAAAGAAATATTGTACACTATAAATACATTATATTCAACACTCCCCCTCAAGCTGGAGCATATATGTCATATGCACCAAGCTTGTTACAAATGTATTTAATCCGACCTCTGAGAGATTTAGTGAAGATGTCTGCTAGTTGATCATTTGAATTAACAAAACTTGTAGCAACACACCCTGATGCGATCTTCTCTCTAATGAAGTGACAGTCAACTTCAATATGTTTAGTCCTTTCATGAAAGACTGGATTGGATGAAATATGTAATGCGGCCTGATTGTCACAGACTAGCTTTATCTGTTCATCTTTTCCAAATCTCAATTCCTGAAGGAGTTGCCTCAACCATATGAGTTCACATGTTGCCAAAGTCATAGCTTGATACTCAGCTTCGGCGCTTGATCTGGCCACTACATCTTGTTTCTTACTCTTCCAGGATATTAAGTTACCTCCAATAAAAACACGATACCCTGAGGTGGAATGCCTATCTAAGGGTGAACTAGCCCAATCTGCATCTGTGTAACCAACAATTTGGGTATGGCCCTGTCTTCATACAACATACCTTGGCATGGTGTTCCTTTAATATATCGAAGAATGCGGATCACAGCATCCCAATGGTTGTCACATGGTGACTATAGAAATTGACTAACCACACTCACAGGAAAAGAGATATCTGGCTGAGTGATGGTGAGGTAGTTCAGTTTGCCTACAAGCCGTCGATATCTCCCAGGATCTCCTAGAGGCTCCCCCTATCTTGGTACAAGTTTGACATTTGGATCCATAGGAGTGTCAACAGGTTTACATTGTAACATATCTGTTTCTTCCAAGATGTCTAAGGCATACTTCCTTTGTGACATAACCACACCTGAACTGGATTGAGTTATTTCAAGTCCCATAAAGTACTTGAGTTTGCCCAAGTCTTTGGTATGAAAGTGGTTGAAAAGGTGTTGCTTTAGTCTTTGGATACCCTCCTGATCACTCCCTGTAATGACAATGTCATCCACATAAACTACCAAATAGATGCACTGGCTCGAAGAGTTATGATGATAGAAAACTGAATGATTTGCTTCACTCCGAAGCATTCCAAACTCTTGAACAACTGAACTAAAACGCTCAAACCATGCCCGAGGAGACTGTTTCAAGCCATATAGAGAGCGGCGTAATTTGCACACTAACCAAACTCCCCCTAAGCAACAAAACCAAGTGGTTGCTCCATATACACTTCCTCGAGAAGTTCACCATGAAGGAAAGCATTCTTAATATCCAACTGATAAATAGGCCAATGACACATAGCTGCCATGGAGAGAAATAAGCGAACAGAAGCAATATTGGCAACAAGAAATAAGGTGTCACCATAGTCACAACCATAAATCTGAGTATAACCTTTAGCAACCAAGCGGGCCTTAAGGCGATCAACCTGACCATCAGGACCAACTTTAACAGTGTAGACCCAACGACATCCAACTGTAGATTTACCAGGAGGTAAAGAAACAAGATCCCATGTGCCATTGGAGTGCAGAGCAGCCATTTCATCAACCATTGCCTGTCGCCACCCAGGATGAGAAAGTGTCTCACTAGTGCTCTTAGGAAGAGAAACATAGGATGAAGTAGAGACAAAGGCAGAATAGGATGAAGATAATCGATGGTAGCTCAAAAAATTATAAATAGGATGAGGATTACGAGTAGATCGATTACCTTTCCGAAGAGTAATAGGCAAATGGTCAATAGATGACAGGGTCGGGTAGGAGAAATCGGTGGGACAGGAGGTAAGTCATCAGATACCTCAGCTAAAGAGAGAGGAGGAGCAACAACACGATGTCGACGATGATAAACCTAAAGAGGACGAGAGAGCGCATCTGAAGGGGGGGATATATAGGGAAGTGGCAATACTTCAAAAATGGGAAGAGATTCAGAGGATGAGAAGAATGGAGAGTCCTCAAAGAAGGTGACACCAGCGGAGAGAAAATAACGATGAGTGTCAGGGGATTAACAACGATAGCCCTTCTAAAGTCGAGAGTATCCCAAGAAGATGCATTTCGTAGCCTTGGCGGAGAGCTTGTCCTATCTAGGTGTGAGAGTATGAACAAAACAAGTACAACCAAAGACACGAGGAGGAAGGAAATAAAGAGGTTGGGTAGGAAAATGAGGGAATGAGGGATTTGGTTATGTAATATAGATGAGGGCATACGATTAATCAAGTAACAGACTGTAAGAACAGCATCCCCCCAAAAACGAAAAGGAACATGACTATGGAGAAGGAGAGTACGAGTTGTCTCAACAAGATGTCGATTTTTACGTTCAGCAACCCCATTTTGTTGAGGAGTATGAGCACATGATAACTGATGGAGGATCCCATGTTGGGACATAAAAGAAGTAAAGGGTGTAGAAAAATATTCCTGATCATTGTCACTGCGTAACACTCGAATAGAAACATTGAATGTGTTTGGATTTCAGCATAAAATTTCTGGAAAATAGAGAATAACTCAACTCGATTTTTCATTAAAAATAGTCAAGTACATTTTGTATAGTCATCAAAGAAAGTGACAAAATACTGAAATCCTAAAGTAGACGCGGTCCGACACGGACCCCAAACATCAGTGTGGACAAGTTCAAAAGGAGACTTTGCGCGATTATTCAAACGCTTTGGGAATGAGACACGAGTATGTTTCCCAAGCTGACACGAGTCACACACAAGCGACGACCAAGTGGAAAAACGAGGGACCATCTTCTGGAACTTGGAGAGACTAGGATGACCTAGACGACTGTGAGTGAGAAGAGGAGCATCGGTGGAAATGCAAGCTGCAGGAAATGAAGGTGAGGTGAGGTGATAGAGGCCTTGAGACTCACGCCCCATGCCAATCGTCTTCCTCGTACTCCAGTCCTGCAAGATCACAGATTTATCAGAAAAAGTGATAGAACAGTTAAGAGTGCGAGTTATTTTGCTGATGGAAATAAGATTAAAAGGACACTCAGGGGCATAAAAGACAGAATGGAGAGGTAGGGAAGGGAGAGGATGAGCCAAACCAATACCTTTAGCCATAGTTTGGAACCATTAGCTAAAGTAACAGTAGGTATGGTAGAGGTAGAAGTAATAGAGGAGAAAAGGTGTTTATTACCAGAGATATGATTAGATGTTCCAGAATCTAGAATCCATGGGTCAAGAGAAGGAGACTGAGTAAAGCAGACAGAGACATTACCGGTCTGGGCAACAGAAGCAACAAAAGTTGATGTGGCTACCTGATATTGAGATAGGCATCATAATCACTACCAGCAAGGGTGATACTCTGAGATGTGGAGCTCGTAGCGGAGTCAGGTCGAGATAGCAGAGGATCAGATGACTGAGCAATGTGGGCAGTGCGCAAAGGCCGTCCATGTAATTGATAGCAACAATCTCGAGTGTGACCAAGCTTATTACAATAAGTGCACTGAGGACGTTGTCCTCGACCCTAATTGCCACTACGTCCTCCTCAAGAGTTAGTCTGAGAGGCTAACACAGATGAATCTGAAGGACCATCAGTCGACAAGGTCTGAGTAGAGGAGAGGCGTAAGAAACGAGCGAACACATCATCCAATGATGGCGTTGATGGACTAGCAAGAATCTAATCTCGGACAGACTCAAGATCTAGACGAAGGCCAATAAGGGTTTTTTTTTTTTTTTGATCGGTAAAAGAGATTCTATTAAAGAAAGAAAGAGACACCAAGAAGGCGGCTCAAGAATTACAAACCTATACACCCTCCTTCAAGAAAATGCTAAAAGAAACACAAGGCCCCAAAATACAACCCTAATTAGAGCCCATCCAATCTATGAAATTAGCTATAGTTAGAGGGCAATCAACTATGAACAATTTTGTTTCAGCCCAAAGAGAAAGAATAAAAGAGTATTTCAATCTTTGAATTGACAATATATCATCCTTGAAAGCCAAGCAATTCCTCGCCTTCCAAACCGTCCAAAAAATGTGCAGAGGAGCCGCTCTCCACACCTTCTTACGCTTTTTGCCCACAAAAGAACCATGCCAGCTTAGAAGTGTTTCTTTAACAGAAGAAGGCAACACCCAAGAAACCCCAAAAACAGTGAAGAGAAGATCCCATAAAACCTTTGTTCTTGAACAATGAAGAAGGAGATGGTCTATGGTCTCCTCATTCTCAAGACACAAAAAACATCTATTTGCCAAAGCCCATCCTCTTTTCTGCACCTTGTCCAAAGTTAGTGCTTTGCCCCACGTAGCCTCCCATGTAAAAAAACTCATTTTGGGCTGCACATTCTCATTCCAAATAAGGCTTGAAGGAAACCGAGCCGAACCCCCCTCTTCAAGGGCCAAGTATAGAGAGTTAACCGAGAATTTACCACTCTTAGTTTCATTCCAAGATACCCTGTCCTCCACCTCCTCAATAATTCTATGACGATGTAACCGCTCCATGAAACTTGACGCTTCCTCTACCTCCCAATCATTGAAAGCTCTTAGAAAGCATGGATTCCAACCCCCCCTTCCCCCCTCCGCCAAGGAATCCCAAACATCTACCACACTTTCTTCCTTCTCAATAGTCAGAGCAAATAGAGACGGGAAGGACGAACACAAAGGAGAATCCCCACACCACTTATCCCTCCAAAACCTCACCCTCCTTCCATTACCAACAATGAAGGCCAACCTATTGCTCACTAATTCCCAATCCATCCTTATCCCTTTCCACAACCCTAAGCCATGAGCCTCTCTCACTTCCCGAGTGGACCAACCCCCTCTCTCTTCTCCATATTTCCCTCTAATCACTTGATTCCATAGAGCTTCTCTCTCATTAGCAAACCGCCAATTCCATTTAGCAAGAAGGGCCTTGTTGAGAATATATAGGTTTTTTACCCCTAAGCCCCCTTTCTTCTTACTCAGGCACACCACCTCCCATCTCACTAGATGAGGCTTTCGCTCCAAATTACCCCCACCCCAAAGGAAGTCCCTTTGAATCTTTTCTAGTCTCCGTCTGACTACACTTGGTAGGCACAACAAAGACATAAGATAGATTGGTAAGTTCGATAACGTGCTTCGAATTAAGGTCGTCCTCCCTCCTTTGGATAAGTATTGCCTCTTCCACATTCCTAGCCTCTTACGAAAGCGATCTTCCACTCCATCCCAAACTGATGTTGATTTGAAAGAAGCCCCCAAGGGCATCCCCAAATATGTGGACGACAAACTACCCACTTTGCACCCAAACTCCCAAGCAAGGTCATCCATATTCTCTACCCTTCCTACAGGAATAAGTTCACTTTTTTCCAAATTTATTCTCAATCCCGAAGCGGCCTCGAACCACATAAGCAACCAACTAAGATAAGTCAAGTGGTCTTGAGACGGCTTACAAAACACCAAAGTATCATCGGCGAACAACAAATGGGATATAAGGACCCCTTCTTCACTTCTTCCCTTGACTCTACACCCCGATAAATAGCCTCCCTCTACAGCCCTTTTGAGAAAAGCGCTAAAAACCTCCATTGCTATAACAAAGAGATAGGGGGAGAGGGGATCACCCTGCCTCAATCCTTTTGAACTTTGGAAGAAACCTGTAGGGGTTCCGTTGACCAACACAGAAAAACTTGCAGTCGAAATGCACCATTTAATCCACCTGATCCATTTCTCCCCAAAACCCATTTTCTGCATAACTGTGAGAATAAAAGTCCAATCCACATTGTCATAGGCCTTCTCTATGTCCAACTTGCACAAGATGGCACTCTCATTATTTTTCAGAGTCGAATCAATGGCTTCATTGGCTATCAGTACTGCGTCTAGTATTTGTCTTCCTTCCACAAACGCCCCTTGGGCCTTGGAAATCACCTTTCCAACCACCTTTTTTAGCCTATTGGCTAAAACCTTGGCCAACCACTTATACAAGCTGCCCACCAAGCTTATAGGCCTAAAGTCCCCCAAATCTTCAGCTCCCACTTTTTTTGGAATTAAGACCAAAAAAGTTGCATTTAGGCTTTTAACAAATTTTCCATTTTCAAAGAATTCCTTGAAGAAACACAACACATTCGCCTTCACAAAATCCCAAGCAAATTGCCAGAAAGCCATAGAGAGTCCATCTGGCCCTGGAGCTTTATCCCCATTGCAACTCAACAATGCATTGAACACCTCCTCTTCCGTGAACGGGCTCTCCAACGTACTAGCATCCATCTGATCCAGAGTCTCTAACTGCAGCCCGGATATAGAAGGACGCCAGTCCCCCGAACTGGACAGCAGTAACTTAAAAGCATTGAGGATCCCTTCCCTAATTCCGTTCTCCTCTGTGCACCAAACTCCATTAATCTTGATTCTGTCCACATTATTCCTCCTCTTGTGGGCATTAGCCATCTTGTGAAAATAACCCGTATTTCTGTCCCCCTCTTTCAGCCACACTTCCCTAGATTTTTGCCTCCAACTGATTTCTTCAATTAAAACCCATTTTTTATAATCTTCCCTCGCTTCTTTCCTAGCTTCCAGCTCTTCCAAATTCAGTCTTCTAATTTTCTCCTTTGCATCCCACAACTGCACCTGCTCCAACGCCGCATTTTTTCTAAGCTCAATCCTGCCAAATGAGTCTCTATTCCACTCCTTCAGCTTAGCCTTCAGAACTTTTATTTTTTCAGCCAAAATGAAACTTGCTGATCCATTGATTCTGACCCCCTCCCACCAAGACTTCATAAGCTCTTTCACACCTTCCACTTTCAACCACATGTTTTCAAATCTAAAAGGGGAGGGGCCTCTTCTTACACCCCCTATATCCAACAGTATCGGGAAGTGATCGGAGACTAGTCTTGGAAGGACACACTGCCTCACGTCACCAAAGTGGATGTCCCAACCCTCATTAATCAAGAACCTATCCAGCCTTGAGAAGGTCTGATTATTCACCCCTCCGTTCCAAGTAAAAGGGCCCCCGACTAAAGGCATATCCTTTAACTCTAGGTCTTCTATGATTTCTAAGAACCTTCTCATATTCGAATTCAGGCTCCCCCCTCTGTTGCGCTCTTCAGGACTTAGGATGGCATTAAAATCCCCTGCCACACACCATGGCCCATTCCAGAGCCCCTTAATAGCCCCCAACTCCTCCCAAAAACTCTCCCTTTCTCTCCTCAATATCGGGCCATATACCCCTGTAAACATCCACATGAAGTCGTCCTCACTGTTTTTAAAGATACAGGAAATGGAAAACAATCCTTTTTGAATATCAACCAAGTCCAATACTCTGTTGTCCCAAAACACAACTATACCACCAGCTGCCCCTCTTGAGTCCACTGCCCCCCAATCAAGATATCTTCCCACCCCTAGGCTGCGAATAATACCCTCTGACATGTCTTGGATCTTAGTTTCCTGGAGACAAACCAGATCCACCTTATGCTTCCTTATCAAAGCTTTTATAACCTTCCTCTTGTCACAATTGTTGGCCCCTCTTACATTCCAAGTGAGCATACGGAATTTCATTTAGACCTGCACGAGTTTACCCCTTCCTCTCCTCCTCCTTCTCCAATATAGTTCACTGTCCATTCCAATTTCCTCAATTCTCTTTCAAATTTTGACGACTTCAATTTTTTCCTTTTTCTGCCATCCAAATGTCCTCTCTGAATCTTCCTTTCTTTCATTCTTTTCAGTAATAACAAAATTTCCTTTTCGAATCCCTCCGTCGGCATTCCAATATAACGGCTAAACTTAGCCAAACTACTAGATTGCCAACCAGGTTCCTCCTCTTCTTCCCTCTCCTCCATATCCTCAAGGAGGATCCTATCCGTGCCCCCCTCTAGTTTCTCTCCGAAAACCCCTGCTTCCCTACCCGTAATTTCCAATGCCTCGGCCTCCCTCCCATCTGCCCATATCATCCTTAAGGGACCCATAACTGCTCCCCCAATTTCAGCCGAACTACTGCTCTGAATGAAGACCCCAGCCATGGCTGCACTTTCCCCATCTCGACCAGAAAGAGTAGAAGAAGGAGATATTTCCCGCTTCCCCAAAAAAGACAAAGACCGAAAAGATTGATCTGAGTACCTGGACGCCTCCTCCAACAAGGCTTCGTTGGTGAACTCTGTGACATTGACGGCCGGTGATCGCGACCCCATCTGAGAGCCTATCATCTCCCCCTCAAGCTCTCCACTGACGCCCAGTCCCCTGTCGGGAGCCCTAGCCTCAATGAATCGGTCCATCACTACCTCAGGGCCTTTATAGGGTGAAGATTTGGGCCGGCCCAATTCCTTTAATTTATTTTGGTCTTCAGTCAACTGGCCCTTCTCCGTGGGCCTTCGCCCCAAGTCCACCACCATTTGCCGGCCCAACGGAAAGGATTTCCCAGGCCCGCAGCTAATTTTCTTCTCCCACGCCATTTGCTGGTTAGACGTGGACCCGACACCATCTGCTGCTTTTTCCGACATCGCTTCAGAGGACGCATCTGCCTTTCTGCTTCCCCCTTCACCATTTCCACACGGCACGTCCACTTTTGTAGGTTCTCCATGCGTCCGTACATCCGCCATTTGGAAACCAGCGCGTGAGTCTCCTTCTCCTTCATCCCTAACCTCGCGCTCGTTACCCATCTCGTTTCTGGTCACCAGAACCACCTCCGTCACCCCTGGTTTCACCTCCCACCATAGCTGTATTGAATAACAGACAGACCCGACTGCCACTTGCAGTGAGCTCGGCCACTCTAAGCCTTCCGATCTCACTAATAGTCTGGCCCATTTTAATTCCTTAAAATTTGCGGTGTCTTCATCCACTGCGAGGAACCCCCCGCAACAATCACCGATTTTTCTGAGTATCTCCTGGTTCCAAAAATGCAACGGCATTCCCACAACTCTCACCCAGGCACTCTTATCCCTCTCGCCATTATTAGAACACCCCACCTTTGGGTCCCACCTTTCCAAGTTCAGGAGTGATTCCTTAATCCACCGGTGTCCTCTTAACAACACCTTTTCTGCCTCTTCTGTAGTCTCAAATTCGATTAACAACAGAGGGCCTCCCAACCTCGAAAACTTCACCCCTCCTTTAGTATTCCACACAGATCTCCCCCAACTTTCTAGAGCTTGCATATCTTGGTCCAGCATTGAGGATTGTCCCCATCTTCCCACCAAACACCGTCCCAGGAATTTCATATCATTTGACACGTCTTCCTCCCCTAGTTGTAGCCACACTGCCTCCCCTAACTTTTTCCCTCTTGTCTTTATCGCTTCAACATAAGATTTATTGGCTTTCCTCACAAATTCTCCATCTGAACACCCTGTCCCATAAGATGCAACAGTTCCCTTGGACCCCTCCCGAGACATAACTCCAAGAAAGCGAAGTTTTTCGGCCAACAAGACCCACCCTCCCAAAACACCTTTTCCTTCTGGAAACACTAAACAAAATCTCTTTGATTCCGAGTCAACCACAGAGCATAAAATATACCTACCAGCCTCATTTGCACGAATCTCCAACTTATACCTTCTTCCTCCATCTTCCCATCTTTTAACGATGCCTTGCATAAACACTCCCCTGCAGCAAGCCTCCACTCCTTCCAGTAAACAACACAAACTGAGGCTACCAAATCTAATCCATGAGGTAAAACCTCTGCTTCTTTCCACAATGATACCCTTAAGTCTCTCCCCAGCCACCTCCGCCGTGATTTCATAAGACTTTGATTCTACTGCAAACCAACGTCTACCTCCTTTCTTAGCAGACATTCTATTTTCTTTCATTTTCCTTCACTTTCTCACTAACCAACCATGCCTAATCCCACCCTTTGTTATTCCACATCTTTTGTGACAACCAAACATCGGTTAGCAACATTTTCACAATGCTCTATTAGATTGATGTGGGTGAGTCTGATGATCCCAATAAGGGTTAACACCATAAAGAATTTGTCAATCTGTATTTGTTGAGCTTCAGCACCATTAGTGAAGGGCATCAAAGTTAAGAACTCCTCCTTAAGAGACGCAATCCTGCCAATATAAGTAGACAGATCCATGTCCTACTGTCTCACATGAACAATATCATAAACCACCTTATAAAATCGTTGAATATCATTCGTGTATAATCCTTTAGCCTGAGTTCAAAATTTAAAGCAGGTTTTGTAGGCACGAAGATGATGTAAAATTTTGGGATCAACAAATTGCCATAATACGCTGCATAATTGTGCATCGATTTTCTTCTATTGCACTTTGGCAACATAGGTATAGCATCCTCAGGTGTAACAAGATGATCCTCATAACCTTGTCCCATAAACCAGAGTTCCACGGACGTTGACAAGCAGAGATAATTCTCACTACCAATCAATTTTTCCGATGTGATAGTAGGAGATCCAGAGATGACAGATGCAAAAATAAGATTTTTACTCGCCATATCCACTTCACCTGAGATTGAATCACATTTGGATCGAAGAAAGCCCTAAAAGGAGGTCGGATCACAACTGTGGAAGAAGAACCTGGTATGTCGGGACCCAAACAAAGGAGAAAAGTGACTGGAGATCAAGAAGAGGGCTTCCCAAGGCACACACAGGTCTCGGCCAAGGAAGGGAGCTGCCGTCGGAGGCCGGAGGAGGCTGAAAGAAGACCCGCGGAGACTGAAATGCCAAAAAAAATGGAGAAGCAGTGTTCGGAGAGGACTGACGGAGGCTTAGAAGTGCAAGACGGCGTCGGACGAGCCTACTGGTAGAAGTTTGGTACCATAAAGTGGGCCACGCGCCCTCACACGCCGGCGAATAGGATTCAAGCCGCCGGAGAAAAACGACGCGTGGGAGGCAAGTGGATCGGTTTTTGGCTCCGATGCTTTCTAAAAAATGGCAGATCTCCTCTTTGCGCTCCTGATGATGTGGTCGGTGTTGGAAAATATCACCGAAAAAAAAGTTGCCGGAAAATATCGCCGGAAAAATGTTGACGGTGATGAGGGTTTTCTGACCACGATATAGCTAACCGGAAAGCTTAGGGAGATAGAAAAGGTGGCCGGAATGAAACACGGTCACTGGACGGATTCCTGGAATTAATTACACGGGTAAACCAGAAAGAATAAAGTTTTCTCCCTTGACTCTGATACTATTTGTAACGACCCGCACCCAACCATGTAGATATTATCCTCTTTGAGCCCAAGGGGGCCCTCACGGCTTTAAAACGCGTCTACTTAGTTAAGAGGGGTCTCTACATATATAAAGGTCAGGAATATGTGGGATGGGACATCACAAACACCCTCCATGCAAACACAACATCCTTGTTGTGTCCCATGGGATTACGGGGTCAAACAGACAAACACCCCTTATGGGGCCAAACAAATCCCCACACCGGGGTCAAGGATCGGCTCTGATACCATGTTGAAAGAGAGAGAGAGAAAACTTTAATTCTCATTCATATGATTAACTTCTTACAATAGAGAAATATATATACAAGGCTAGGTTGAAGTAACTACCATATATGTGACCTATATTAAGAAAGGAAAGAAAGATTGTACACTATAAATACATTATATTCAACAAACACAATTCACCAAAGTTCTACCCAAACATAGTTCCAAATTTTTATAATGCACCTATTGAAATAAAATGTTAAAAGTAGCCAAGCGGAATTTTATGACAAAAAAAAAATGCATAACACTTTCCTTGCATCAAAGAATACACTGTCTAGATGTTCCTATATAATAGTATCCAAGTTCACTACCCTAAAGAGGCTCGATAGCAAGGGTTAGCAATTGCAATACAACATTCCTAGGAATTTTAGCATTTATGTGGTCTTACATAAAACAGAAGCCTGTCCTTATTTTAAAATACAGATCTCATCAACTCAGTTGCACAGATGCATTGCTGGAAGGGATCCAAAATTAAAGCTTAAAATCATGAGGATCTATTGGATTGGCATAGCTTAGACATGTAGTGTCATGTGAATCTTGGGAAATAGTAAGTCTTACAAAGTGACTTAAAACCTAGAATTCTTGATGGATTGAGATTCTCTTAAATTTCTCAAGTCAGGAAATCAGTATGAACTTCCACAATTCAACAGGAGGAAGTTTTCCAATCATATTCATCAACTCAGTTGCACAGATGCATTGCTGGAAGGGATCCAAAATTAAAGCTTAAAATCATGAGGATCTATTGGATTGGCATAGCTTAGACATGTAGTGTCATGTGAATCTTGGGAAATAGTAAGTCTTACAAAGTGACTTAAAACCTAGAATTCTTGATGGATTGAGATTCTCTTAAATTTCTCAAGTCAGGAAATCAGTATGAACTTCCACAATTCAACAGGAGGAAGTTTTCCAATCATATTCAAGCTTGAATCAGAGTGTTTCTGATTCAAGCCTAAATGTATTTATCCATTAAAAATTATTTTAACAAAAATATACATCTTAACCTAATTTGAAAAGGCTAATACTAAGACTAACAAAGCCTGATGGTGTCAGTAAGGAAAACCAGAGAAGAAATTACCAGGATCACCGACTAGAAGCAAATGAGACTCTCCTCGAACCTTAGTCCCAGAGGCATCAACATGTTGCACACCTCCGATAAGTGTTAATGCAACTAGATTAAAAGAAGAAAAGTTGGATGTGGTGAGTGAAGTATGAAGCAATAAAGATTATATAATTTTAAAGAAAGAAAAAAATATTGTCTCAAATTTGGACCACATTAGCATATCCTCTGTAAATAGGAGTTTAAAGGTGAAACAGTATAATGGAAATTTAATCTTCAAAATCTGTGACAATGGAACTTGACATTGGAAAGGACTATACCTGCAAGTTTCACAGTGAAGAGTCCAAAAACTTGTGGGCAAATACCCCTAAGAATGGCATTTCTCCCTGGTGCAATTGAACTGCTTGAAATTAAAAGTAGAAGATACCAAAATTCACAGAGGAACTCTAAGTAAAGGATGCTAAAAGAATAAAAATGAATAGCGAACACACTTTTTTAACAAGGCATTCCTTATATAGCCCAAATCTTCATATGCTGATATAGAAAAATTATGAAAATGATATGAATAACTAATTTTCACCTTTTAATGGGGTATCTTTGAAGTCTGACCAGAACTGCTTGAATTTCATAATGACCTCATCAGGGATATCCATGTCTGATCTAAGCTCATTAGTTCTCCTAAAAACAAAAAGCAAAGAAAATAATAAACAAGAGCAAGTTAAAAAATACCATGCTCACTAATATATGATATGATAGCATTAGGTTCCAAAAGCATCAAGCATTGTTCAAGTTCTATAAGCCAAAAAAAAAAAATGAGCAATACACATCTGAAGGATTCTGTTTTCCCTTCTTTTTCACCTGGTTAAAAAATGATAAGATTCCGAATTTGTTATCCCTTGCTGAATTTCAAACAGGCCAGAAAGGCAAGAAGACATAATTTAAAGTGAAAAAGGGCACCAAAATATACACCTTCTAGGATACCAAGAGCCTATACAAGATCATACAATTAGGGATCGCAAAGGGGCGGGTTCAGGTTGGAGTGCACCCCCACCAAACCCCTTCCTATTGATATAAATCATCAACCCTGGTCCAAGCTCAAAACCAACACAAGGTAGGACCATGAATCCCATTCCAGGATCGGCCAGGTCGGTTTATATTGGTTGAAAAACAACTCTGATATTAGATTAAAGAATAGTACACATATAGTAGTGTCTAAGAGGCAAACACCCAATTTACAGCTGTTCTAATCACTAATTTACAGCTATCCTAGTCAATAGTTGACTGTTACAATAATCCTAATTTGTACATTGATTGACTAATTCTACAAGCTAATATTAACAGCTAATATATACCACATACAGGTCCTTTAGAGCTGATCAGGCCCTAAAATGAAGGGATTCTATTGATTTCCCACACTCCCCTTAAGCTGGTTTGAAGATATTCTTCATTCCTAGCTTGCATGTCACTGAGTTGAAGCTTGGATTAGACACTCCTTTAGTGAATATATCAGCCAACTGCATTTTATATGAAACAAAAGAAGTGCAAATAAGACTATTATCAATCTTTTCTTTGATGAAGTGTCTATCCACTTCAACATGTTTAGTGCGATCGTGTTAAACTGGGTTATGTGTGATGCTTATGGCTGCCTTATTGTTGCAATATAGCCTCATAGGTTCTTCAATGTCTACTTGCAATTCTTTTAGTAGAGTTTTGATCCACTTGAGTTTACAAATACCTTGGGTCATAGCTTGGTATTCAGCCTCAACACTTGATCTAGCAGCTATTGGTTGTTTTTTACTCCTCCAAGTCACCATGTTGCCCCTTACAAAGGAGCAATACCCTGAAGTGATCTCCTGTTGATTATTTTTATTTTTATTTTTTTATTAGAAACAAAATATATGTATTAATAGAGAAAAGGGACATGAAAAGGATGAGAAATCCTCCCCATGAAGTACAAACCTAATCAAAAGAACTAGGTAAACCTTCACTAACCAAGGAAGGCTATACAAGAGGTACAAAAGGCCGTGTGATCTAAAGAACTAAGTAAACCTCCTCTAACCCAAGGAGGGCTATACAAAAGGAACAAAATGCCTATACAAGTAAAAGAATCCTAACCCTCTAAACCCAAACCTACGGTGTACATAACGGGAGCCAACTAAGTTGAATTACACTCAAAGGATAGGGTTTAAAAATGTCTGTACAGTAAGCCCAAAAAGAAACATAAAAATGAAGTTGATCTCACATCATCTCTGGTGTCTTCCAAATGTCCTTGAAAATCCTAGCATTTCTCTCTCTCCACACAATCCATAAGAGAGAGAGAGACGCAATTCTCCAAAGAGTCTTGCCTCTAATAGAATTCTCAAAACACTTGAAGGAGATTACCAACATATCACAAATACTGCTAGGCTGAACCCACTCCATCCCAGCCTATGAAAAAATTTTGTGCCACAATCCCAAAGTAATCGGATAATGTAAGAAGAGATGATCAATCTCCCGTTGGTTATAGATCCAACATAATTAGCATCAGTGTAAGCCTCTACTTACATGTGACTGTTTTTAGAGAATAACAAACTCATGTCTGGAGTAGCCTTCAAATATCTCAATATCCTCATTACAACTTCCAAGTGATCTTCTAAGGGAGCATGCATGAATTGACTCACAACAACAACAACATATGCAATGTCTGGCCTAGTATGAGAAAGGCATATCAAATTGCCAACAAGTCTTTGATATCTTCTTTTATCAACCAATACTCCGTCTAAGTTTATCCCCAACTTATGATTATGATCTATAGGTGTATCCAAAGGCTTACACCCTAACATCAATTTGTTCTAGAAGATCAAGAATGTACTTTCTATGAGACATATATTCCTTCTTTTGATCATGCAATTTCAATGCCAAGGAAATATCTAAGACTTCCCAACTCTTTAATTTCGAATTCCTTAGCTCATTTGTCTTTCAAGTTCTGTATCTCCTCATGATCATCTCTAGTGACTATAATACCATTTTAATATCCATTGTAACAATTTCTTTCGAGAAGGAGGATGGTAGCATTTTTTAGTGGGAGAGTAGCCCAAGAAGATACATTTAGTAGCTCTAGGGTCAAGTTTAGATTTGCCTTTACTTGGGATATGAACAAAAATAAGGCATCCAAATCCTTTTGGAGAGAGTCCCAAACCATGATATATGGGAAAAATAATTTTTCAAGGTTTTAATGGGAATTTTGAAGTCAAGGGCTTTTGAAGGCATATGATTCATTAATTAGGTTGCTATAAGGATAGCATCCCCCCAAAAAGTCATTGGAACATTCCTTGCAAACGTAAGTGCCCGAGCTACTTCAAGGAGAGGTCTATTCTTTCGTTCAGCCACCCCATTTTGTTGAGGGGTATCCACACATGTAGTTTGGTCAATAATACCATTTTGAGTGAAGAATGTACTTAGACTTTCATTGAAGTACTCAATTCCATCATCAGATCTAATCACTCATATTTGGACGCCAAATTGTGTTTGTATAATTTTGCAGAAGTTTTGCAAGATGAGCATAGTTTCATATTACCCCTCTAATAGATGCGCCCAAGTAGTCCTGTTGCAATCGTCAATAAAACTAATAAACCACCTAGCCCCAAAAAGACAAGTTACCTGTGAAGGTCCCCACACATCTGTATGTATAATAGAGAAATTAACTTCACTTCTCTTATTACTTATAGGGTAGAGAACCTGATGGTGTTTTGCATTCACACACTTCACACCTGGGCTTAGAGTTATTTAGGTTGATACAAAGTTTAGGATACAACTGTTGTAGGTAAGAGAAACTTGGATGTCCTTGTCTCTCATGCATTAGCCAATAGCTTTCAAAAAGTCCTTCAGCAGCCCCCTGTATTTCAAAAAATCATTCAGCAGTCCTCTTTATTTGATAAGCCTGAACTTTTCCTCCTTCCTCGGTGTCTAGGTAGTATAGGCCATTTCTCTCCTTAGCACTGCCAATCATCTTCCCCAAAGTAAGGTCCTTGAAAACACAATAATTTGGGAAAAAAGTTCCTGAACAGTTGCAGGTTTTTGTAAGTTTGCTGATTGACAAAAGGTTACAAGACATTTTTGGAACATGCAATACAGAAGTAAGGGTAATCTTTGGTGAAAAAGACACATTTCCTTTACCACTAATTGGAGTAAAAGTTCCATCAGCAACCTGCACCTTTTCTTTGCCAAAACAGGATATATATGACAAGAAAAAATCGGGTTCTTTGGTCATATGATCACTAACTCCTGAATCAATGATCCAAGAGTTAGAATTAGATACAACAGTGGTTGTAAGAGCTTTATGGAGTGTACCTGATTGTGCAAAAGCACAAGAATCGGAGGTGGGAATAACCTCTAACTTTCCCATGATCTTATACAAAAAAAGATCAAGTTGTTCCTTTGTAAAAGGCAGATTCTCATTAGCTAATACAGATTCATTAGTAGTAGTGGTGAGGTCTGATGCTGTTTCAACTTGGAAACTCTTGCTAGGCTTGGAAAATTTTCAATTCTTGTTCCCTTATTGTGGCCTTCCATTCAGTCTCCAACATGTCTCTCTTGTGTGTTTAGGACTTTTGCAATAATCACACCATCTTGTATCTTTTTCTCCTCCTTTGTTTGTGTTTGGATTGTTCTCCACAATCACATTGAGAGCAGAATTATCATGATATGGTGTTTTCATCATAACACGAATTCTGGATTCTTCAGTACGCACAAGGGAAACACACTTCATTCAATGAAGGAAGGGGAACTTTTCCAAGGATTCGACTCCTTACCTGATCTAGCTCCAGATTCAAGCCAGCAAGGAATTCAAAGATCCTTTGTCTTTCCAATAAATCAGCAAGCTTTGCAACATTCTTTGGTGATTCCATTTCAATGTATTGGTAAATGTCAACATCATGCCATAATACCTTCAATGTATTATAGTATGTTGTGAATGTCAATTCTCCTTGTTTGGTCATAGGAATCTTGTTCATCAATTCAAACACTTTAGCAGCATCTCCTTAGAGAGAAATAAGAAAGGCTTAGCTATTTCTGGTTGCATTGAATTCAGCAGCCAGGACATTATTAAAGAGTTTTCAGCTTCCCACAATTCAAAGTTAGGATCTGAAGTTTCTGGCTTTGTTATTGTCCCACGTAGATACCCCATCTTCCCTCAACTTAATAGAAAGAGTTTGGCTGACTGAGACCACTCGAGAAAATTATGATCATTGAGTTTTTGGGTGGTGATTTGGAGAGTAGGATTATCAAGTTGATTGGAGACTTTAGGGCCTATGGAAGTCTGATTGGAGGTTTGTTCAGGCATAAGGAGAACTGAAAAATGGAGAAAAAAGTTTTAGAAAGGGTGAAAGAAGAAGCAAACACCAAAATTGAGAGAAGGAAGGGCAGAGACAACAAGAAAAAATAAGGAAGAAAGGCAAGGCTAAGTCGCCAGAAAAAAATTGAGCATAAGGAACTAAAGTGGCTCTGATATCATATTGGTTGAAAAACAACTCTGATACTTGATTAAAGAATAGTACACATATATAGTAGTGTCTAAGAGGCAAACACCCAATTTACAGTTGTTCTAATCACTAATTTACAGTTATCCTAGTCAATAGTTGACTGTTACAATTATCCTAACTTGTACATTGATCGACTAATTCTACTAGCTAATATTAACAACTAATATATACCATATATAGGTCCTTTAGAGTTGATCAGGCCTTAAAATCAGGGGATTCTATTGATTTCCCATGGCTTAGGAAGTTGGGTAAATAGAAAAATAATAATTAATACCAACCTTATTTGTTTCCGGATAAAAATGAAAAATAAATCAACAAAATAAAAATAAAAATAAAAAAAAATCAATCCATTCAATGCTAATTCAAAAAAAAAAAAAAAAAAAAAAAAAAAAGAGATCTCTTTGTTTCATCTTTACAACTTTGAAACAAGATAAAAGAAAAAAAATTAATGATATCTTCAACTTGTGTAAGCCCAAAACCTTAGTCTCAAACAAATAACAAAAAAATATGAAAAGAAAGAATAAAAAAAGTATCCAACCTAGTCTCCAATTACAAAAGTGAGACAATGCAAAGGATGTGAACAAGCACCAAAGAGGTCTCTACAATTGGTGCTAATATTTTCTTTTCCCATGTTTTCCATCAACAAAAAGGAGAGATTTGTGAAAAAGTACAAATATTCTATTTGAGAAATGTCAAATAGAAAAGAGATGGCTTTCACTTTTTGAAGCATAAGGTGGACTATGGAGATGGCATCACATTTGTGAAGCAAGAGATAGAGATTAAAAAAAAATGCCAGTAAGGGAGGACAATGAAGAAGGATAGAGTTGTAATGTTTGGGGGAACTTCTTATGAAGGCACATTAGTAATTTAAATAAAGTATATAGTAAATTTACTATTTCTATGGACTGGGTTGGGGGCCAGGGCAGCAAAATATTGTGGTCAAAGCTGGTTCTTTAAAAATACCCAAACTTGCCCCTTTCTCCCTTACCTCTTTTAAAACTCATCCTAATAATTGCAGGTTAGGGTAAGTCCCACAAGAAACTTGCCTCATTGTCTTCCCTATTGCTCAACAAATGTAATAAAAATAAAAATATAAATAAATAAATAAAAATGGATAGTAAGCTAGCTTGCACTCCTTACATTTCTAGATAAAACCATAGACAATATATTGACTAAAGGAATTGCATCCCATTCATCTCAGGAGATCATAAGCAAGTTGGGAATAAAGAACATTTATTTACCAACTTGATGGAGAGTGTTGAAATGTACGCACAACTTGTATAAGGATTTTCCAGCTAATAGTTGTAAATTAATTTTTTTCCATATTAGTTTATTTAACTAATTTTTTTTTCTTTTTTTTTTTAAAGAGTTTTTCTAGGCTAGAAAAAGGCATAGTTGTTAAAAACCAACAATACACTATTTATATCCCTAATTATTAAGTAATCTTAAAAGAGGCCGATTGTCGTTGTTTGTCTATGGCTTATGTGTCTCTCCATGTGTGGGTATGGGGATACCCATGAGGGAAAGTGTTAAAAGTGTATGATATATATTGTGGGCCAAAATCCTACAAACTTAAACTTTTAGAAAAATTGGTTGTTCAATAAATTATAAAAGAGAGAGAAAAAAAAATCCTATATGAAAAGTTACATTCTAGTTGTCAAAGGTCATGTTGGAACTTATGTAAATTTATTCTTACAATGTATATTGGAGAATTTCCATTTGAATGATTTGGATTTTGATATTAAAAACAATAGTAATTGATGAATAAAGACTTTACTTAATATATTATTCTTGCAAATATAAAAAGTTGGAGCCTTGTAGATGACATATAAAGACATATATCAACAACACATATAAGTACATATGCCTAATAAAATTTAAGACTAAAAATTTAAGAAGTTTGGTTTTATGAATTTGGTGATGAACTTATACATTAAACTCATATTTTGTTCAGTTAGAATTTCAAAACTCTAATATTCAATGTTCTCATGTGGTATGATATAGTTTAAAATTTTTAAATCCATCTTTCATGAAATTGGTTATGTATAATTCTATATTTTATGCTTCCAATATGAATGTACATGTATGCATATTTTTTCTATTTAATTTTCATATATAAAAAACTTATAATGCATGATGTTAGCATATTAGGTTATTTAGAATAAGTTGGCAATTTTGTTCCATTTATCCTAGTTTATAATTTTGTGTACTTTCCTATGATTTACACTCCTTTGAAGATTCAAGGTTGGTGCAAAATCAAGTCTAGATGAAACAAGTAAGTATGTCTAAGTTATTTGAAAATAATGACATAAAAGATATAGAGTGGACATATGAAAATTAGAAATAAAATTAATTTGGAATGAATTTTAACTTAAGTATTAAAAAAAAAAAAAAAAATCTTTCCAAATAATAAAATTAATTTGAAGAATGAATTTTAAATTGAGAATTTTAAAAAGACAATCTTTCCAAATCTTTTAAGGAATTTGGAAAGGAGATTTAGAAAAGAATTTAAATTAAGAATTTTAAAAGGAAATCTTTCCAAATATTTTTAAATTTAAAATATAAAATATTTCCAAATCTTTTTAAAATTCTTAAGTTTCTAAATTATTATTTTGGTAAAATATGATTTCTAAACTGATTCCAAGTCTACTAGGTTTTCTTTAATATATGCCTATTGGGAGAGTTCTCTCTAGAGAAAATGCACCCAAACTTTTAAGTCATTATTTTTTACACTTAACCCAAAACTCTCAAATATGTTTGGTTTTCCATTTGTTGGGTTGGGAAGGAGATCTACATTCTCTCAGGCGCTGAGGTAAGATACATTAGAGCACACGAGGTGCTGCATTGCAGACATTGGTTGTAGCATAAGTTTTGGAGAGCAAGTCTAAGGGTAGCATCTACCAAGTAATTTTGCGTACTACTATCTCATATAGTGGATTGTTGATTCGAGGTCTCTAACCTCATCATTTCTACACCCACATGTTGTGTGGGTAGTTTTCCACATAAAAAATCCTTTTTGTCATGTGTTGAATGGTGTTAGGCTTTCCTAGATTGAAAAGTGGTTATTACAGGATTAAAAAGTAATTATTTTTTTGTGCCAAAAGTTCTAAACACCTATTCATCCCCACCAGGTATTCCATAAGCAAGATTTACAAACTTTCACATGATATGATACATGATAAAAAAAGAGAAAAATGATACATGATATGTTTTACAAGTTAACAACTATGGAAATAGGCTCTCCCCTTTTTTTGCTTTTTTCGTTTCTAGTTTCCTATATAGATTGTGTATATTCCATGTAATCTTAAATAACTAATATTTAGAATAACAGTTGTATATTATTTTCTACAGTTGTACAGTTGTAGAAGTGTCAATCTAATAGTTTTATTGAATTGTTTTTTAAGTTATATATTGCTTTGCTCTTCTGGAAATTGAATAAAAAATCATTAGTGTGGTTCTCCATATACTTTCGATCAATTATTTGTAAGATAAATGTTTGCCTTAGGTTCATGCCATGCTACAAGGACCCTCAAGTGGGGATAGATCTAGGAAACCAAAAATTACCTTGAATTTAAAGAGTACCATGGAAATTATTGGTGCAAAAGTAGTAATTACGACATCAAAATGAAGAAAAATAATAATTAACAAAATCATAGATTTATTTTATGTAGATCAATGTGCAGATCTTTATTTTCTTTTTCTTCATCAACTAAAGTTTATTTGTAATCTAGTGTTAATCTTCTGGGGGATCTCCTTGCTATTTTATCCGAGTAATAGAGAAGATATGGCAATATTTTGGTATTAATGCAACATTTAGAAAGCTGGTGACAGAAAGCTACAACAAATTTTTACTAGCCTTCTTTAATCAAAAGTATAGTTCGACTTATGTTTAAATTGATAACATTAGATCTGGTTCCAATGCTAGACTAAACGTGCTATGTTGGAAACTCAAGTTTGACATTTAACATTTTAAAAATGAACTTGGGTAAAACTTCTATCAAGGCCAAGTGGACGCCACTAGAATCCTTCTAGGAGGCATTACTACTTTACTTTGTTAGGGGGTTAAGTTCTATAGAGTTCTTATTCTTGGTTTGATTATATTGGATTGCAAAGAGGTATTTGGTGGTAGAGTTAGTAGCTGGACTTAGGTTAAGGTTGGTGCAGTTGGAAAACCCAATCTATAGGATATTAAATTAAATTTTGATAGATATTTATTGTGGAATATAGGCCAAATGGGGATTGGGGATCGTCCGAAAGTGTTCACTAGGGAGGCTTTAATAGGCCAACTAGATCCAAATCCTAGCCTCATTCAAATGGGTGGAGTGATCATAGACCTTAGTAGTACAATTTTAAGAGTCTTTTCCAAGCCTACTGGAGAGGGTTTGGCTATTAAGGTCAGGATCCAATCTCTTATACATTGTTGATTCATTAATTAATAGCTTAAATATTTAGGTTTAATTGTTAGCTCCATTTTACTAGAAGTCTTGATTTCAAACTTTTACATCTGCTTATTCCTTCAGCTGCTTATCTGTGATCCATAATCTGTGGTTTGCCTTTCCATGTGCAGATTAGGTCACATGTGAGGGAGGCTATTAGCCTCATGTACATCCTTAGCTCAACTTATAACTTAAGCTTTTAAATCTAATAGGTAATTTAACATTATTGTTAGAAGAAAGAACTGATTTTCATTGTTTATATTGAAACTTGTACACAAGTAACACAACTATATATATAGGGTTCTCTTAATTCAAAAAAAGAAGATAAAAGAGTCTCGTAAAAAATAAAATATTCCCTTAACCCAAAAGGAAATACAAACATAAAACCTTGAGAACAAAGGAGAATCACCAAAAAAAAAAAAAATGCCTTGTACAATAAATAATAAAGATAAATATGAAAAACTAATTTGTGGCAAAGCCTTTAGATCTATTCACTAATTTAAATAAATTTATAAAGTTTCACCCAACCCACGACGTTCAATGCTCCTTAAGCACTTACTCTTTTTTTCACTCATACCCTTTTTTACATCCTTTACATAATCATCCTCACTCACTTTTTAGTAAGATCCACTTCAAGCCTCCTTCATGCAACCTACTAGCTCCCTCGAACCCTTGAAGGACTTACCTTTTTCATGAAAGGTGGCCATAATAAATTCATGAAAGATTGGGTATTAAGAAAGGCAAGATGCACTCCTTAAAACTTGATTCCAAAAACAAAGAGCAAAAGAGTTATCACACTAAAAAATCTCTGTCACTTTGTGCAAGGAAATCAACCAGTGTGATCACAATTTTCAAGTCTTTATAGAGTTAATAAAGTGAAAAATCTCACCATATTAGATGTCATTGGTAACTTTTCTTCAATTTTTTGAAAGCTTGACTTTTGTCACAACCCCACTTATTTGAAAATTGAGAACCTTACAAGACTTATGTCCTCACTCACTCTTGTACAATTGTCTCCAGCCACCAGAAATACAAGAGCTTGGCCTTTATCCTTTTCAAATTTATTCTCAATAAAATCACTCTTTTGGCATTGTATAATTTATCAGATCCAGTTTCTTTCATTCCAACTAAATTGTTAAAATAAAAAGGCCCATCTAAGGTCAAGGTCTTTGCTTTATTAGGGGCACACAAGAAGGTAAACACTAATGACAGACCACAGTTGAAAAGATCTTACAAATTCCTTAATCCTGATTGGTGCATCTTCTACACAAGGAGCGAAGAATCAATCAACCATATCTTTCTACATTGCCCGTTAACGTTAGGGCTTTCGCACAAGCTATTCAATCTAGCAAGGATGAATTAAGTTTCTCCCAAGAATATCTGTGACATGATGACCATCTCATATAAAGATTTAAGGAGTTCCATCAAAGGCAAGACCCTTTAGCAATTGCTTACATTACTATGTCTTCGATTGTGTGGCGAGAGAGAATGCTAGAATCTTTAAGGAAAAGTGCAAAACAGAATAGATGTTGTGAGATCTACCTCACTTCTATTCCTCCTTTGGGGCCTCTTGTTCCAACGTCTTTAAAGGCATTCCACTCCATGTTATTTAATTTAGTTGGCATTCGGTTTGTAAATAAAAAAGGTTGGATAACAATGAGAGGAGCTAAGTCTAGAATTGAGGAGATGTCACCTATGTATATCCTTAAGTGGACTAAACCGTGCATATAGTTCTTCTTGTATAGTGGAGGAGTTTAGACATACTTTGATCAATTTCTTATATTTTGTGTGGAGAACCTCTCATCCTTCTCATGTACTATTTTCATAATTAATGCATCTTTTGTTTCTAAGAAAAAAGACAAACAAACAAACAGCAAAAGATCTCTTTCTCTAAGAATGGCTCTCTCTCTCTCTCTCTCTCTATCCCTCTCTCTTTCTCTCATTGAGGTTTTTCTAATTGAGTATTTGTATTACAAGAAACAACAAAATCCTATTTGAGTCAAATTCTCTAAACAATTTCAATCTTGGACCAATAGAAAAAACCACTCTTAAATTAAAAGCTTGATGGCTAATCAATCAAGCCAAGGATCAGTTGATTGTCCTAAGCTAGGTGAAAGGACACTGCCAACTAATCAATTGATCATCCTTTGGGACCAATAAATCAATCAAACGTGAAATGATATATCATTTGCTCAATCGCCCATACTCCAACTACAAATTGTTTATCAAGCCAAAATACTTTGATACATGGATACTTCAATTTCAACCAAAATGCTCATGTTAACAAAATATGACATGGGTGCAGGCATGAGATCCATGTTTGACACATTTAGATTACATTGGATATAGGTTTATCTCTTTCCTTTTTAAAATTTCTTTAATTTTTTTAAATTTCTTTAATTTTTTTTAAATAATGCCAACATAAGTTATTTGACTCTTATCTCTTTCCTAATTTCTTTTTAAATTATAATAAATCATAAGAATTATCAATTTTATTTTTAAATAATATATTAAATTCAAACTAATTTTATCCACTTAAAAAATATATTTACATAGAAATTGTAGTTAAGTTGAATTATATCAATATTAAAATAATAAAAATAAATTAATATAAAATTTGAAAATAAATTAGCTTTAGTTTAAATAATTAAAAATATAAATTTTGAAAGTTCTCAACTAATAGAGGTTCACTCAAAATCAATTATATATAATAATAAATATCCCCATTTAATTTCCTAAAACTTCTCTTAACATCCTATTAAAATAATTTCACAGTTACAACTAAAGAAAATTTTCAATAATTTTAGCATTCAATTAAAACAAAAAATATGATAATTAATAACAAATCAAAAATAAATATCAAAATTAATATATTAAAAATTTAGAGATAAATAGAAAATTTTCAATAATGTTTAAACATTAAATTAAAATAAAAATATATGATAATGAGTGTTGTATCAGGTACCCACACCCATGATTGAGATCTTTTTCAATCGAACCCCCACGTCCTAAGATTTTGGGATGCAAAGGATCCGACAACTAAACACATACCCACACCTAACACTCATACCCAAACCCATGTAACATAACCAAAATATATACATTTGAGAAGACACTCAACCTCACACCACTTACCTTCCCAAGAGAAGCTATTCATCATCATAGTTCTGCAAGTCATACCAGTTCCTCAACATAGTAAGGGCCAGAAAGAAAGTAGGAGCTTAGACTTTGAGTTTGGATTCAAATTGCCTACATACTATCACAAGATAGAAAATTAGCCAATTCTTCCTTACTCTTGAGTTCTACAAAGCAACAACATATCTCTAGGAAGTTCAAATCTATTTGATAGAGAAAGAAGACTACTAATTATTGCAGGCAAATCTACTTAAAGAGTTGACACTTTTGCAGAAGCTAAGAGTTCGGGCAATATAAAACACCAAGAAACTACAGGATCACAGAAGGAGAATTCTCCCATAATTCCACTGTAGCTTAGGTTAGATTGACAATAAGACCTCAAAAGTTTTACCTTTTATTCAACATGGAACTAAGTATCTTCTTGTCTTCTTGAGGCAACAAGATGACAAGGAGAAGGCAAACAGAGACGATTGAATTTTTCAAAACTACATTACAACCGCAACATTGTGCAATATTCAATCCTTTTTACATCAAATGCATAGACAAAATAAGATGGGGTTCCAACACAAGACAGGCACAGAGTTAGACCGGTCTATAATCTTTTTTTTTTTTTTTTTTGATAAGGAAAGTATTGTATTACGAAGAGGCGCTAAAATAGGGACCTAAGATGTACAGGAAAGAAAAGGAAACACTCACCCCCTAATAATTATAACAAAAGACTGTCCAAAAGGATACACAAAAAACAACCCCTCCCTCAATGGGATCCCACCCAATCAATGAAATCAATTAAGGTCGAAGGACCGTCTTTTAGAAACATTTTAGTCTTCGACCATAGTAAGTAAACAAAAGAAGCTTTCAGCCCTTGGATGGACAGCACATCATCTTCAAAGGCGATTTTATTTCTTGCCTTCCTAACTGTTCAAAAAAAGAATAAAGGGTCCGCTCTCCAAACTGTCTTGCACTTTTTACCCACAATGAACCCATTCCAACCCAAGAGGGTTTCCTTAACTAAAGAAGGAAACACCCAAGACACTCCAAAAAGAGTGAAGAACATCTCCCACATAGCCCTTGTCTTTTCACAATGGAGAAGTAGATGGTTTATGGGTTCCTCATCTGCTTGACAAAAATTATATCTATGTGCCAAAGCCCATCCCCTCTTCTGGATTTAGTCTAAAGTTATGCCCCACATTGCCACCCATGCAAAGAAACTTACTTTTGGTTGCACACAAGAGTTCCAAATGATCTTCATTGGGAAAAAAGCTGATAAGTCCAACTCTAAGGCTTTGTAAAGACACTTTACCGAAAAATTTCCATTCTTTGTTTCCATCCACCATACCCTATCCTCCTCCTCCAAGATCACTCTCTTCCCACACAAGCGTAAAAGAAGGCCCTCCACCTCATCCATCTCCCAATCATTAAAAGGCCTCATGAAGCGAGGACTCCAACTCCCCCCACCTTCTAAACCAAATCAAACATCCTTCACCTTAAGCCTCTTTAAGATCAACTAAGGCAAATAAAGAGGGGAAAGAAACACACAAAAGTGTTGACCCACACCACTTATCCTTCCAAAAACTTACCCTCTAGCCATTACCCACCACAAAGGAAAGTCTACTACTAACGATGTGCCAAAGCTGCTTTCCACAACCCTACACCATACCCCTCTCTTACATCCCGAGAACACCAACCACCCCATTCCTCCCCATACTTGATTCCATAAGCCCTCTCTCTCATTCGCAAAGCGCCAGCTTCATTTGCAAAGGAGAGCCTTGTTAAGCGTAGAAAGGTAGTTAACCCCCCTTTCTTTTGTCAAGACAAATTGCTAATCATCTTACTAAATGAGGTCTCCACTCTAGAGCCCCACCTCCCTACAGAAAATCCCTCTGAATCTGCTCCAACCTCAATCTAACCACCCTTGGTCAATGGAGAATAAACATAAAGTAAATGGGCAAGTTAGACAATGTGCTTCGAATCAAGGTGATTCTCCCACCCTTAAAGATGTATCGACATTTCCAAATAGCCAATCTCTTATGAAATCTCTCCTCAACTCCATCCCAAGTTACCACAAACTTGAAAGGAGCACCCAACAGCATCCCTAAGTAAGTGGAGGGTAAGCTTCCCACCTTACAACCAAGCTCAGAAGCCAACTCCTCCACATTCTCCACACTTCCCACCAGGATCAGCTCACTTTTATCCATGTTAACTTTCAAAGTTGAGATAGCCTCAAACCACATAAGTAACCAACATAAAAAAGTCACATGGTCCTCGTTGGCCTCACAAAAAACAGTGTATCATCAGTGAATAGCAAGTGGGAGATCTTAACCCCTTCATCCCCCTCTACCCTGCACCTGGCAGGCTGACAAAAGGCCTCCACTTACAACTCTCTTTAAGAGACAGCTAAGTGTTTCCATTGTTATCACAAACAGATAAGGCGAAAGAGGGTCTCCCTGCCTTAGACCCCTAGAGCTTTGAAAAAAGCCCGAGGGGATGCCATTGACCAAAACTGAAAAACTGGCGGTGGACACGCACCACTTTATCCACCTTATCCACTTGCCCAAAAGCCATCTTTTCCAGTCATCAATTACAAGAGAGGTTTGATTTCAATTCCTTGCAATATAAAATAATATCCACTTTAAGGCAACATCTCACCATCAATTCTTTTGAAGGTTCTTAAATTTCTTCAATTAAAATTCCTGAGAAAATGCCTACTGGACCACATTTTAGAATACTAAAACACTGGATGGTTGACCCAAATAAGAGGACTCACTGTATTTACCTCACATGATTAGCAATTAATACTGGATCAAGGTCACAGCGCACATCTTTCAAATCTGAAGACCATTTTGCAGTCAAAATCCCAGTAACAATTATGTCATCTGCACCAGACAAGTAAGAGCAAATCTAACATAAGAATAAGAAATGTGCATTCAATGCATGAATTCTAGGTTTAATGTTCAGAAAAAAAAAAAAAAAAAAAGAAAGAAGAAGAAGAAGAAGAAACATTTTCCATAATGTATTGAGCACGGGAGGAAGTAAAAGGGCAGGACCAAAGATAAATGTTAAAATGGCAGATTTGCATTATTTGCACAAAACAGTATAAAGCCTTCTCAATAGCTTAAATCAACAACCTTCAATTCAATAGAAAGCATGAGACAGAAGCTTCTGTATATATCCTTGTAGCATAAGTTAAACAATTAAAATATTCACAAAATCTATAGAAGAAATTGGACTATAAGGATAACTGGTATGCCAGGTTTGAATAGTTCTGTTAAGAAGCATTGCACATATCCTAAGTGCGACCTTCAAGCATGGTTTCACTACTCTTATCTTTCAATCCCTGTAACTTTGGAATGTCATTGTCCAGGGACTTGAGTTCTTTAGATAAGAGGGTGGACATTCTGTAACTATTTTCTCAGAAGTCAAAACTTTAGTTGCTTGCCATAAAAGAGTGATTTTCTTGAACCATCCAGTATCAGTTAGTATACAGCAACTTGTCTGCTGATTTCCATGTTATGTGTATATGTATGGATCTAAAAGGGAAGACTATGGTTTATGGAAAGTAATATAGAAATCTACTTTCTTGTTTGATGCTCTCATGTCGAAACTTTACTAGTGTTTTAACAAACCAGAACAAGTTTTGAAATCACAGTTTGCCATGCTAAGAGTTTCCCAGTAGATGATAGATCAACAAGCCTCTAAATATATTAGTTAACTTCCTATAAACCTGTTTAGCCTTTTGGTAGCCTCTTATAATCTCTACACACAACTCTCAGTTTGCGATCTTCTTACCTCCAAATCTGTTCAACTAACAGACTATCAAGAAATAACATTAACAAGAAGTTCACAAACATCATATTGTTAATTTAGGGATCTGCTTTCTTGTTTAATACTCTCATGTCCAAACTTTACTGGTGTTTCAACAAACCAGAACAAGTTTTGAAATCACAGTTTGCCATGCTAAGAGTTTGCCAGTAGCCGATAGATCAACAAGTCTCTAAATATATTAGTTACCTTCCTATAACCCTGTTTAGCCTTTTGGTAGCCTCTTATAATCTCTACACTCAACTCTCAGTTTGCGATCTTCTTAACCTCCAAGTCTGTTCAACTAACAGACTATCAACCAATAACAATAACAAGAAGTCCACAAACATCTTTTTGTTGTTATATATCTATATATCTATATATAGATATATAGATATTGTTGAAAGAGAGAGAGAGAAAACCTCAATTCTCATTCATATGCTTAACTTCTTACAATAGAGAAATATATATACAAGGTTAGATTGAACTAACTACCATATATGTGACCTATATTAAGAAAGGAAATAAATATTGTACACTATAAATACATTATATTCAACACTCCCCCTCAAGCTGGAGCATATATGTCATATGCACCAAGCTTGTTACAAATGTATTTAATCCTAGGACCTCTAAGAGATTTAGTGAAGATGTCTGCTAGTTGATCATTTGAATTAACAAAACTTGTAACAATACACCCTGATGTGATCTTCTCTCTAATGAAGTGACAGTCAACTTCAATATGTTTGGTCCTTTCATGAAAGACTGGATTGGATGCAATATGTAATGCGGCCTGATTGTCACAGACTAGCTTTATCTGTTCATCTTTTCCAAATCTCAATTCCAGAAGGAGTTGCCTCAACCATATGAGTTCACATGTTGCCAAAGCCATAGCTCGATACTCAGCTTCGGCGCTTGATCTGGCCACTACTTCTTGTTTCTTACTCTTCCAGGATATTAAGTTACCTCCAATAAAAACACAATACCCCAAGGTGGAACGCCTATCTGAGGGTAACCTAGCCCAGTCTGCATCTGTGTAACCAACAATTTGGGTATGGCGCCTGTCTTCATACAACATACCTTGGTCTGGTGTTCCTTTAATATATCGAAGAATGCGGATCACAGCATCCCAATGGTTGTCACATGGTGATTGTAGAAATTGACTAACCACACTCACAGGAAAAGAGAAGTCTGGCCGAGTGATGGTGAGGTAGTTCAATTTGCCTACAAGTCATCGATATCTCCCAGGATCTCTTAGAGGCTCCCCCTATCCTGGTACAAGTTTGACATTTGGATCCATAGGAGTGTCAACAGGTTTACATTCTAACATATTTGTTTCTTCCAAGATGTCTAAGGCATGCTTCCTTTGTGACATAACCACACCTGAACTGGATTGAGCTATTTCAAGTCCCAGAAAGTACTTGAGTTTGCCCAAGTCTTTGGTTTGAAAGTGGTTGAAAAGGTGTTGTTTTAGTCTTTGGATACCCTCCTGATCACTCCCTGTTGACGGTGATGAGGGTTTTCTGACCACGATATAGTTGACCGAAAAGCTTTGGGAGATGGAAAAGGTGACCGGAATGAAACACGGTCACTGGACGGATTTCCGAAATTAATTACACAGGTAAACCAAAAAGAATAAAGTTTTCTCCCTTGGCTCTAATACCATGTTGAAAGAGAGAGAGAGAAAACCTTAATTATCATTCATATGCTTAACTTTTTACCATAGAGAAATATATATACAAGGCTAGGTTGAAGTAACTACCATATATGTGACCTATATTAAGAAAGGAAAGAAAGATTGTACACTATAAATACATTATATTCAACAGATATATATACACAATACGTGCGCACACATATATAAATCAGATGAACCTGACTTGGGTAGTTAAATCATCTGTTGTAGAGAGTAACTAGCTTATCCTCTATAGATTGAAATGTCTCCTCTCTGGATATATTCTCCAAACAAAGTTTTAGTAAATTGTAGTTTTGCCTTTTTTTCATTGGTGGACTAAGGTCCACCTTCCTACCTTAGGCTTGGATTGCTTATAATATGATGACAAAATAAAGGAAAATCCTCAAACACTCCACATACCTGTGGCCAAGCACTCCAAAGCCAAATCCTCAAATATCCAACAGGCAACCCTGAATGAAATTCCCAAATCCGAACCCTAAGGCTATGTTTTGTTCTCGGAAAGTTCAAAGAAAAAAAAAATGATAAGAAAAATGATTTTCTCATATTCAAATTTATAGTGGAAAATACAAAAGAAAGTCAAATATAATTAAAATTATGAAGAAACTTACATATTTTTAAATTATCTAATCTTTATATAGAAGAAGACTTAAATAAGTAAAATCAGTTTAAAGTAGGATATAAAAATAATTAATGATATTAAATTTATTTTTTATTTTCCTTCACTTTTTCATTTTTTTTTTTTACTTTTCCTCTCTATTTTCTTTCCCTTGTATTTTCCCTAAAACTTTCCCATAACCAAACATGCCCTAAATGAAAATCAAAAAATAGCAATCATATATATTCTCAGCTGATGCTATGTTTAACTTCTAATTCCAATGAATCTATGATGACATGTTGTATATGGATAGGCACATACCGTACCATCCTTTTTACCAAATTTGCATCCCTTACATTTTATTCTCCTGAACTTTGTCCTAATGCTTCTACTGAATCACCCATGGCATGCCAATTGTGTCACTCCCAAAATCCCCACTCTCTACGGTCCTTCTCAATAATGTCTCTTGTATGAGAAATGCCCAAAAATATCCTGTGATACTAAACAGCTCTGTTAACAACGGTGGCAATGGTGCTGACAGGCACCAATTGTTCAGACAAAACCACCTTTTTGTTAACTTGATATATGAACTCCCTCATCTCGCTTCAAGTTTCATTTGATCTTCTCTTGTGAATATTCTTCTTTCTACTATTCATGGGTTAGGTTGTTTGCCAGCAACACTTCAAAAGTTCATGTGAAGGTTAAAAAGAACATTTGAAAGCTGGCTGTAGTATTCAATGCAAGAGCTCAGAGAAACTGGCTGTAGGATTTGAAAATAAATGGGAAATCTCTATAATAAGGCAAAACCACAAGGGAGGGAAGCATAAGTTTCCCCAAAGCACATAAAATCAAAGATATCATACATGTCTATGATCTAAACATTTATCATTTATGTTTTGCTTTAGTAAGACCACGTGAGATTCCAACTTCCAAGTTGATTTGGTATTTCTGTTAGAGAACATAATCTAATATGAATGTACCCAAAAATCTCTTTGAAAAAGAAGAAAATAGGATCTCAAACTGTCATACCTCCTGCTTTAACAATGTCAACAAGATCATCCTGCAGAATGACAGGAATTGAACGAGGAATAGCCCCAACACCCAAAACCTGCACGCTTTCTTGGATCTTAATTTCTTGATAATCATGGCGTATTACACTGTCCTCTACAAGCTGAAAGTTTGTTCCAGCACACTTCTGTTATCACAGATGACAGAGAAGTTATCAAACTCCAATACACAAATATGCAAAAGAAGCTGAAATACGATCAAAAGAGCCCCTAGCTTAGATGTGAACGATATCAAGGTAAAAGATGGAGATAAATATTACAACTTATCCAGGAAAAGTATTGAATCACCAAACTCTTATATTCCTCAACATAACCTACCTAGGATAAAGATGTTAGCTACAGATTACATGAATACTCAAACAGTTCAATGTAAAAACAAAAAACAATGAGTGCATATAACCACATAGGGTGTTTTGGTAACTACTATCCGATTTGTCTATGTTAGCTTAAAACTTTTGAAAACATATAAGAGAGAAATAAAAACAGTGATATAAAATGATGAGAGTAAAGAACAAACCTGGGAGGGGCAAGATGATGGGAGTAGTATGGCATTTCTAGTTTCCAGCTCAGGATAAACTTTGAAGCTATAAACAAATATTATCAACACAATTGATGATCAGGTGAAAATCTTATGCAGTAAACAACTTGAATGGAACATTACATCTCCTAGAAACTATATAACAAGAACTTTTTTATCATATTCACATAGAATGAATTCAAAACAAAAGAATGTTAAGCCTAATGAAATTTTGGAAAGAAGAATGTTAAGGCCAATGAAATTTTGAAAATTTTACAAGAAAATTTTAGGATTGAATTTGAATGCATAAGTAGAGATTACAATACCATGGCTTGTGAAAGTAGCAAAGTTGGAATTTGTTGAGATACAAAAAAATGATTCAAGTTGGAATTAAATTACTTGAAATCCGGACTCTAAGTTGATGCTAATTTCAAGGTTTAATGCTACAAACAATCCAGGATGATGAATGTCCAATTCCACTAGTGTTAAGCAACCAGCTTCTATCTCTAAGGAATCAAGCTTTATTAGGGAAGTGGTTTTGAAGGTATCCTAAGGAAAGTTTTGTCCTTTTGCATCAGATTATTTTGAATATCTATGGAACGTCAATAATATAGTTAGATGGTCATAGTGTTGCCCCTAGAAGGCCATTGCACTTATTCTCTAGGTTTTTCTACACACACTTACTTTGTTGTGGATGATGGGACCAAAATTCGTTTTTGGGAAGATTTGGAATGGGGGATCAACCTTTGTGTTCACAATTTCCAAGACTTTCTAGAGTCAACATAACTAGAAACCTATCCATTTCGGTCATCTTGGGTAATGGCATCTCTTTGTCTTGGAAACTTATTTTCTATCAAAACCTAACTGATTTGAAGATTGAGAATCTTGAAAGACTAATGACTTCACTCTTCCATGTACATTTGTCTCCATTTGTTCCAAATGCGAAACTGTCATGTGCTAAAAGTATTAAATAAACCTAATAAAATAATTGCCAATTTCTCCAAAATCGCTAAAAGAAAGTCTAAACTGTCATGTGCTTGTATAGTCTAAGACTTCACCCATAAACCTTCTTCTATATCCTCAACCATGTTAGATCCACAAGCAAGTGAATCCCCGAACTCTATGCAACAAAAACCAAAACAACATAAAACAAAATCACAAAAAACAATTGCATAACCTTGAGATCTTGACCCAAAAATTTTAAGCTTGATTATGGTCATAGGGCACCAAAAACAGTAATTCAAGTTCAACAACATATATTTCCAATCATCAAGGACAAAGCCTTAGGAGAAAAATGTGGAAATATAAAATTTAAAAGAGCATTCAATGTGGCTAATGTTGTCTGCCAAGCACAAAATCATAATTAGATGTATCAAACAATGCAGAGTTGTATTAAAAAATATGAAAAAATACATCAAAATATTGGCCGAGAGCCATCCATTCATATCCCAAAATACAATATTAACTCTATGTAGTGGTATTTGTTAATATTTAAAACCATGTCCAATATCAGGGGTCCAAGTCCGAATCATTATTTTTCAAATGCTTTTAAATTTTATCCATGTTATATATAAAAGGTTCCAAAATGAAGATGAGTTCATATTGGGTCTAGGTCAATGTCATATACATGCAAGATAAATATGTACCATAAAGTTTATTTTGAAAAATTTAGGATACAATGCTGAATGCTATTTTTTAGCATTGACAATAATTTCTATAACAGAGAAATGCTAATGCTAAAAATAACAAAGTTCTAGAGCATAAACTCTATAACAGACTTTTAGAGCATCTCTAATACTCAATGCCAAAATAGCACTGTCAAAGCTATTTTTTAGCATTGGCAATTACTCTCTAATGAAAATGCTAAAATAAAAGTGCAAAATATTAGCACATCACTCCAATGCATAATGCTAAATGTGATTATAGTGTCATTTTGGCATATTAAATGGCAATGCCAAAAGCAATTTCAAAATTGGCACCAAAAATGGCATAGCCATTTTAGCACATAATATAGCATTGCCCATTAGAGCAAGGATAGTAAAGGCAAATGCTATATTTCGAGAAGAGTATGCCCTTTTAGCATCCTATTGAAGATGCTCTTAAACATACTTAAAAAATAAGGCTTTCATTAAATTTCTCCAATAGCAAAGATACTTCTCCAATGCACACTCAAACAACCTTTTGACACTCCTTAGCCATTACCAGCATTTTATCAATTCACAAAATTTCATTTAAAATGATTTCATTGGATAAGTTCATGACATCTAGTGTTATTATTACGATACTACACTTGACTCACTGTTCCTTGCTTAATTCAACCAATCATAATGTTGCTGAATATTGACTTGATGAGAAATTGAAACAAATGTTATATAGAGTTTAGACTGTGACTCGATTGTCAACAACACAAGCCAAAGTTATTCATGGACATCTCAAATCATTTACAGCATACCTTTGCAAGGTGCACAAGACTCTAATCTAACAAAGCAGTCCATAATACCAACTCATAATTATGCCACTCTAGCAGGAAAATTAGATGCTAAAATATTCAATAGGAGAAATAAACACACTGTAGCAATACTATTGATAACAACCAACTTGGCAATACTCTAGACAACAACTTACATGTGCTTGCATTTCCGGCACTCATATTTCCTCTCCCCTTCAATCATCTTGATCCCTCCGGATCGAATTACTGTCCCCTTCAGGGTAAGAAGAATTCCATGATGCTTCACTCTCACTCTTCCAATGCTGGGAAAAGTCTCTATACACATTGAAATAGAAACACGAGCAATTGTCTTCAATACAAGAGAGGTGAATAAAATTAAGCTATGCTTGGATCTAATTAAGTACCAGAAAAAGGAGAGAAACAAGAAGGAATCCCAAATTCACTTATTTAGTTTGCTCTACAAATTTGAAGAAAAGTGAACTATGTAAAAAATTATATCTGTGTAAAAAGAGGAATATTTTGAGACTAATAGAAGAAAATTTTTATTGAGCTCAAAAATTATTTTTTTTTTTCACTTCTTCTTTATACATCCCCAACCAAAACTTATTTCTATTTCTTTTCACTTTTTCTTTATACATCTTCAAATTATTCATAATCTATTTAAAATGGGAATACAATTTGAAAGTATTGGAAGAAAATTTTATTAAGCTCAAACTTATTTTTATTTTTATTTGCTTTTTTACTTTTTCTTGATATATCTTCAAACTTTTCACCATCTATGTAAAAGGAGAATAAAATTTAAGAATGTCAAAAGAAAAAAATTTATTGAAATCAACTTTTATCCCACTTTTCTTCTTAAATCTTCAAATTCTTCATTATCAATGTAGAAGGGAATAAAATTTGAGAATTATACAAGAAAACTTTACTGAATTTATTTTTATTTTTCTCCCACTTTTTTTATTCATCTTCAAATTCCTCATTATCTAAGCAAAAGGGAATGAAAATTAATATTTTATAGAACTCAAACTATTTTCATTTTTTTCTACTTTTTCTTTATACAATTTCAAATGCCTTATTGTATGGAATGTAATTTGAGAAGGATTATTAATTTGATTTTTTTCCCTTCTTCGTTCTCCACATTCATGCCTTCAATTTACATTGAAACGGTGCCTTAAAAATACAAAAATAAAATTTAAAAGGATCAAAGTGAAATATCAATGGAAGGATGAAGAAGTGCAAACCAGGGAATTCAAGGGGAGAACCGGAGATATTAATCCGAACATGCACGGATTCTTTTACACTAGCATTCACCCAACCAAATTCTTCCAATATGGCTCTCTATATGCATATACACATGAAAGATTGATCAATTGAAGACGTTTACACTGAGAATGAGGACTATATAAAGAGAGAGGAAAGAGGAGAGAGGAGAGAGGAAAGAGGAGAGAGGAGAGAGGAAAGAGGATTCACCTGAGCCAGGAATGCTGCGGAGTCGAATAGTCGGAGGTATTGTAGAGGTTGGGAGAAGAGAAGGTGAGCGCGTGGAGGATCATCATTCATAAGTTCTGCAAATCTGAATGAGAATAGAGAAGTAATGAGAAATGAGGTGAGAAATGAGAGAGAGAGAGAGAGGAGAGATTTTGTGTGTGTTTGTGAGAGTGTTAATTAAATGGGAATATGGATACTGGATATGGAGAGGGTAATGAAGGAGAGAGTCGCGGGCGAGGATAATGGAGCGGAGGTCACTGGAGTGGTGGCGAAGCAGAAAGACTGCCAAGGCTTTCAACGACTCGGGGTCGTCTACTTCTGTTGAGGCCATCGCTCATCCTTTTGGGGCCGTGGGCGGGAACAACGCGCTTTATACCCAGACAGGGAACTGCCGAGCTTCAATTCCTTTTTGAAGTCCTTTGGCTCTTTCTTTTTCAATTCGAGCCCTTGTCCATCTAGAAACTGGTGAAAATTTTTAGTACTAGAGACGGGTTTTGTACCCTCTTTTAAACGTACACGCCAACACTCTGATCCTTTGTGAAGCCTTGTTAGTCGCAAGTCAAAGAGGGGGAGGAATTTCGGAGCAATATTTTCAAAGTCACGCTCCATTTGAAAGGAAAAGTTCTCAATGATAGGATGCTTAAATCATAATTGAAACTAGAATGAGAAGGAGAAAAGTTTTTTTAGTATCTACCTCACATTTAATAAGACAAATTTGAAATTTAAGTAAATGAATTTGACGCCAATTTCAGATTTTTTTTTTTCTTAAATTTAAGACAAGTTCAAGATGGGTTTAGGTATTGTCTTGCCTTGCCTTACTCCATCCACCCCAATTATATAAAAATATTATTTTAATTTAATTTTCATTTTCCTATTTTTAATATATATGATAATAATAATAATAATAATAAAATACTTTTCAAAAAATAAGTTATAAAAAATTGTTATATTTTAATTATTTATAAAATATATTTATTTTAATATAAATTAAATAAATTAAATAATTTTTTTTTTAAATTAAAAATTTTCAAAAATGAAAGTTAAACAAAATAGGATGGGACGAGACGAAGCGATGTTGGTGCACTATCCAAAAGGAGATGCCCATCTAGATCCCAAGAGCTAGGCGGATCAATTCCCATGTCCTTCCATTTAGACCACTCTAGACGTAGACGAATAAGTCTCATGCACAAAAGAATGTTCATACTCCCCCAAAGCTTAAGTGAGAGAGTTGGCTTGAGCAAGTAAAGAGCTTTTTTAAGAAAGAAAGCAGCATACCTTTCTTAGATTGTGCATGACTATTTATCCCTGCTCATGTGTAACGTATTTTCAGATGTCTTAATAACACTTTAATTGTGCTTAATTGTGTGTTATTATGACATTAATTGTCGGTGCCTAACAGCTATCTTGCTTTGATAAGTCGCAAATATTGGAATTTATCCTCGTAATGATGCAGCAATCATGGCTAGTTAGAGGTGTCCAATTGGTCAGGTTGGGCCGGCACAACTCGATGTTTACCGGGCCATTATGGGCCAACATGTTGGGCTAGCATGGCCCACTTAAAAATTGTGTCGTGGTGGGCTAATCGTGTTGTTTCGTGTTGGGGGTCATGTCGTGCCGGCGGGCCATGTGGCCCATGGACCACTTACTTTGTTAAAATTTTTAATTTAATTTTTTTAAGTCATTTGGTCTTAAGTTTTTTTCATTATTAAATAAAATTTCTTTTTGTTACTTTAAACACCTCTAATAATTATACTTTTATTTTGTATACACTTCTAATAATTATACTTTTTATATTTATATTTATCAAGTTTGTAATTGTAAAATTTATAAAAATATTAGTTTTTTGCTTTTAAAAATAGTAAAAAAAAATTATATTTGAATTTGTTTATTTTTTATCAAAATAACAATAAATTTAAAATAATGGAATATAAAAGGAGATGAAATATAAAAAAATAATTATTTTATTCAATATTTCAACAAATTACATGAAAAAATAAGGAGAAAAAAAAAATGTGAGAATTGTATCACTATAGTTTAAGTACATCCCAACTAGGTTGACACCTACCCAACTATCAATCATATGCATTACTCAACCTTTAAAAATTAGCTACATTTAATAGATTTAAAAGAAACGAACAACATATAATTCTTCAATTATCATATTCACATTTGTTTTTTCATTCGATCTTCATTCTTCTTTTTTCATCTTCAATCGTCATCAATCTCTTGAACATCATTGTTTGAATTGAGATCTAATTTCTTGAAGGCTTTTTTAAGTTCATCTTCTAAAGTTTGAAGTCCTATGCAACCATCTTGTCAATCCTTCAAACATGTCAAAGCTTCTAGCATCTCTGTTGTAAGAGTTGTCCTCTTGTCTCTTATTATATTTGTAGCTATAGAAACAACACATTCTGATGCTACAGTAGGCACCGATAGGGTTAGTAGATCACGTGTCATTTTTTATAGTAGAGGAAAAGTGAATTCATGAGATATCCACCACTTCATAATATCAAAATTTTGTACTTCATTAGGGGATAAGTATGAACGATAATCAGTATCTAAATAACTTGAAAGATCACAACAACTTGAAGGACAAACTTGTTGCTTTCCCTTAGCTAATTGTATGAAGAATGGATTATTTCCAAATGTAGATGAAGTTATAGTACTTGAAGAGACACTACAATATCTATTCTTATAATATTTATATAAGTTGTTTAATTGTTCGTATATCTTACCCTCTGTTTCGGATGGTTGGTTCATACAAATAGTTATGAAATTTAAAATGTTTTTTACACCTTCAACCTTAACCCTTGGATCCATACAAGTAGCTAAATAATAAAGTGGTGGAATAGTATTCCAATATTTTATTTTATTTTATTTCCATTTCTACACATATTTCACTAAAAATGGGATGTTCCCTATATTGTTGAAACACATCGCTCATGTTGCAAAACCATCTAAGTGTTATAGATGTAGGAGTATATACAGCAGAACACATGTTAGTAGTATCATAAAAAAACCTCCAAGAATTTTAAAAAAGAAAAACTTTTCTCCCAATCATTTGAAGTTATTATAATTTCACTTGTCTTACTATTGGAATAATCTAATAGTATGTTATGATACCCTACACAAGATTTTAACATTAGGTAGGTAGAATTCCAACAATGACCGATATCATGACATAATTTTCTCTTCTTCAAACCTACTGATTGACATAAAGTATAAAATTCTTGTAATTTGTTAGATGAATCAAGAAATAGTATCGTAGACCAGATAATCTATAATGAGGGTGATATTAATTTTAAACCATCTTGCACTATTAAATTAATTATATAACAAACACAACTCACATGAAATATTTCACTTAGTGGACCTTCTCTAATTGTTCTTACAAATAAATTTATGACACTTTTATTATTTGAAGCATTATCAAAGGTAATACTAAAAAATTTGTTTTGTATGTCATATTCTCTAAAAACACTTGTCAAAGAATCATATATGGTAGGCCCATCATGAGGATGTAATATTTTACAAAAACCTAATATTTTCTTTTGTAATTTCATATTTGAATCTATATAATGTGATGTCACACATGTAAAAGGTTCATTACTTTGATTAGTCCATATATTTGAGGTCACAAATACAATACCACTATGATTTTTAAATTCTTCAATTATTAATAATTTTTCATTTTTGTAACATTTAATTACATCATTACAAGAAATAGTCCTAGGAATCCTATGATAGGCTGGTTGTATATAATTGTGCATGAAATGTACAAATCTAGGATCTTCTCCAAATGTCAATGGAAGCCCCATATTAGCTACCATTCCAGCTAACCCTTCTTTTAGGAATTGTTAATGGTATATAGAAAGAGACATTGAAGATGTACTCGATCCTATTTCGTTTTGACTTATTTGGGATTGTTTAAGGTCTAATACACTATGTTTTTTGGTACATTGTTTAGCATGTCTTTAAAGGTGACCTGTGCCACCACTAGCTTTGCAACTATATGTTTTTTTTTTTTACAATATTTACATTATGCTAGATTTTCTACCTCTCCTCTTATATTTTGTCTATTTATTATAGTGAAGTGATTCTATAATATAAATGTGTGTCTAATATCCCTAAGTCTTTGGCCTGTGGGATTGGGTTGGGGAAGGTTAGAGGGAGAGACACTAGAGGAGGTGGGGGTCTCATCATCTTCAAAAGGATTAAATTCATTATATTCATCAATACCAAAGTCAAGATTTTCAACATCTAGGTGATGATGATCATCCATTTTTAATTTTAGAGGAAGAAAATAAGGTAAAAGTAAGAGAACAATTAAATGAAATATATAGAATTAAAATAAATAAATGAAATAATTAAATATAAATACCTCAACCTTGTGATGATGACCACTTGTAGACTTAGTAGATATCTTTAGCATTTGTAGAGAATTTCAACTTAGAGAATTGTGGAAAGAGAAATTAGAGAGAATTGTAAACAATATAAAGAGAGAGAATAGATAATTTTGTAAGAAAGAATTAAAATGAAGGGTATTTATAGAGAATTATTGGTGAGTCATTTACTTATTTACCCCTAAAACTAGTCGTTATATAGTTGTTGGGAGAGGTAATATAAACATTTGACATAAAAAATAAAAATAGGTATTGATTTACTTTTTTACCCCTCAAACTAGTTGTTATATAGTTGTTGAGAGATGTATTACAGACATGTAATCAAAAGGAAAAAATAAAAAGTAAAAAGTGAAATTTAAAAGGGCCAAGTGGACTGACACGATGGGCTGACGGGTTGTTTCCTTAGGCCCACACAACTCGCTCCTTTAGGTCGTGCTGGCCCGGGCTGCTACAGTATTGGGTCGTGCCGGCCTAGCTTGCTCTTTTGGCATGCCAGGCCACAGGCCAAAATGGGTGGCCCAACCCATTAGACACCTCTATGGCTAGTGACTAGCTTGAAGGTGATTTAATGCTTGGAGATTAGTCAAGTGCCACTCTCACTGTTTCCATTTAGGATCGTCCATTTTCATTTTGGATAGAGACAAACTATCCACTCAGCCTTAGGTTTTCCTCTCAAACGACCGTAAGTGTGGACAGATGAGGGGACGACCTTGTAGTGAGGAGCCTACAAGGCGAGTATAGGAAATTCGCATACCCATCCTATCCCGTTTAGTTTTTTTAATGGGATGAGGATGAAAATTATTTTGAATAAACAGAACGAGGTTAGGATGGGGGCAACCCATCCCATTATCATCCTTATGTTGAACAAATGACATAGTAAATATATAATTTATGTATTATTAAAATTAAAAATAATTATACTAAACTATAAAATATATTAAAAAAATAAAAAATTTAAACATATCTCATCATTTTATCATTATTAATATTGATAGTTTAAATTATATTAAGGATAACACAGATTTATTAAAGTATTAATAATTTTAATTTCATTAAATATGTAATTTTTAATTATTACAATAAAATAAGATTTTATTATTTAAATTTGTTTGGATTTCAATAGCTATATATTTTACCATCTTCAAAATTATTAGTTTATTTATTTATTTATTTATTGATATTTATTATAGTTAAATCATAAATATTTATATTCACTTTAAATTTTTCAATAATGTATATATAGTGTTTAAATGTTTTTCTTTGCAAATACATATGCATAGTGTGGTGGCTCATCTCTTCATTTTGCCTACCAAAGACCTAGTTCAAATCCCATGGACTGAATGACACTTTGCCTTGGGGAAAAAAAAAAAAAAAAAAAAAAAGCCACTCACCTGCATTGGAAATAAAGGAAGCAAAGTACCCTACAAATTAGTCAAAGTGCCCTATAAATTAATCATCTACTATAAATTAGTAGTGAATATAATCATGCTCTTGGTTAAAGAGCTTGGACTATTTGACTTGGACGAATAGCCAAGTTTGGGATAAAATGTGGAAAAAAAAAGGACTTTGGCCTATTTGAAAAATGATAACTCATCAATCAATTGAGTTGACTTAATGATTAGTGATTAAATCATTGGGTATACCAGTTTAGTGCCAATTCAACTTATTTCCACCCTAAGGTAGTGAATTGAATTAGGTTCCATACGATGGTTGAATTGATCGATGTGGTCCAATTTTTAAAATATTGCTTAAGAGAAAATAATGAAAATGAAAGAAAAATTATATAGGTATCTGACGTGCCAAAAAATATCGACATTTGAGAGGGATATCATGGGTATTTCTAAAATCAAGGTGGTATATTACACCTATTATAGTAATTTAAAAAAAAAAAAAACCAACAAAATTATATTTTTTATTCACCTAGTGACTCCACATATCCACCCTATTTACACTTTCAATTTAAAGTATTAATCCTATTAATACATTCACATAAAAATTTTCAATATGCCTAAAATAACTTTTATTAAAAATTGAAATGAAAGGAAGTAATGAAGTATTGGAAATGAGGAGAATTTTTCTATGTATTTTTATTGACAATAAAGAATTCCTTTATATACACAATCAAATGATATAGATACAAGAAGGTTAAATAATTAGGACCAAATAAATGGAGTTATTTACAAAATCAAATTAGAAGTTTTACAGTCAAAGAATTTGGTCCATGATTGTAGGCATGGTGTATGTCAAGAATTATTGATTGATATTATCCTTTGTATGCCCTTACAAGATGGTACTCCCATTGGAGATACCAATCTTAGACTGTAGTAAGTAAAATTGTTGCTTAAGCAAAGGTTTTGTGACAAAGTCTACTAGCGGGTCATGGGTTGAAGCATGAGAGACTTTGAGATCACTAGCTGCAACCTTATCCCTTACAAAGTGGAAGTAGATAACAACATGCTTCATATGAGAGTGGAAAATAGGAGTGGCATGCATATAGATAAGTGGCGCTCATGTTGTCACAATATATGGTTGGAAATAAGTGGTGGACACTAAGTTCACAGATGATGGAGGAGATTCAAGCTAATTAAGTTATAGTGGAAGCAACAACCCTATATTCTGCTTCAATAGAAGAGTAAACCACAATTTTTACTTGTGAGAGGACCAAGAGATGGGATTGCCACTAAGATAGACAAGATATGTAGTAGTGGACATACGATCATAGTGATTGTTGTTGGGATTGAGCCATAGAAAGCATGACATAATATAGCCTATAGAGATTCATTTATAAATTTATTTACTTATGTTTCTTGATTTCCCTTTATCTCTCATTTGCATTAATTGGTTATTTGACCATACATGCCCCAAATCACTTGCATTATACATGACTTGGGTACATTAGGAGTTGCATAGAAGATCTAAGTCATAGGTTCCTTTCAAATTAATGAGTAGTTTACAATTGGTTCATAGATTTTGACAATCCATCTAAAAGTGTAGTTAAATGCCTTTTAATTAGAGGGATGACTTATCTTAGCCATCGAGATGGTTTTCCCATGGTGAGTGCACTAGTGTATGTGATGCAGAACCTAGGGTGGATCATGACGTAAGGTTGTCAATTGTCATGACTTATAAAGCTACTATACTACATGGACTCTCGATCTTGAGAGGATATTGAACTTATGTCAAAGTCAACAAAAGGCTTTGACTTATGGGTAAGACCTTAAGGTACTCGTCATATATCCCTATGAATTAGCTCATTATTGATGGAGATTGGTGGCAATAGGTATTCTCAATAGAGGCACCATGATATCTCATGGGATTGAGATCGAGTGTTTCCTTAGGTGATTCAAAAGACATGTGATTTAGAAGACTATGATCATAAGATTTCCTTTAGTGGGAATTTCACATATGGTCCTTGGATTCGAGATATCAATTGATTATATAATAAGTAGGATTTATAACTCAAGGATTGGAGACACAATTTTAATAGGTGATAACACTATCTTGTTATATTATGAACACCAATTCATGTGAAGTTTGCATGCAATAGATAGCAGGTCATGGACCCTAACTTCGTCTCGTTGTTATTTACATAGGGTACTAGAGTGCAGTTGATTCTTTTTAGTGGAATGTTGAATCATTTTCGGAATTGAATTATGAGGGAGCTAGTACTCCTATGGACTCTAGTGCTCCCCGCTCTAAGCTCATTTACCATGATGACACGGTTTATGAGGATTGGATTAACTCTATGTTCACTCTTATGCATAAGAGCGTTTTAATAATTATACAAGGATGCATAAGGGATAGTGAACAAGTTCTCTAGATTGGGCTAATTGATTAATTACATGACCTCAAGTGGTTAATTAATCATTTAATTTAAGGTGAGATTGGATAACTTATTGGGTATACATACCAAGTCACTTCGATTAGATCAAGGTGATATATCTAGTAAGTTTGATTCTTTTCATTGGAGTATGAGATTATTTCCCAGTTATGTGCATCAGGGTCTCTATTGCAAAATGGAAAGGTGGAAAGAAATTATCAAACTTGCATGGACATAGTGAGATCATGGATAGGTTTATGATATTTTCCCTAATTCTTGATAAGGAATTGCTTGAGTCGATAATTCATTTTAGTTATGCATGTGATCTAAATTTTTAATTTCTTTTAAAATGACGTAATTTGGATTTTTAATTATTAGTTACATGTTTTTTTATTTATTATTCCAACCTTTATTTTTTCTTTTTCTTTTATTTTTTTATTTTTTGTTTTGTTGCCCGGGATTTTACATACTCCATATTGGAAAAAAAGATTATTGAAAATGATGATTATGGGAAGGATGATTATGGGAAGAAGATTAGCATGATAAAGTGGTTGGTGGAGTCAACAGGATGATTATGGGAAGAAGATTAAGAAGGTTGGGTTTTAGCAAGTGAAAGGAAATGGTGTAACGTGTATGTGGATAGGAAGTGAGGTTTGTTCAAGAAAAAAAAAAAAGGAAGAAGGTGGTCTGAAAAGGAAGAACACCAAAACGAAAAAAAGAAAAAGGATTTTTCAATGTGATAGAAGAGAGGAAGAGACACGATTCAGGAAAGAAGAAAAATGGCAGTTACACCATAGGGAGAGGGTGAAAGAAAGACAGTTGCACCATTGACAGAAAATGAGAACAACTACACTAGTCTTGGCATGACAAAGGTACCATTGAGGGAGCGACAACCTCATAATTCTAGGAAGTGAGGGTGCACGATGAGAGAAGGTACAGAGGAGAAAGAAATAGTAAGGCTGATTTTTTCTAGAGAATGGGAGGAATCAATCTGGGTTTTGAAAGAATTTTTTTTAGGCTGCTGTTTGGAGGAAATCAGTCGATATTTTAGAGAAGAAGTGATGCTGATTTTTTTGGAGAATTGGAAGAATTAGTCTGGGTTTTGAAAGGATTTTTTTGACGCTACTATTTAGAGGAAATCAGTCTACGTTTCAAAGAAGAAGTGAGACTGATTTTTTTGGAGAATTGGAGGAATCAGTCCGGGTTTTGAAATGATTTTTTTTAGGCTGCTGTTTGGAGGAAATTAATCCACACTTTAGAGAAAAAGTGAGGTTGATTTTTCTGGAGAATTGGAGGAATTATTCCGGGTTTTGAAAGGATTTTTTTTAGGTTGTTGTTTGGAGGAAATGAGTCCACATTTTAGAGAAGAAGTGAGGCTGATTTTTTTTTTTTTTTTTTTTTTTTTTTTTGAGAATTTGGGGAATCAGTTCGGGTTTTGAAAGGATTTTTTTAGGTTGTTGTTTGGAGGAAAGGAGTCCACATTTTAGAGAAGAAGTGAGATGAATTTTTCTGGAGAATTGGATGAATCAGTCCGGGTTTTGAAAGGATTTTTTTTAGGGCTGTTGTTTGGAGGATATGAGTCCACGTTTTAGAGAAGAAGTGAGATTGATTTTTCTATAGAATTGGAGGTGATCAGTCCAGGTTTCGAAATGATTTTTTTTTTAGGCTGCTATTTGGAGGAAATCAATCCACGTTTCAGAGAAGAAGTGAGACTGTCATTTGTGAGAATTTGAGAAATTAGTTCGTGTGCTGAAAGATCATTTTGGGGTTGCTGTAAGGGTGATTAGTCCGGGTTTTTGAAAGAGCATTTTGGGGCTACTGTAAGGGTAATTAGTCCGGGTTTTTAAAGGAGCATTTTGGGGCTGCTGTAAGGGTGATCAGTCCAAGTTTTTGAAAGAGCATTTTGGGGTTGTTGTAAGGGTGATTAGTCCAGGTTTTTGAAGAAGCATTTTAGGGTTGCTGTAAGGGTGATTAGTCCGGGTGTTTGAAAGGGCATTTTGGGGTTGCTGTTTCAGAAGGAATCGGTCCAGGTTTCAAAGAGATTCATGTTGCTATTCAGGGTAAAATCAATCCCAGTTTTGGAAAGAATTCAGGCTGCTGTTTTGAGGTGAAATCAGTCCATATTTTGGAAGAGATTCAGGCTAGTGTTCAAGGTGAAATCAATTCATATTTTGGAAGAGATTCGGGCTGCTGTTCGGGGTGAAATCAATCCATGTTTTGGAAGAGGTTAGACTATGATTTTCAAATAGGGGATTGGTATGTGTTTTAGAAGAGATTCAGGCTGTTGTTCGGGGTGAAATCAGTCCGCGTTTTGAAAGAGATTCAGGCTGGTGTTCAAGGTGAAATTAGTCTATGTTTTGAAAGAGATTCAGGCTGCTATTCTGGGTGAAATCAATCCGTGTTTTGGAAGAGATTCAGGTTGCTGTTATGGGTGAAATCAATCCGTGTTTTGGAAGAGATTTAGGTTGTTCGGGATGAAATTAGTCCAGGTTTTGGAAGAGATTCGGGTTGCTGTTCGGAGTGAAATCAGTCCATGTTTTGTAAGAGATTCGGGTTGTTGTTCGGGGTGAAATTAGTTTGTGTTTTAGAAGAGATTCAGGCTAGTGTTTGGGGTGCAATCAGTCCGTGTTTTGGAAGAGATTCAGGCTACTGTTTGGGGTGAAATCAATCCATGTTTTGAAAGAGATTCGGGCTGCTGTTTGGGGTGAAATCAGTCTGTGTTTTGGAAGAGATTCAGGCTAGTGTTTAGGGTGAAATCAATCCGTGTTTTGGAAGAAATTCAGGCTGCTAGGTTTCTCATTCTCCATGTTACACAACCACAAACAGTCCACCTAGATTGCCACTTATCCAGTCTTCATCCGCACAACTTCCACTTTGAGAAAGACACAATCCACACCATTGCTCGGAAAAGTAAGTTGGAATTGAGTTTTATTTAAATCTTGATTTATTACTTAAAAAAATGTGTTGATCGTCATTGGGTTGAGGCTTTGATTTATTGTGTCAATTTGATAGAGTTTGGCTTACTTAGTTTCAATTTCGAATTTGTTAGATTAAATTAGAGAGGTTTGAGTTTAAATCGAAAAAGTTTGGGTCTAGTTTAGTTTCAGTTTTGGCCTTATTCTTGTACATGTGTTCTTTAGAATGTTGATAAATTTTATTTTGGGTGCTTCCATTTAATTCTTAAGATTTTTGGAATTTTAAATTTTCATTTTTGTAAAATCCTTGTCATGTCATTAAATTGATGAATTGTTGATCTGATTGGTTCCTATTAATTACTAAATTATAATTATTGGTTTTAGATAAAAATCCATGCCATTCTCAATTGTTTTTTTTTTTTTTTGTTAGTTTGGATAATTTTATTCAATCTCCGAGTTTCATATTATTTTGTTCTGAATTTAATCCTCACAATTGCCTTAGTTGTTAATGTTCTTAATTGGTCTCATGTCTTTAATATCTTATGGTCTTATTTTTTAAATTCAGGTGATGTCTTTAGGATTAATTTATTAGTTTGATTGATTCTTGTCAATTGTTAAGGTTGTCTATAATTTTAATTTTTGCCAAAAATCCATAATTATTAAGTTATTTAAAATTTTTGTTTTAGTTAAAATCTAGACCTATTCTAAGTTATTAAATTGCTAGTTTGATATACCTTGCTATGGTATAAGCCTGGCATTGTTAGTCTAGGCTAGCCATCCCTATATACGAAGTGACTCACAACTAGTGGTAAACCAATTGCAAGATGAGTATGAAGCAAGGGATGTAAGAATGGTAAGGCACCTTTAGAAAGTGAAAAATCAACTTCAGAAATTCAATGAGTGGAAGATGACTCAAATCACTAAAGAGGAGAATGTCAAAGCATATGCATTAGCCGGGGTAGCAGCTTCCTTAGTTGTTACGCAAACAATAAATTTGCCTATTTATTATCAAGACAACCCATCCATTTTGGAAAAGGAATAAGTGAGTCAAGTGTATGATGTCTATGGAAGTTGGATGGAACCAATCATTAAGTACCTGGAAATAGGGGAACTCCTAGAGGATGAGCTTTAAGCGCATTGAATCAGGATTAAGTCTACAATGTATAACATGATCGAAAATTAATAATACAGAAGATCTTATAGTGGGCCATATTTAAGGTGTTTATACCCAAAGGAAGCAAAATATGTCATCCTAAAATTGCACGAAAGAGTGTGCGGGAACCACCCGGGCAGTTGGACACTTGCTCATCACGCCCGCACACAAGGGTACTACTAGCCCACCATGCATAAGGACGCCCAGGAGTTAGTGCGAACGTGTGACAATTGTTAACGCTATGCATACATTCCCCCGCTACCTTCGGAGTCTCTTACTCCCTTGGTCAATGATCGAACTTCTCTATTATACCAAAATACTTAGCCTTTTTTACGTAGCAACTCTAATTAAGAAAAATTAGAGAAAAAGTCACTACGACTTTTGTTGTACTTCGGGTATCGTCCTCAAGGACTAGCTTATGAAAATTGTCAATACTAAAATAAATGAATTGCTTTTGTTTAAATCCTTAAGTGAAAAACAATATGTGAATAATGTAAAACAAAGTAAAAGAAATTAAATTAATATCAAAATGAATATTAATTTTAAATTCGATTTATTCAAGTTTGGGGTTTTCCACAATCCAACCTAGGCTATTGAAATTAGAGAAAACAAGGGTCTTTTAAGTAATATGATCTTAGGGTTTTGGGATCCTTTGCCGCTCATGATCAAGTTGAGTTCTATAACTCAAAATTGCATCTGAAACCTAATTTTTCCTTTTTTAAACAGATTCCTAAAACCATCAAATGAATGAGATTGATTACTAGTTTAAGATTTGGCCTTTTAACCATTCCTACTCCTTATAGCTTTGTTTTGGGGCAAATAACGATAGAGAAAATGAGGATAACTAATGATTAAGAATTACCAAGAATCATTAGTATATGGTAATGACCTATTGTATCATTCCCTAAACTAACTCACAAGGATAGGATAAAAAAAATGATAAATTGTCACCTAACCAATAATTAATCTCATTGTTATAATAATTTACCCATTGTCCTTATAGGTTTCCTAGCCCTTAGGTTTTCATGCTTCAAGCCCCAAGTTGGCTTTTAGCCTCTCATGGGGGTGATGTCACATTCACAATCCATAATAGGGTAAAAATCCATAATTTGAATCAAAATAACCTAAAACAATATATTTAATAAAGAAGAAATAAGAAAACAAACCAAAGTTCTCGTCTTTTTCCACCTTCAATGTCAAACTCTCCGGAAAAGGATCCAAGATCCCTAAAACCTAGAACTAAGAGAGTTTATATAATATCATCAATTACCTAACATGTGGCATACTCTCATTGGCCAATTATTACAAAATAATTACCTAAAAATGATTAAAAAAAATAATAAAATGGTGATTTCTAATCGTGTGGGGTCCACTTAGGGCGGATGGAGTGTCCTGGATGCAATTCCCAAGGTAGAGGAGGCAAAACATCAAAGTGGCAATGGGTGAATTCGAAATTGGTGTAATTTCGAAGTGGATTTCGAATTCATAAATTGAATTTTGAAATCATTTTGAAATGACCCTTCAACTTTGTGTAGTTGTTTTCAAATGGCCAAAACTTCTTCATTTCAACTCCAATTTGCACACCATTTGAAGCATTGGAATCCTGACTTCCCGAGATTCGAAACCATATATAATATGTATAAAAATGGACTTCAAGAAGTGCTCCAAATTTGTCCACAAAATTAGAGTGTATATTACCATAAGATTTTTGAGTTCTAAATTTTCATGCAGCTGAATCTTGCTTCATGCCTCATTTCCCATGTTTTCTTTCCTTTTTTCTTACTCCATAATGGTCATTTCTTATCTTTCAAACTCATGATATCCTCGTCTTACCTTTTGTCATAGTCCATGAGTCTTGACTCACTTATTTCCTCATTTAACCCTTTCTTGATCTTTCAAAATCTAAAGTGATTCAACTTGCACCATTTTCTTCCCTTGAACCTAAGAAAAGTCTCCAAAGTACAAATTAAACTCATGGCTAGGGCCTTAGCATTTATTTAGGTCAAGTTGGGTGATTTGAATGTCCTTTGATGCACAAATCATATTGAATATGTGCCACTAGAGCACATATTTTGGCTCTAATTAGTCAGCCCTTAGTCCTTTGCCCAATGGGGAATAGATATAATGGGGCCTTTTCCAGTAGCCCTTGTCCAAAATAAATTCTTTTTGGTAGCAATTGATTATTTTAAAAAAGGGGTCGAGGCAGAGGCTTTTGCGATGATAAAAGATAAAAACGTATCAAGATTCTTATGGAAGAGCATCATTTTTCGTTTTGTGATACCATGGATAATAATCTCTAATAATGGGCCATAATTTGATAGCTCAAATTAAAAAAAAAAAAAATTGTGCTAAGTTGGGAATTAGGAATCTGTGCTCATCACCTTGTTACCCACAGGCTAACAGGTAAGCAGAAGTAACAAATAAGTCCCTGCTTGATGCGCTCAAAGAAGGCTTCAAGGAGCCCGAGAATGCTGGGTGGAAGAGTTACCTGAAGTATTGTGAGCACATCGAACCACGCGACAACGTCCAACTAGGAAGACTTTTTTTCTCTTTAGCTTACAACTTAGAGGATTTCATTCCAACAGAAGTAGGAATGCCAACATTACGAACAACCCAGGAACCAGCAAGCAATCAAGTGATCGAAGCTAATCTGGATTAGGCAGATGAGTTAAGGGAAGCAACTCTGATTCGAATGGAAGCTTATCACCATCAAGCTATGGCATATTATAATAAGCGGTCAACACTACGACAACTACAAATTGGGAACTTAGTCTTGAGGAAATATTTTGAAAATATAACAGACCCTGGACCTAGCAAATTACAAGCCAACTAGAAAAGACCCTACTGTGTAATAAAAGTAGGCCATGGGAGAGCCTACCACCTAGAAAAATTGACCGGGGAACATTTACCTCCTCTTTGGAATATTTCAAACATGAAAAGGTATTTTCCATGAATAAAAATCCTCTGACTAAGTAACGGATGTCAACGCACTAACAAAATGCATTAAAGGATAGGCAATATCATAAAAACCCCAACAAAGTAAGGGTAAAAGTAATTGTTGAAAGCAAAGAGTTCCAAAGAAATCCTCGAACAAAGTAGGGGTGAAAGAAATAGGGCTCAAGGGCCTATTGTCAGGGAAAGATCCTACAAACACTTAAAAAAAATACCAAAAAAAATGCGATAAAACCTGCCTAGGTCAAGAATCAATGTAACTATTAAGTTTTTTACAAAAAAGAGAAAAAAACTATGACTTCAATCATTCTCCTAGATTATCAATATGTGCAATGGGGTCCAAGTTAGCCAACAAAGGCTCTAGTTCTTCAGTTATTCCTAGAGTGTTCTCTGGATTGTCCTAAGCACCTGTCACTACAGCATTGAAAGGCGCATCACCAACATGACATAAAGGAGAAAACTCATCTAAATAGGGGCTAATTTCTTCTCGCAAAAAAACGTCCGAGAGAGTTGACACACTAGTAGGATTGAATTCGCCTCTGTCTGTATCAACCGTCTTCACTCTCTTGTCAGCCTTACTAGTGCCTAGAGATGAAGTTTCAAGGACAATATCTTTGTCTTCAATGACAAAGTCTTTATCAGTATCGAAGTCTTCAGTGATAGCATGCTTCTGTTTACAGTGCTTGTATGCATACCAATACATCTTTTCCACCTGCTAGGTATACTCGACAGTTAGTTTTGCATGCTGAGTTTTTAGTGCGGACTGAGACTAGTTAATTTGAAGATGGAGTTGTTCTATCTCCTTCACCTTCCTTTTCTAATCCTTCTTCAAGTCCTCGCACTTAGTTTGAAGAGTTTGGATTGAAGCCTAGAGGACTTTATTGGAATTCTCAAGTTCAGCCATGCGCGACTTAGTTGAAGCCAACTCAACCTTAAGGTTCCCCTGCTTAGCCACGGATTCAACAACGTACTACCTAAGCTTATTGGTAGCCTCCAACTTTTTATTAGCAGATTAAAGCCGACACTTCAAATCTCTTGGCACATAAATATGGTAGTGTTTAATGCATTGGAAAACTTTAAAGAAGAGTATTAAAAGTGTGCTTGGTTTGCCATAGTACCATTTCGGTGATTTGATTTTCATCCAAACCTCATATGACAACAATCGTCTTAGCAACCTGGACAAGAACCCCGATTGGAACATTGGTAATAAAGTTTAGATTTGGCCGACCAGTAACCTCCACAATGATCTGCTCAGTATGAGGGAAAAGAACACCTATATCTGATACAGGAGGATCAACATTGGTAAATGAGGGATATTGGTTTAGGATTTCCCCTACTTCCTCAATTGAAATGAATCAAGCCTTATGAGGTTGCAAATTCCCCCCTAAACGAAGGCCTAGAATTGTTATCTTACTGTGAGAGGTCACTTATGGATTAGTAGCCAGCAAAGCGCTGTGTGTAGCGAGCGCCTCTTGAGGTGTGCCAGAAGGTGGTTGTGTGGTCTTAGAGTTGATTTCAAGTCGCTTCATCTTTTTTCTTTCCTTAACATGACTAAAGATGTCAGCGACCTCGCCTTCTACGTCATCCATTTCTTCTACAATTAAAGGTGTTGGCTCGATTTGTTCAACATAATCACTATCCGATATTAATAGTGGAAAACCTGTTGGAGTGTTAAAAGCTAAACCCCAAGTAGAAGGAGTGTGCTCGGGCAAAAAGTGGGGGATTGTGGCAAAAGGACCAGGCCAGTAGTGTGCCGAGTAGTTGTTTGTGAGACAAATTGCTCACTCTCACCCACAGCTTCCGTGCTAGTGTCAATTGAGTAAGAAGGTTTGTCTATTGTAAAGTCCTTCGAAACAAAATGCACTCCGAGGATTAAATCACTAGGAGCAATCCTTGAAAATTTTGAGGAATAAAAGGGTTTGAATTCGAGAGCACACTTTGAAGATTGTTTTTAGTTAGCAGAAGAGAAAAACTTTTTTGCTTAAAGTCAATATTGAACAACTTAGTGAGCCACTCCTGAGAAGGTTTTTCCACCAACTCTACTAGGCATCCTCGACAATTTTCACATGTCCGAAAGTAAGACTAGTGATATATATATATATATATATATATAAGAGGAAGTCAAGGCCATGTTTTGAATAAATTATATTGAAGCACTTATTGGGGAGTTTTAATGTATGATTCGGAGGGTAAGGACTACGGGGATCTGGAGTTGAAAATTCATATTCCCTTGAAACAATCACATGTCTGACTACACAACCTTTTCCAGAATCCAATAAGTTTGTGACCAGTTGTAACTACCGTCTGCAAGTAGAAAAGAGGAATTTCCCCTACTTGTTCAACTTAATGGTGTAAATGAATAGAATCTCAGGCAAAAATAACTCGAGGTTGAACAACTGGTTTAAAATAGAGCAACCCATGAGAATGTGAATTAAGTTCGGATGGACAAAAGATGACGAAATTTGAGTATTGTCTTACTAACAAAGGCAAAGGTATACGTAACTCGACATGGAACTGCTTCCTAGTAAAACACAAGGCATGTTTTCTATGTGTATCAATGGGTAAAGGTGTTGTGTTGAATAGTAGTTGGATATCAATATTAGCAGGGATATTGAAATCCCTTTTGAATTCATCAATGGCAAAAATCATCCACAATACAAACTGAAGTGCGAGTTGTGGTATCTGAAAAGGAGCCCTTTTAGGGTATTTTCCTTTTCGTAGAACCTTCAAATTGCTTCAACATTTTATAAGGACTTACAAAGCTAGTAGGAAAAGAAAGGGATAAGGGAACCCTAGAGAGGGGTTTCTGAGTGCACTTTCGTGTAAAAATTGAGGGCCAAGTAAAGAAAGAAACCCCTTATCCAGGGAAATGAAAATGTGAACGAGAAAAGTAGAACAAAAACCAAAACTTGCATATAAGGATGATAAAAAAAGATGGGTTTTCCTCACTTGAACGTCAATAATGTGGGATTAGCAGCTTGATGCAAATGAAAGAAGAAAGAACAAATGGAAAAACAAAAACAAAAATATCGTAGTACAGTAACGGTGTTGTTGAGACACCAAAGGGAAGTATATCTTAACTTTTGGAATTTGAAAAAGCATAGAATGCTTATCACCACAAGGGGGCAAGAGAAACCCCTAAAGGCGGCTAATGGGTACATCGATATATGCATCCAGTGCAAAAAATTGGAAAGTCCAAAAAATAAGGGAAAATCTGTTCCCACCTAAAGTGAAAGGAAATTTTCTATTTGACCTGATGCTAAGGTCAACAGAAAATTGGGGGCTATTGGGGGTGCCTCTATAAATAAGGGTAATGGGCCTATCTAAGACTATCCTTTGATTGGGCCAACTTGGGCTAGGATTAAAGCCCAAAGAGCTTGAATGGCCCAACAAGAAAAGTGGCAAAGTAAAAACGTGGAAAAACTATCCACGAGAAGTAGTGGAGGCGGTTAGCACTCGCAGTTGTAATTGCTTGAAATGACAAAGAAAGTGCCCCCACAATCCCACGCCTATTACTAGGTGAAGGATGTATGAATGCAATTGGCTAGGCCATAGGGGGTAAGAAACAACGGTACCAAAAAAAAAAATTAATATTTTTTTTAGAAAAACCCCAACTAACTTAACCATCAGAGAAGGTTATCCCGAGGTAACACCGGGTGAACCTTGTGTGGCAGGTAAAAAATAACACATAGTGAGAAGAAGATAACTACTCAAGAAATTTTCAGCTCCAACAATGGTGAGATGAGAAAGAGATAAAGAGGAAAAGAAAAGGATGATCAAGTTCAGAGGTCTTCCTTACTATAAATCATTGAATTGACACATTTACCGTTGTTAATTTAACTAATATTTATTTCATTAAATTTAACTCATATTAATTTTAAATAATATATTTATTTATAAAATATCTATATTTAAAGTATTAAAAATACATAAGGCGATGATAAAATATTTAATATAAAAATGAATCATAGATATGAAATCATAATTCTAAAACATACTCTCAGTAGTATAGGTAAATAAAGTAAAAAGATTTGAGATTAAAAGTAAGTTAACCATTTTAATTTAATACTTAAGTTAAAAGTAATTTTAAGTTGTAATATTAAGTTATATTACCAAGAATGTTTAGTCTACTCAATGATTTAAATTAAATTATTAAGTCATTAAATTGATTTACCAAACATCTTATGAGTAAAAGTCAAGTATTTTGAGCTCATTAGGATGCCTCATACCTTCCTCACTAAATAATATGAACCTCAAATTCATCCTCACCTTGCAACCTATTGGCTTTTTGTGGGGAGTTATTTGAGATCTTGCCAACTCGCTATGATTTAGGATTTTATTTCTTTTTTTTTTTTAAATAAACATAAAAATTCTTGGTGGAAAGAAAAAATAAAAGTTAATTTTCAAAAATAAATAATTATTATTTTTAAATAAAGGAAATAATTTTTTACCAAAATAAATTAGTGTAACCAACGCCATAATGTGGTATGGTCCACAATTACCCTTGTGCAACTCATTGCTTTAAAGTAATTTTTAATGCATCATTAAATAGATCAAATATGCAATACCTATCAAGATCAATAACTTAGGGTTCTCTGAAACGTTTTTGAATTTTTTTTTTCTCAAAAACAAATTTTAAATTATTCTTAAAATTTAAGCAAATTCTATGTCACACCCTAGGTTTCATACTTAACAATTGATACTCAAATGCAACATAAATGCTTTCAAAAAATTAGGGATACAAAAATTTAAATGTTGAGTTCCTACTTGATTTTGTGCAAAAAGAGAATATGGAAACCTATCATAAAGAGGTATACATCCTGTATTAAACTTTGTAATTATTAGTTAACAAAATATGATATGTTTCATAAAAAGAACTTATACTATGTTACTTTACATATACCAAAACCCCATGGTTCACTACAAGTAGCCCATACTTCAAGTGTACATGAAAAATATACATTACATCATTCCTTCAAAAAGATTTAGTCTTTGTATGATACAAAGGTAAAGCCTTAAAACACTTTCAATGCGAGCAAACATCATCCAATTGACAGAAAAGCAATGCTCAAGCATTATTTCTAGCATAGGTCTTTTGACCTGCATCTAATGGAAGGGATAAGGTAAGTTCACAACTCAATAGGAAAGTTTATAACCATCCTAAGCATACCTTTAAAAACCTTGAATTAAACGTATTATAGCATGCATGATAAACATTTTATAACCATTAAAAAATATGCAATATGTCAAACATGTATGCATTTGTTTGTTGGTTTCATCTCTACTTTTCCTCATCCAGCCTTTCACAACTAATAAACCGGTAACCCCCACCAATGTACACATCAGATATCAATGCTCCACAAGATACTCGGTCAATATAATAATGACTATTTTGGGACTATCACCTAAGGTTAAGTCATACCCCATGTCTTTTGGGACTCATATCCAAAGGCAGGACCAACCCTGTGTCTTTAGGGACCAAATCCCATGGGCGGGACCAACCCCATACACCTTCATCATAGTGTCTTCCTCGAGGGATTTAGGGACTTTCATCCAAGGATCCACTGTCCCACATAAACAATTTATCAAAGGATAGTGCCTGTAGCTTCGAATAAACACTTCACACATATCAATCAATTCTTTGGATATCATCTGTCATTATTCCATATCCTTCTAGCCATGCAACCACACCATGAACCATGAATCTTCATACGAATATACGTTCCAATATCATTGTAACATTTCAACACAATAAATTGAGATGCAATGACACATTAAAACATTTCATAAAATCGTAGAAATGACATGAAATTTCAATAAATGTTTCAAGGAAAAAAACCTAGATACACCATGGAATGACATAAAATTCCCTACCTTGCACCGACTTCCCATTTGTGATTCTTCTATGTAGGCGATCTTTACCTATTACAAGGAACTGAAATGAAATAACGTAATTTTGATTTCCTAACCATGAAAATTTATACAATTAAAACTTATGACATTTTCCTTTCTTACTAATTTTTAACAACTTATTGTTGTTAATTTTTTTAATTCTCATATTCTCTAATCTACATGCCCACAAGTTTTCAAATTAAATTTGAATTGAATTAAACAATCTTTACAATGCATATTAATATTTCCCAATTAATTACCAAACACTAATTGTTTTTATTTTCTTAAAAATCCTAACCCATTAACAAGTCCCAAGTGTCCAAATAAGCTAATTAATCACATGCTTTACTAATCTATTTTTCAGTCAAACCAAATTAAACAAAGATGTATGGTGATATTTCTATCAATAAAATGCTTAAGTTAAAACACTTTAAACTTTAATTAATTATGATTTATAACTAAAACATGTTTATAACTAATTACACTCAACTTTTACACAAACTTTATTGTTAATTTGTTTCAAAATATCATTAGGAACTCAAATATACCAAAATTACTAAACTAATCTACTTCCTTACCTCAAATCTTCACTTTCTCTCTCTAACCCAGGCTATTGCAGAGACAAGGCTCCAAAACGAGGCTGCAGGCCCTTATAAAGGGTCCCCAAGCAGCCAAACAAGTGGTGGCAGGCCATAAGGCTACCACCAATCTCAACTTTCCAAAATTGTTGTTTAGTCCTTCAAGTTATCTAATATTAAACCTACAACTGCCCATTAGTCCTTTAGATTTTCATAACTCTAATAAGCCCTTAAGAACTTAATAAGCATGCTTAAGTCATTAACTAATCCTACTTAACCTTAATCAAGGTTTAATTCATAATTAAACAAGATTAACACTAAACTAATTTTAACATCTAATTAAATACATTTAAAGTTAAGTACTAAGATAATCATTATTGCCTATTTAATTTATTAGTACTAGGTATTATATTCTGGAATAAAAATTTGTTTAATTAGGAATTTAAAATATTTTCAACTTATTTTCTATGTTTTTCAAATATTATTTTAATAATAAATTTAATATTTAGTCTTTTATTTTCAATCATTGTTTGTATTTATAATTCGATATTTTTTAAAACAACCTTTAAATAAGTGAAAGAAGTAAAAACAATTAAAAATTCGTACAAAATACCTTAATTTTTGTTTTTACCAAATAACCAACTATTGGATTTTCAAATTATTTTTTTATCTTTTTCAAATATTTTCTAAAAATAAAAATTTTATATATAATCCTTTATTTTCAATTATTTTTTATATTTGTCATTCATTAATTTTTAAAATAGCCTTAAAAATTAAGTAAAAACGACTAAAAATAATTAAAAAATTAAAAAAAAAAAAAACGTCTTATTTCCTACTTTTTGATCAACAACTAACCAAGTATTAGATTTTATCCAAGTAATATACGAATATACCATCATGGTGTGTTTGCGGCTTCAATAGGGAACACAATTGAATTTAGGGCTTCAATTCAGTATCCAAACGAAAACAAAGGAAAAAAAGAAAAAAGAAAAAAAAGGATGCTTTCAATAGAATTTAGGGTTTTTTATAAGTTCAGTTTTGTTTAGATTTCACCCCTTTAACAAACACAATAGTTTTTTTGTCGGGAGTTTACAAATGCATCCACAACTCTTTTTGCATTCACCATTTTAATGAAAATTTTTAAAATATAATAGCCCGTTGATGAAATCTCCAAAGTACCCTTCGACACAAAATTTCCCTCCCCTTTCCCCATTTTTACTCTTCTAATCTCCTCGTAATCCTCATACATTTAGCAAGAAATTTGTTCGTCTCATCAAGGATAATCAAATAATCATATCCAATGACGTTGTAAGTCTACTTTTATACAATTTTTTTTTTTTTTTATCATATTTTTTGGGTTGAGAGAAAGAGTTGTGAATATCATTTGGAGTTTTAGGGTTGAACATTTTATGGTTCTTCGGACACTATTAAGGGTGTTTGGTCATAAACCTTTAGATCCTCTTAAGGGTGTTCGATTGTATACTTTTGAACACTTTAAGTGTATCCGATAGTATACTTTTGAACATTGTTAAGGTCAGACATAGCATAAATATCTAGTACTAGAAGACTAAACATCACAGTTCTCAATTTTTATTTTTTATTTTCACAATTTCTAACTTCTATATCATATCTATATTTTTTGTCACGCCCCAGGACCCACTCCAAGGGCGTGACGGTCAATTCACACTTTAAACGCGAAGGCTTACAGTGTAATCTGACCAAAACAATTATCTTGTAATTGGAAGTTACCAATTACCAAATACCTGTTCAGAGTAGCGGAACAAAATCTAAAATCCTCAAAATTCAATTTTGAGACTAAAACATCCACTATCCAAAATTCATTGTCCAAATATTTGCAAACTTAAACAATTCAAGTACTAGAACAAATTTCAAAATCTCTAAAACTTAACTTTGATCTAACATAAAATTTGAAGGATCAATATCCAAATAACTTCTAAATACCAAAGGATCCAAATGAACATAACTAACAGTTAAACAAAATCCAACATAAAATCCTAAGTCAAATCCTAATGATGACCATTCCTCAGCTTAGCCATCACTCCTCACCCGAACTAAGAGTACCTGAAAAATTTTCAATAATTGGGAATGAGCTCACAGCCCAATAAGGAATATTAATGCAGTTCATGGATCAAATATTTTCATTTCAAATAGGAGACATCATTTTTTTTTCTCATCAAATATCAGAGTTTCAAAAATACTATATATTCAAAATTCAACCAACCATTTTCATATCAAATTCAAACACTTTCACATAAGATTCAATCAAATCCATTCAATTTTCATTACTCTGGTTATCAAATATCAAATGCCCAATTAGGTGGGACTTTTCAAATGGGTGGCTAGCCTCAAATTGTTCCTGGTGGAAGGAACCAAACACTACTAGTACTAGTAACCTCTAACCAAACCCCTAGAGGCTGGGGTCTAAATCAATTACATTCCCACCATGAAATGTAAAGGTCAACTATTATATCCCGTTGACAGGGCCGAATAGTCAACTATTATATCCCGTTGACAAGGGCCAAATAAACCAGAGTGATGTTTTTGTTCAAGTATTCAAATTTACACAACATAATATCTCCATATTTTGTGTCATAAATAAAACAAAATATTCCAACATAATATTTAGTGCAAAACAGTTTGATCCATGCATGGTAACAAAATATCACTTTCTTTTCCACAATTCAAAATAACATATAAAATAATTTAATTTTATAAATATTGCATTAACTTCCCTTACCTCAAAATATGCAAAGACCTTGAAGGAAAAATAACCCTGAAAAGTCTACTCCTCACCTAACACAATAAAAAGACAACTATTACTATTTACCTCAAAATATAAATCTGATAATCCTAAAATTTCTAAATGTTAAGATTAATATTTCTGATTAACAAAGTAATAATTTAATTACTCTATTCCTTATTCAATTATAATTAATAAATTCCCAATTTGTTTCTATTAACACATTACTAATTTAATTAAATTACAATTTTATTTCATTATAAAATTCTATATATATATATTGCTAAATCTCTCATTCTATTTATTACAAAAAAAAGACCATTATTACTATTATCTTATTTATTAATCTAAAACTAAATATTATTATTATTTTTTTTAAATTAACTAATTCAAAAGCTACTCAACCATTACCTAGTTGTCTCGGGTACACCAAACCAAAAAGCAAGTTTTTTTTTTTCCATTGCCATCATCATGATTCATTTTATATATATATATATATATATATATATATATATATATATATATAAAAGGCTTCCTTCCATTTGGCACACACCCTTTTTTTTTTTTTTTTTTCTCCTTGCTTTGTGATGTCCCACATTGGATAGGGGAGGAAGTTCCTGGCACTATATATGTAGAGGCTCCTCTTAACCAAGTAGACGCGTTTTAAAGCCGTGAGGGCCCATTTGGGCCCAAAGCGGACAATATCTACATGGTTGGGTGCGGGCTGTTACAAATGGTATTAGAGCCGATCCCCGATCCTGGTGTGGGGGTTTGTTTGGCTTTATTTGTTTGGCCTCGCAATCCCATGGGACACAACGAGGACGTTGTGTCTGCATGGGGGGGTATTTGTGATGTCCCACATCGGATAGGGGAGGAAGTTCCTGGCGCTATATATGTAGAGACTCCTCTTAACCAAGTAGACGCGTTTTAAAGCCGTGAGGGCCCATTTGGGCCAAAAGCGGACAATATCTACATGGTTGGGTGTGGGTCGTTACATTTTTCCTAGTTATTTTTTTCAATTCTAAACTTTAAGTAAGATGATTTGTAGTTAGGATTTGAGGTTAGGAAGAAAAAGGTTGAGAGAAAAAGAAAGAAGAAAGAAGAAATGAGTTTTGGGAGAAAATAATGAGAAGAGGTTTTTGAAAAAAATTTCAATTATAAGGTGGATACATTAAGTCATGTTTGATAACTATTTTTGAAAACTGTTTTTTGATGTCTCAAATGTTTTTAACATGTTTTTAATATTTTAAAAATAATTTTTATAGTTAGAATTTTGTTTTTAGTCATTATACATATTTATATAATTATTATTTTTTTAAATAACTCTTAAAAAATAAATGAAAACAACTAAAAGATATTTTTTAAAATATTATGTTTTTGTTCTTAAGAATAAAAAATAGAAAACAGTTTTCGGTGTTTTTAAAATTTTCTATTTTGAGAAAAAAATTAGTTTTTAAAACAGTTGCTAAACAAATCTTAATAAATTTTTATATTTTAGGTGATATGTAAATAAAGTGGATGCAAAAAGGCTGAACGGGTAATATAATTTCCCTTTCGTGTTTTTTTGGTGAGTATTTTCAACATAATAAGGAACGAGCACCAACAAGGGAGATCCATGTAATTCCATAATTTGTCAAAACCTCAGAGGGTATATAGGTAATTTTCTTTTCTTTTTTAAATTAAAAAAAAAAAGAAGGAAAAAATGAAAAAAAAAATGCATAAACATCCTTATTGCTAACAGCAAAAACAGAAAAGCTTACTGGGAAAGAAGGGTTGTTGTAAAATGACGTTATCCACCATTCCAATAGCTTCCAGTATTTCCATTCCCATTCCTTCTCTTCAAAATCCGAAGGTAGCATCAAAAGTTCTATGTTACTACATTAATTTTCAAAATAATATCTTGCATTTGTTTTATTCATTGATGTTTCTATTCTATTTTTGCTTTAATTTCCAAATGAGTCCGTTTGGATGCTGAGAAAACATTGGAAGAGGAAACGGATATAGATTTTGGAGATGAGAATTTTAATTTTTGAAAAAAGCAGAAACCTTTTCCAAACTTTCTTCCCAATTTTCTCAAATTTCTGGGCGACCAAACTAGTGTTTTTTTGTTGAATTAGCTTAAATTACAGAACAAAATATTGTGGCTTAGTTAATGTTGGATTATGTATTTTTCTAAAAGAATTCTGACTAATTTGCGTTGTTCAATTTATCTGAATTGTAGGTCCTTAGCTGCAGAAGTTTCCAGGTTAAAAAAGATGGGAGTTTCTGTGGTCCAAAAATTGCCGCTTTCAAGATGTCTAGAAATCTTGAATTCAAGGCCAATTCGGTTTCAGGGGATAGCAGTGCCTCCGTTGGGTTTAATGTGCCCTTTCCTAGTGATTATTCTGAGATTCTTGAACAAGTAAGCAAGCTTTTACTTCATTTCTGACATGTATTTTGTATTGTTTTTTCTCTTTTTGTTGGTGAGATTGCAAATGGACTGTGTATTTAGTGTCTGCTTGATTCAGTTATAAGTCAAAATATAAGACCTAGCTATTTTTTGAGTGAAATTCTTTTCAAAATAGACCTTACTTTTAAAGAGTTCTATGAATTGTTTTTAGTGAATGACTTTATGTGATAATTTCCTAGGAGTAGTTTCGCATATATGAGCTAATGAGTAGTTTGCATATTTGTTAATTTCTTCCTGATGAAGTTGCAGCGTGTTTGGGGAGGATATTTTCTCTTTGAACATGAATCATATTTGCAACTTAGCACCTTGATGAAGTACACTTCTTTAACTCAGTTTCACTTGGAAAAGAAAATAATGCCATACAAATAGGTTTGGGTCCACAACATGGGTTTAAGTACATGAGGTGTTTTTTAGTTGCCAATGAGGCTATATTTATTGGTATCATAAGAAAAGAAATCAGTTAGAAACAGTAATGCAATTGGGTTCATATTTCAAAGAAGAATTTGGGGTTTGATCCACGATCGTATGATCCTTTCTTATCTGTATAAGGCTATAAGCAATGACTTGTTACACAGCGGGAGACTGTCTACTGGATTACTAGGTGGTTTCTTTCTTTCCATGTTATGACACTATCTCTCCGACTTATGTAGCTGGATGAGGAATCTTTATTCATGGATTGGGATACTCCATTTTTATTGGTAAATCCTGCCCCTTTCAAATGGGGAGAACAGGCTCTTCACCATTTTAGTTGCCTCTTTTTGGGTTTTCCTTCGCCATAATTACCTTCCAACTAAAGTATTAAGGCCATTGTTGGTAGAAATCCTAGAGAATCTAATTTCTGATGAACAATGTTTGAATTGTTCCCCATAGAGCATCATAAATTGATTAAAGGAGATTACCAAGTAAGAAATGTTTTTCTCATCAATGTAAGTCAACTCAACATACTTTTGTATCTCTATGGCCTATTGATTCAATAACAGATGACAGTTTTAAGACCTAATTAATGGTTTTGCTTAGTAGAATTAATGGATGTCATGTAATGGACACAAGATCTTCTTGTATATAGTTGAAGACCAGAGGCATGCTTCTGTGCAATATGAACCAACATTGTATTCTTCTTTTGGCTTCTATTTAGCAGAATTATCTTGCTCCTTTGACATTTTTCTGTATAAATATCTTGTGGTAATAGTTTTACGGATCCTATGTGGACAGTTTTAAGAAAATTGCACAAACAAGGAATATTTTGAATTTTTCTACGCTAAAAGTTCAAGAAGCTTTTGGCACATTCACTCTAGACAATGGAATTGATGTATTTCAGTTTAAAATCATAGAGTCAACTTCAATAATACATGGTTTTAAACTTCATTTTGGATTAAACTTTGGTTGTTCCAAAATTAAACTGTAAAAGTTTAGTACCATGTGAAAAGCTTCAATTTATTCTGACTTGTACTAGAATTTTGGCCTGTTGAGGGAGCGATAATTTTAGGCCTAATAGACACCTAATACCTTATTGAAATGGTCGTTGTCTTTCCATTAGGACAATGAAGGACTGGAGTGAGCCTAGTTTTCTAGCCTGTCTAATTTTGCTTAACTGGGCTTGAACTAGGATTGAGGCCTTGCCTTGGTCTGGGCTGACCCTTCAAACCTAGTTTTCTAGTCTAGGTCATTGAGCTAAATGATTTCTTTTGAATTTCAGAACTGTCACCTTGAATGTTTTCTTTCCAATTTTCTAAATGACAAAAATCTGATTAAGTTTGGGTTTGGGCCTGGCAAAACACTATCAAAGCCACCTCTCCTTATACATTATTGGACACAGAGAAGATAAAGACCAAAATACCGCTAAAACAGCCTCTGATGCTTTTGTTAACACATTTCATTTTCTGTTGGAGGACAAAGGAAGATCCCTGTTCTAGGGAAAGAAAATATTTTTGGGAATTCTTTTGCTTCTTTAACAGAGTTTGGATGAAAATGTTTGGCATGCAGTTGTAAACTCTGGAAACCATGATCATTTGGTGTTAGAGTTTCTGTATTATAGTGTTGTGGTTTCTCTTTACAAAAAGAAAAGCTCATTGATTCTGCATTCTTTCCTCTATTTGATAAATATATTCTGTTGGGTTTCTCTTATAATTGGGGGGTTCTAGTCTTATATCACAATATTTATCCTAAAATATTTCTTCAATAGTTATCCCTAAAATTTTTTCCTTCAGGATACATCCAGCTCCTACATTAAGCATTCAAATCTGTTTCTTCAATTACTAAACCTAATTCTATATCTTTTCCTATCAAGTTTGTCAATTTTAGCCACCTTACTTTTAGATCTTTATTTCCCTCAGCTCCTGCTAAATTCTCCCTTTTTTTGAGCTCTGTTATTGGTCTTCCTTCTTCACATTGGAAGGAGTAGATTGTTTCCCTTATTTTGAGTGAGCCTATTTTGAGATTTAATTTCCAACTTAGTACATTCATTTAACTCAACATTCTCATGGGTTGGCCACACATATGATTAATATTTTACTTCTTGGTTATCTAATGACTGGCTCCTTAAAAGCATTGAAACTATTCTGGTTTCCATCTTATATGGATTCTCATGGCAAGTTCCATCAAAATGTAAGTTTTCATAACATCTATAAGAACATCTCCATTCTGTCATAATTTTCAGTTGCTTGGCTCTCCTTGTATGTGGCTAGTGAAGTATGGTGCAATGATAATTGCTAGGGTATCTGTCAGCAGTTGATCTGTTAAACATTAGTTTATCTTTACACTTCATTTAGAGTGTCATTCCATGATCTATCACCTTCCAACTTCTATAGAATTTTTTTAATTTCCAAATGTACCTGATCTACTTTTAAATTTATCTGTTTAATCTCATCAACAAGCTGACATAAAACTAATAAATCACATGTCCAGATGATCAGTTGATGCAAAATCAAAATGGAAATATAATTATGGACTCCACTGTAAGAGCCCTTGGGAAGTTCAATTCGGGTTCTCTAGCTCTTAGATATGCCAAATAGCTTTTTGTTTTTGGTAATTTGTTAGTAGCTAGTAGTTACTAGTTACCACTGTACTATAATTTTTTTTTTTTTTAATTTGGATATGTAATGATTAACAGGCAAAAGAAGCAACTGAATTGGCTTTGAAGGATAAAAAGCAGTTGATGGTGAGTTAGTCTTGGCTATTACTGTATAATGGAAGAGGTCAAAGTACTCATCATCTCTAAAATTACCATAGTGTTTGTGATGAACAAGTATATGTTACAGGAGATTGAATTTCCAACTGCTGGACTTGAATCTGTACCAGGTTCTTTTTTCTGCTTTTTGATCCTTACTTTTTTTTCTGGCCCACCCTCCCCTTCTGCTGTCCCTTTTACCTATGAAGCTAGGTGTATCTTACTCTCTAATATATATATCAGGAGATGGTGAAGGAGGTATAGAAATGACTGGAAGTATGCAGTTGATTCGTGAGTTTTGTGACATCTTCATAAATCCAGAGAAAGCAACAAGGACCAGAATAGTAAGCTCCATATTTTAAAGCAATATTCATTGTTTGTTTCCAGAACATGATTGAAGAATATAAAGTGGACATGAAGGAAACTATACAACATGATAATGTGGGGGGCTATGCCTGTGGTGCATGCACAAAATATATGGGCATATACATAGGATGGGCATTGTTTTGTTTACATATCTCAGGGTGTATATTTTCTTCACATTTTCTAAAACAATTATGATATTTTTTTTCAATATTTTGCTATATAATTTTTTGAAAATTTCAGTTATACATGATCCTAATATATTTAAATTTTAAAAATAACTAGAAGAATCTATACTTATAGAATATATAATCAAGGTATGCAATGCAATAATACATGTCTTTCTTACTTTAAATAAAATATATAGAGAGAAAGATCACCTTCGGATGCGTTTAGGTTAAAAAACCCATGTAGATTAAGATAGTCTATTAACATGTTGGCTACTGTGCAGCGCTACAAATCTAAGTCATAGTATAGAAGATAAATGATTGTAAAAGATAATTTTGAAATATAGTAGGGCTTTTAGATATTAGAGATTTAGTCAATTCATTTGCTTTACAAAGTATTTTCAATGAGTTCATCCCGTGGTTAGCAGCATTATTACTAATTTTGAATTTAACTTGCTTAATGAAGGAATCTTGGGTTTGATCGAATAACATTGTCTCATTAATATTGTTATTACTACCATTGGTTGGGCTGACAACTCCATTCTTAGGGTCTGTTGGAGAGTACTTCAAACTTTGTTGTGGTTTTAACAGTAACATTTCTGTCATAAGCGCTTTTATGAAGTTTGGTTCTTGGACTTCTTCTCTATAAAAAAATCCTTATCTAAAGGGGGAGAAGATATGCTCTCCATTCTATAGGTATATAAATAAGAGAAGTGGTTAGCAATCGTAATTTGTTTGTTATATAACAAAATAAATAAATAAAGACTGATAAATTACCAAAAATGGCATTATAGATTTATTTTTTTTATATGTATGTATATAATTATAAAAAAAAATCTATATTGAAAAAATATATATTATTAAAAAAAGTCATTGTTGCAAAAAAGCTATCTTCTTTGCATATTAGCTTAATTTATCAAAAAAATCTAATATTAATAGAAGTGAGACACTTCAATTTTTAATTGGGATGGAAGCGAGATCTTTGGGGTTTTTCATATGCTCCAACTGGTTACTTTTCTGCAAATTAACTCTTTGATTAGAAGAGTAATCAAACTAATTGTTATAACTCTACTCAACAATAATAATTACACTTCCAAGACAAAGAAGCTACAATGGAATCCTAAAATTGCTAAATAATTGTTACTAAACCTCTCCAACAAATATCTGTGAATGATGTTGGCATAGGTTAACCAATATCCAAAAGTGACATTAGCATATGTTAGGAGTTATTGCCAAAGACATATATTCAATCTTATAATCCTTAAGGCCTAATTAAATATCTTTTAATTACAAGTAACATTTTAGTAACCAATTTAATAAATAACAAGGCATTTACCAGTCTTAAATAGCTTAGGAGGTTAATCCAGTACTTGCTAGTTTTAAATCCTTAAGACATTCTATAGATGCTAACTTTGAGGATTAGAAATGTATGTTATACCTGGAATGTGAAGGAGCGGCAGTCTACCTAACATACAACAATTGTGGCTTTGAGCTTGGTTATAGACCATTTTTTCAATTTTTATTTCATGCATTGATTTGATTAACATAAAATCTTTGATTGAAAAATCATAAATAAAGTAAATCAAAAGGAAGCGAAGTGTTGAGATATATTTATTTGATTTAAAATCAATAACAGAAGGTAATTTATACAGAAAATTTCATGCCATGCATAGATTTGATGCCGGTTTCCTTTTGTTTTTGAATCCTAAAAATCAAATCAAAAGTTAAATTCACACAATATTTGATCCAAAATGTGGACTTGAATAATGAGGTGTTTGAATTAGAAAAAGCACTAGTTTTTCAAATACTATTATGAATGCATCAATTTGAATTGAGATGGTGCAATAGCTGCATGTGCTGCCTTTCGAAGACAAACTGCCAGATGACATATAAAGAAATCCCTTTATAACTTATTTAGGTATTGCTATAATCATTGCTTGCTTGTGTTACAGTTGCAATGCCTTTGTGCAAGGATGACGCATGGAAGCTTTGATAGGTGATGTGTTTTGGTGGTTCTTGGTACACATGCATGCTTATCTTGTCTTATTACTTTCGATCTTTTGTCCACTACAATGAGGCTACTTTCCTCTTTGGGAAGTGTTGTCTTGGCTAGACTTGGTGGTTAGCATCATTTGAGGTGGAGTTTTTGGAGGGGTTGTGCCAAAAATTTGATGTGGACCGTTGGTTCCGAAGAAATTTATGTTTTATCTTTTTTGCCTCATTGCATAGTGTGAACATTACCTTGCTATTTGCATGAATTTGAAAGCCTTGCTTCGTTTTGTATTGTGCTCTTTCAATAATTGGGTTTCATGTTTTATTATTGATTCCTTCAGTCTCTCTCATTAAATGTTTTTACTTTTGTCATATTAATTGCACATTTAAAAATTTTCAGTTTTTTCCCGAGGCCAATGAAGTTAAATTTGCAAGGCAATCCGCTTTTGGAGGAGCTTCATTTAAGTTGGATTATCTGACAAAGCCATCTTTATTTGAGGATTTTGGTTTTGTCACAAAAGTCAAAATGGCTGATCGGGTGAAGCCAGAAGATGAACTGTTCCTTGTCGCCTATCCATATTTTAATGTCAATGGTAGCTTTGAACTCCACATCTTCCAGTTGATATCCACTCCATAATTTTATGCCACTGGTAATTTTATTTTTCAATCCAGAAATGCTTGTTGTGGAAGAGCTTTACAATGAAGCTGTGGTGAACACTGCTCGGAAGCTGATTATATTCAATGGGGAACTTGATCGGATAAGATCTGGGTGTATCCTTTGTTTATCAATATTAATTAATGGGGGACTATATTGAGTCAGTCATAGATTTAGATCTGGATTGAAGTTCCAAAATGACCACCTATTATACCATTGTTAACAAAATTAATCCTCAAATTCCCCATCCTTTTGAAAGAAGTTATTGATTGGCTCCCCCTAAAACTAAAAGAGGGGGAAAGAGAATTATTTTTGTTAAAAATACTTCCCTTGATTGTGGAGTGGGAGTATTAGAGAGGGTATATAAAATACCATTGGCTTCCAATGTGATCATCCTGAATACGATTCAACTACATTCTCTGTTGTAGCTTCTGTCAAAAGTTGTAAGAGGAACAAGTAGAGGAAGGATCTTGAAGAATCAGTGTCTTTCATGGCCTCTCAGACCAAAGTTGTCCTTGATATGAATTAAGATTATCCACCATTCTTCTATCCAAAGTTGGCTGCTCTTACCAAGAGCTTGCTTCCTAAGATGGAGACTGTGTATTACATTCACAATTTCAAAGGACGCAAAGGAGGAACTCTTTTCAGGTTTTCAAGTTGATTATTCTCTAACTCTAGTCTGTGGGAGTCATACTAGCTGATAATATTTTCTGTTTCTGGGTGCTTGACAATAGAGTGGTGGCTATTTTCTTGTTGCCTATTCGACTTCAATCAATTCATCTAACAGTATGGATATTTTTTCTATTAGGTGCTACCCAGGTCCATGGAAAGTCCTCAGAAAAGTGAGGAATGAATACATTTGTTTGCATCAACAGGAAGTGATGCCATCCCTCAAGGAAGTCGCCTTGGATATTCTTCCCTCAGCTTGAAGTTTTCAGTATGTAATTCTCCCAAACGGCAACTCTACCTGACTTCCTTGAGGAATGTCTATCTCTAAGACAAAAGGTATGTAGAATAAACTCATTTCACAACATTCCTGCACGTGCCAAGCTTTATGATTCATACATTATTTTCCCAGGTTCCTATCCTAAACATCATGTAGCAACTTCAATATACTGGAAACTTGCTGGTCATGATGCTATGGAAAAGCAGGGTTTCTCCATCCAGAATGTGAAGAGATACTTGGAAGGGTTTCTGTGTTTGCTTTTTGTATTATATTTCTTGTAACGTCTTCTAAGATTAAAATTAGATTTAAGTGTTGTAAAGAGTCAGGATTAACATATCTCATGTATAAACATATTTGCTTTCTGAGGGGAAGATGCTGAAATGCATGTAAATATTTTGATTTGATTGGTTGGGCTCTTGTTGAGGGTGGTTGAGATTTTTTATACCCCTCTTTCTTTTGTTTTTTGCCTTTAGACGTCTCTTGTATACTTCCTATATGCTTTGGGTTAACCGTTGAGCACTCTATTTTTATTAATATGTTCTTTTTATGAGAAATCTAGATTGATTTTTTTTTTCTTCCCAAAATGGTTACTTTGATTGCAATCTCCAACTTGAAGTGACCATGAAAAGAGCCCTTTCTAATTATATCTTAAAATTTCATCAAATACTTCATTGCATTGGTTCAAATGAAAAATTTGTGAAAATAATGAGAAATGTATTTCATAAAATTTAAAATTAATGATAGCTAAGGACGAAAATATTGGTAATTATGGATATATTGAATCGGGGATATATCGGAGATATATCGACAAATATTTTAATATAAAATATCGATAAACCTAAAATTGATAAGAACTTATAGAAATATAAGAAAAAACTCTTAAAAATAAAATTAAAAGTATAACAGATGTTTAAAAGTAGTTTTATTAAAAAAAAAATTGATATGTGTATGATATAATTTATTATATTTGATAATAATATTGTATGCATCGATAAAAAATATAAATTTTATAAGTATATATTTGTTATTAAACTATATCAAATATTATTCGATAATAATATTGTGATATTTGATTATAATATGTCTAATTTAAAAATATATTTAATATTAAAATTATAATCCATTTAATTCAATTATATTAAATAATATAAAATAAATGATGATATATATATATATATATATAATTTTTAATATTTAACTAATATATTAATGATATTAAAAATGCTATGAAGAAAATTATCATGATAATTTTTATATTTTGGTAATCAATTAAATGAAAAATTTGCATTTAATTATAAAATAATTATAATTAATTTATTCATTAAAAATATTTTTTTAATATTATGTTTATATGATGAGTTTTAGTCTATATATATTTGGTATAGTATATATAACAAAGGGCAAGCTTTGCCCTAGTGGTTGGCCCATAGCTCCGCTTTAATTGCGTTGACTTGTGTTGATTGCCCCAAAATATCGACGAAATATCAATAAAATTCCGATAAATTTTGAAAAATCGGCAAAACTCCCAATAAATTACCAAAATATCGATACCTTGATATTTTTGTCCTATATATTGTGTCGAGTTCCACTGATACACAATATTTTAGTCCCTAATGATAGCTAAGTGGATTTAATCTAACCATCAATGGAAGTGAAAATAACCCATTTTTTTAAAGTCTATTTGACTATTTGATTTAAAAATAGTTTTCTGTTTTGAAAAACAAAATATTATTTTTAAAAATTCCTTACATCGTTTGGTTATTGTTATCAAAAAATAGTTTTTAAAAACAAAGTGAGATAAAGAACAGTTTTTAGAAAACAAGTATACGTTGTTTTTACTAGTTTTTAGAAATAAAATTAAAACATAGAATTTTTTTAAAAAACAAATAAAATTGAATATGATATCATGCCATTTCTCTTTCCACAATCTAATTTTGATACCGAAAATCTTAAAATATGATCTATCTTTGAATTTTTTTTAATATTTTTAAATTTTTTCATTAAGTAAGTACATTTCAAATCAAATTTGATACATAAGATTTATTAATTTTTAAAAATAATTTGAAACTTAAAAAATTAATTTAATTAATACTAAAAAGTCATGAAATTAATAACATTGGTTTTTTAAATGAACCTTTTTTCTGTTTTTAATTTTTTTTTTTTATCTTTTCTATTTTACAAATCAACAATGTTGCACTGATATTTTTATTTATTTATTTATATAAATGTACCTATATTCTTCTTCAATATTTAAAAAATTGAAAATTTTATTTTTTGTAAAAGGTTTTTCAAATTGTCAAACTTTTGGGTACATGTGTTAGACTTATAATTTTTCATGAAATCAAATTTCAGTTTAAAAAAAAAACCTGACTGTAAATAAAACTGAAGCAAATTTTTGTAAATAAAATCAAAATCAATTTCTTTAGATAAAAATTGAAACCAATTTCTTTGTTGTAAATAAAAACTATAATCATTTCCCTATAAATGAAATTTGAAATCATTTTGGTTCTTTGTAAACTTATTTTGTTATAAATATTTATTTTTTTAATTTTTCTGGGATAGATTATTGTTCAATAATTGGAATAATATATATGTGAATCACATATGAGATAATACATGCTTAAATAAAAATTAATAAATGCATAAACAAAAATTAGTACAAACTTAAATGAGAAATATGGTGCTTTGTGTCATATAAGCTTATGAAAATGTGAATTTTGAAGCTTGAAATGGTGTCTTTTAAGGTTGAATTGAATTGTCTTTTTTAAGAAATGATTTTTGTGTAAATTCATTTTTAATAAAGGTTATTTAATTGAAAGGATCATTAAGGTTATGTTTGGTTCTCGGAAAAATGCAAAGGAAAGAAAATACAAAAAAAAAAAAAAGGAAGAAAAAAATAGTAAAAGAAAATAAAAAATAGATTAAAACTCAATAAATTATTTTTATTTCCTACTTAGTACTCATTTTATTTATTTTAATTCATTAACATAAAGATTAAATAATTTTAAAATGTATAAATTTCTAACTAGTTTTAATCATATTTGATTTTCTTTAATATTTTTCATAGGATAACAATACATGAGAAAATCATTTTCTTTAATCTATATTTTCCTTTTTTAGTATTTTGGAGAATCAAACATAACCTAAAATGCTAATAATAAGAATTATCTCCCTCTTTCAAAGGATATTATCCATTGATAATATTTTGATTTTTATCTTTCACTAAATATTTTTTGGATAAAAAATTCAAGATAAAAATGTTAAAATAAAATTATATATACTTTCCAATGTTTTGAAAACCCGATCGGCTGGTCTGACCAGTTCCAATCACATGGGCTCTTCGGTGGTGGTTAAACCGACCACAAACTACTTAAACCGGTGGTTAGACCAATGAACCACTTGGATTGAGCGGTTTGTGATGAACTGGTTGGTCGGTCTAATTGGTCCCAACCGCGTTGGCCTTGCGGTTCAGTCCTCTTTTTTAAACCGCTTGCTGGTTAAATAAACCACAAACCACCTAAACCAGTGGTTAGATCGATGAACCACTTGTACTGAGCTGTTTGTCATGAACCGATTGAATTGCCCTTCTCTACTTTCATTCATTCAAGCCTAAGCAAAAGTCCCACATTCCATTTAAGGGGTTTTAGGCAAAAGCCCAACCCATATCTTCATCCAGTGGGCTACACCTGGAATCCAACAGTTGTACACAGTACTTGGATGAGCCATGTATAGGGCGTTCTTTTTATTGTTGTCTAAAGGAAAAGCCACCTTACAATTTTGAATCCAAAACCTTAAGCTCAACAAAGGACATGGCCACCACTTGACTGCTCAATAAAGGACTGGCTACGCACATTTTGTTGTTAATAAACCACTTGTTGTTTATCATCATATTTTTTAGAATGGTAAAATTAGTTAAAATTATTTAATTAAATTTTCTTTTATTTTGAATATATTCACATTTAAATATTATGCATATTTCATTTAATAAAATTTACAATATTAATGTATGTATACTTATATTTGATAATATCAAAGATAAAAATAAATATTATTGATTTTTAATTTATTTATATATATTTTAAATAATAAAATATATTTATGACGTTATTGGTTCTACTGTGGTTCAACCACCAGTGAGACCATTGAACCATGAATTAATAATTTTTTTGGTTTAATGACCGGTTAGATTATGAAAACATTGATATTTTATAGGAAAATTTTATGGTACTGAAGTGGGTACTGTATCACCAAGGTTTTGTGGTTGTTGGTGGTCTAGGAGTGGTGAACCTAGATCCGGAATTACATCGGAAGATCGGGCTCTTCCGTAGTTCGTTAAATAAACTCCTAATAGTTTTAGTCATGTTAACCGACCGACGATGGCTCCATACCCTCAATGCGGTATGGAGAATCTTACTTTTAGATTTTTTGGTCTTACATCTGATTTTTTTTTTCTATTTTTTTTAGCCGGTTGGAGAAGGGTTCCCCTCTCCCCCTCTCCCCCTCTCCCCCTCTCCCCCTTATAAAGGTCGTCCCTTACTCCATTCATTCTTTATTTAACGGACTACGGAAGAGCCCGATCTTCCGATAACCATTTAATCTGAGCCATCGAAATGGATAATGAAAAAAAAAAAAGGTGAAGAAAGGGTGTGCATGTAGTTGGTCACTGCCCCCCTTTTCCCACCCTTTTCTCCTTTATCTTTTTTCTCATCAGTCACATTTTCATCACAACCTTCTTTTCTTTTTCATCATAGGCTTCTTCTCTTTTCCCTTTTCCTTCCTTTCTTCTCAATTTCGACAATTTTTATTTATTTATTTATGGTATTGTCAAAAATGGTGGTTTTGAAATTTAAGCTGACAATGTTTGAGGGAGTGAGGTATTGTGAAGCTTTGTTGGAGTTGCCATTGAAGCCCTTTTCCCTCTTCTCTTCTCCATTTTGTAATTTTTTTTATTTTTTATTTTTTATTTATGCTCTCGTCGACAATGGTGGTCTTGAACTCTAAGGTGACAATGTTCGAGGTAGTGAGGCATCCATGAAGCTTTGTCGGAGTTGCCCTAGAAGTAGGAAGAAGAAGAAGAAGAAGAAGATGAGTGGAAGTGAAAAACTTGTTCTGGATTGAGAACTGTTGCTTGTGTTGGTGTGCCCAAACGTTGTGTTATAGTAGTTCTCTAACCTTAAAAAAAAATGTGGGTATTGTTGAATTATATATATATATATATATATATATATATATATATATATATATATATATATACTATTCTATTATTTTTCTTCATATAGGCATATTGTCTATACCTTAAAATCATATTAGAAGAGAGAAAAATCAAGAAAATAAAAAACGAGATTAATGAATGAATGAATGAATATATTAGAATGGAAATCAAATTTTCTTTTTTCAATTTCTAGTTTGATTCCTCCATTTTTGAACTCTCATTATTTAACATAGTTTGTGTGAGTGTTTTATATATTGGGAAGGGTAATGAAGATGGTGTGGGTGAGATTGAAGCTAATAATAAAAAGGTTCATAGTTTTTTCTTCATTGAAAATGGAGGGAATTTAATTCGTGGGGATTTGGGAGTAGGAATTTTCTATGTATTTTCTACAACATTTCTTTGTAAATATAAGATAGTAATATGAAATTTATGGATTGATTTTATTTCAATTTTTCCTTTACATATCTTTATTCTCTATATTTATACCTTGAACTCTTATGAAATATGTAATAATAGTAACTTATTAAAATTTTATTATTATTATTATTATTTATTATTTTTTATTTATAACTTAAAGAGTCCTCGCATATTTAGTATAAAAGAATTAAAAGAAAAATAGAGAAGTTATTACATAGTAATTGAAATCATGTTATAAAAATAACTTAATTATTTGATTCATTTTTTAGAAGCAAGCGTGGTGGTACACAACTTTCTTCATACCCTAAGAGGCCTATTGGAACATGAATACATTTTTAGTAAGTCAAATTTCAAATTTGTAAAATAATAGTTATTTTTTTTGTGTTCTTGTTAATCTTATATTTGTTTTAAATTATTTTATAGTAATGATCAATTGGGCACGATAAAAGGAGATGATGAAAAGGTGAAAATAAATGATGATGTATGGAATAATGTTTTTTCTTGTCTAAATTTATTTTTATAAAATTTCTTATTTCTAATTGGCAAATAAATATAGGTGAGAAAAAATTTAAGCAAGAAGTGGCACACACTTTTAGAAGTAGAAAGAGAAGACTTTAAAGTCAACTCGAAGAAAGGTAAAATTATTTTTAATTAAGAAATAATTACATTAGTTGAATATTCATTTAAATAATATCAAATTAAATATATTTACATATCTTTTTAGTTGTATCTTCACATACATTGGTCACTAGATTGAGTGATACAAATTCTAGAAGGGTTACAACCGAAACAAAAAGTGGCAATAAATAGAAGAGATTGGATTTGATAGTCTATTACAACTTAGATGTACAAAAATTGATCATGGTTTGTGTTTTTGGTTGGTAAATAATTTGAATCCATACTCTTACACGTTAGAAGTGTACAACACTTATATAAAATTGTTAGAGATGGATGTAGAATTTATTTTGGGTTTGAAGGAAAAAGGGTTGATAATTGATATGAACACAAATATTAGTAATAAGAATGATTTGTGTGGTAAATATTATGATAAGAAGGGACGTTTGCCATTAGTTATATTAGAAAATCAAATTATGGAGGATATAAATGGTAGCAATGATTTTAAAGTTCGTTTTGTATTATTTGTGTTGGTTCATAATGAAACTTTTTGTTAAACGTTCATTTCTACATCTTCTTGAAAACACGAATTCAACAAAAAAATTGAATTAGACCAAACTTGTCTTCTCTCACCTTATGCATGGAATCCTAGAGTTCAAGAGCAACAAACAAAGTGGTGTTTCTAGTTGCCTATTTTTTTTAATAGTAATGTCCTTGTATAAAAATTATCTTATAGTGAATTTGGAATTTGTTATAAAATGTGAGGTAAAGTATGTCTTTACAAATTAATTTTACAACTATTCTACTATGAGCATATATCGTTGAGAAATTTTTTTTTGCCACTATGGACTCAAGCTTGTCCTCATATTTGTGCTTGGGCAGATAATCAACTATTACAGATGAAATGAAGATTTAAAAAACTCAGTGGTTATGCAAATCCCAATGTATGTTATATTGATCAATTTGGTTGTAAATTTTATTGTCTTTATATAGTGGTTTTTAATATGGTGTGTCTTTAATGTTGATTAAAATATTATAAGTCGAAGTATGGGTTATAAAAAATAGGAAAGATGGTCCAATGGATCTGAGAATAAAGGGGGATGGAGAGGAAGAAACCAAGAATTATGAGAAAATGGGAAGGTTTGCACACATAGATGTTGTGAAGTAGGTAAGTATATGTATTATTTTTTAACATGTTTAAATATTAGTAGTTAAGCTTTGCATTATCATCTTATTAATCAATGTTTTTATATATCACTAGGTTGGTGATGGAATCTTAGTTGATATGGATAAAGCTTTAAAACAATTGAGGACACAAGTCTTTGGTTTGTGTAATTGTGAGAGTAGTAATAGTTTTGAAAGTGCTTTCAATGAATTTGAGACCAAATATACATCTTTCAAACACTTATTTATTGCTTTAAGAGGAAAATCTTTAAACGAGAAAGAGATGGAAAACGAGAGTAACAAAATTTCATGTGAGAGAGCTTTGGAAGAGAAAGAGAAAGAAAAAGAAAAAGAGAAAAAAGATGGTGACACTTCTTTAATTGACAAGTACTTGAAAGAGAAATTAATTCAAAAAAGGAAAGACCAATCTCCTACATCATCAAAAGAAGTACACCTCTTTGTGAAGAAAGTATTGTTGGTATATGATTAGTACTTCTCTAATACATAATACATTTATGTGCATTAATGATATTTTTGCTTCTTAGGAACCTTTACAATCGCTTTATCTTCTTCCTAATCGCATAATGAAAACACGTACGTCCAAGGAGAGGAAACCTAGTAGATTCAAGGTATCCCCACTTTTCCAAGATTTTGTGAAGATGAGAAAGCGTAAACTATGTGAGGTATAATACAACTTTTGTAACAGTATATTCTCGTTGGTCAAACATCATTTGTTTAACTAATAGTTATGTGTGGTTTTCCATATAGTCAATCCTCATGTCCATTTATGAAAACATTGTGGATTCACAATCACTCACTAAACTTGAATCTCTTGTTAGTGCTTATGTTTTCAATATATCATTGTCAACAAGGTTTGTAATATAGTTAATATTTATAAATGTATTTTAGTAATATTATCTCATGTTCTTGCATATAAGTCTATTTTTTTTTTAAGAACTATTGTTTTAGTGAGCTTCTTATTGATTTTGACCATGAACATGGAGTTCGAGGGGATTTCCAATCTTTATGTCCAAGACAGAATTTGTTGGATGTAGTAAGTATAAATTTCATTTATATAAATTTACCACTTTATTTCATTTCATTAATATTAATAAAATTATTATGCATGAGCAATAATATTGTAACACAAAATACTATTATTAATCGACAGGTAATAAATCTTGAAGCATGCAAGCTTAATATTTTTTAGAGGCAATTCAAAGGCATATGAAGCATAAGATGCTATCTACCCACGACATTTTCAGTAATCTCATATCTTTGTTCTTTGTTAAGATACATATAAAATATATTATAATAATGTTTGTGTTAATTATTTTGAATAGAAAATGATCTTGCATGGGATTCAATAACCTCATTTTGATAAAAAAATCATCCATTGTCATTAAGTATATTATCGATTTGAATGATTGTGAAAAGGTTGGTAATAATTTCTAATGTCTTAATACATGTGAAACTTAGTGCACATACCTTATTATATAGCAAAGAGAGTTTTGATGATATAAAATTTGCCTTTCATTTCAATTATACATTCCAATGCATGATAGTTGTCCAGATCATTGGTATGTATGTGTGATTAATGTTGAAAAATGTAATATAAAAATTTTTGATTCTTTGAGGTCAAAAGAGAAGGACAACATTCAGATATGATAGGGTGAAAAAAGTGGTATGTATTTCCTTTTTTTTCCCCCCTAATATATTGCATATTTTTATACATTATTAACACTTGAACATTACAAATAGGTTAAATTTTGTCAATGCTTTTTTCAAACTTCATGAATTAGGAAAGTTGTCTTGAAGTTTCTTATTAATTGGCTATCTCAGGTTCCAAGTTAAGAGAATGGGTTATTATATATGAATAACTATAACATTATTTATTTGAGCTACAATAATCAAACCCCCTTACTAAGATGTTTTTCATTTCTTTTATTTTTATTAGGTGGGATTGTGGAATTCATGTGATCAATCATATATGGACATTAGAGTATTTGGAACCCATTTCGAGCTCTACCAAAACAAGTTCATATCATATGTGTCGTTAAATAGCAATTGATTTAATTCTACATGAAGGAAACAAAGAAAATGAACATATTTTGTTTGTGATATGCCCGCATGACAAAAGGAAGAGGTTTAAAATATAGTTATATAATAAGAGTAGTAATACGTTGTACAACACAGTCTATGGAATATAATTTTTAATATGTAAGTACAAATACATAAATGAAAATTGCCTTAGTTAGAGAAAATCTCCAAGGAAAAGTGAAAATATAGATGTAGTTGATTGCTTTAGTTCAAGCAATGACATAGTGTTGCTATGGGAAGTTCTAGTTTTCCAACAATTGTTTAATACATATATTCCAACACATCAGAACCAAATGTAGAAACAGTACAACAATTAAACCTTGACTTTGTTCTCTAAAATATTTCTATTAGTGGGGCTATTATTTAGGAAAGGTTATGATAATTTGGTTCGTGTAGCGAGAAAAATAATTTCAGGGTTTATTAATGAAATGTAAATAGAAGAAGGCACACTTGAGAGGATCAAAAACTGTTCTTAAAAATAGTTTTCTATTCCTTAAAATAAAATGGTTTTCTAACACTGTAACACATTTGGCAAAGTTGTAAGTTGGTGGTCAGTTTTGTCATTATGGCTTTCGGATACCCACACAACCTCTGAACTGCTTCTGCAGGTTTAAAACCTTCCACCTTCAACCAATGTTTTGATTTAAGAACACATAACCCATCATTTGGAATTTCTAAAATGGCACAAAGGTCCTCAATATCAAACCTAATTTCTACACCATTGATGTTTGTTATAATGTTTCCTCCTTCATCGTAGTTCATATTACTGTAGAAAAATCTAACTTGTCTTCGATAAACAACCTCTTTAAGAGACACAATAGAAAGCCAACCCATAGCAGCAAAAAGATGCTCAAATTTGAAAAATTTTAACTCATAAAATCAATGTTTCTACCCGAAATGACACGACAGTGGGAGAAAACATGTGGGTGTCCAATGTTGCCTTTTCTCGAGCCTCACCTTCACTGTGAACTGTCGGTCTCTTCTCTTTCCCGGTGTTCTTTGCTCCTAATTCTCTTTTAGGTGTCATGGGTTTCAAATGTTGGTTAAGGTTTGTTGTTGGGGAAATGGGGTGAAAGATGTTGAGATTTTGTGGATTTTAAACCAGGAACATCAATAAGAAGAACCCATTTAAGTGAGGAAAAGAAACACCTCATGAATGAGAAGAAAAAAAAATGAAAGAAACTCGAATGGGTTTGGAAATGGGCAGTCGACCAAGGCATGGTCCACACCATGATCTTCTCTTCTACAAGTTTCTTCATAATGATCAATTTCTTGCAGCTGCCCATGATGATCAAATTGTTGCACCTACCCAAATGAAGAATTTCATAATACTTACAGTGGAAAACCTGACAATTGAGTAATTCCACGAAGACAATTGTTCATTTGGACCTTCACATTGGAAGAAGATATATATATTTTTTTTCTTGCAACACATGCATAATTGATTCCAAACCATTATGTTAGCTACATGCATGACCTACATAAAAGGTAAGGTTTATAGATAAAGGAATAAAAAGGGTCTGAACATGTTGGTTATCCATTATTGCATTTTTTTTTTCACTTCAAAATGCAATAATATTGGTTATCCATACTAATTAAGCCTAGAATTGATGGAAATTATTCTAAAAAAAATAATAATTGAAAATACTAAATAATTGTCAGGGTAAAAAGAATGTGAGGAAGAGTACGAAAAATGCATGCGAGGATTCCTCACATTCTTCGTATCCTCAAAATTTTAACTTTTTTCATTTTTAAGATTTTTTTTTGGCTTCAAAATGCAAAAATGTTGGTTATTCATACTAATTAAGCTTATAATTGATGGAAATTATCCTCAAAAATTTAAAAATTGAAAACGCTAAATAATTGTTGAGGGTACATGAGGAGGGGTACGAAGAATGTGAGGAATCTTAGAAATTTTAACTTTTTTTTTCATTTTTAAGAATTTTTTTTCACTTTAAAATGCAATAATATTGGCCATTTATATTAAGCTTAGAATGGATGGAAATTATCCTAAAAAAAATTCAAATTGAAAACACTAAATAATTGTCGAGGATATAAAGAATGTGAGTAAGTATGAAGAATATGAGGTCAAAATTTTAACTTTTGTTCTTTTTAAAGAATTTTTTTTTTTCACTTCAAAATGCAATGGAGGAAAATTATCCTGAAAAATATTAAAAATTAAAAATACTAAATAATTGTTGGGGTACAAAGAATTTAATTAAGGAAAAGTATAAAGAATATGAGACACATCCTTTATATCTTTCCTCAAATTCTTTGTACTTTCAAATTTTAACATTTTTTTTTTCATTTTCAAGATATTTTTTCCACTTCAAAATGCAATAATATTAGTTATCCATTCTAATTAAATTTACAATTAATAGAAATTATCATTCAAAAAATTTAAAATTGAAAACACTAAAATAAAATTATAAATATGATTTATTTTCAATTAACAACATATAAATCATCATTTGAACTTTTAACAATAAATATTTATTTTAATATACTTATGTATGATTTTTTGACAAGGTGGGTTATAAGTTTATATCATAAAATAAATATTTTATCATCTCATAACAATTAATATTTTACAACATTATTTAATTACATGTAACGAGAATCTTCATATCAAATGCATAGGATCTTCTCCCATTAAAATATTAGTTAACCTGTTGGTGACCTGTTGAAGGAGTATTTTTTTATTTTAGGATCCTTTACACTTGTCATGCCTGTATTAAAAATTCTAAATATGAGGATGCTCACTGTATTTCTTCCATATAACTCATTTTTTCACATAAATATCTTAAAATATTTTAAATATTTATATATAATTTTTTTTTTAAAATTGTTATTTTTATGAAAAAAATGAAGATATTTTTATCAAAATATAATAAAAAAAATGAAGGGTTAGATTTCTAAAATTGGATTTTTAATGATACTTTTAATCTAATAATCCAAAGTTTTAAAAGGGGTAAATTTTTTAAAATTGTTTTTATAATTTACTTCACCATGCCCAACAGCCGTTCCATCTGCCGTTCCTTCTCCACTTCTCTGCAACTTATTTAAATTCTACTTTATTTTTGTTTCCAGAAAAGAGCATCTCATTGAAACTTTGTTATCGGCTTTGACTTACGGACTTGAAAGTGGAGTCCGCTACTCCTTCATATAGTTCGTAGTAGTACCAAGTGAAAACACTCTCCCCTCTTTACTTCTCTTGTTTCTAACGATCCCCACAACAACGGAAGCAAAATGAGTGGTGGGATTTTTGTGGTGACATCTACAGGCCAAGGCCATCTCTTCCCTTGCATTGAGCTCTGTAACCACCTTGCTTCCCGAAATTACCAAACTACCCTCGTCCTCCCCTCTCAGCTCTCCTCTTCTCTTCCTCCCTCTTTCCTCCAAAACCCTCTCCTCCGCCCCGCCCCAATCACAGCCCCTGCCCGTTTCATGGCCCCGGAAGCCGACCCCCTCCGCCAACAATCGGCCGCGGAGCTTGAGGCTTATCTCTCTTCCACATCGGATTCGGTTCGGATCCTCTGCGCGGTTGTTGATTTTCAGATGAGCTGGACCAAGGGTATTTTCTGGAAATTCAACATTCCAGTCATCGGATTCTTCACCTTCGGCGCCTGCGCCGCCGCCATGGAGTGGGGCGCCTGGAAGGTCGACGCCGGAAACATCAGACCCGGCGAGTCCCGTACGATCCCCGGCTTGCCGGAGGAGATGTGTGTTGAATACTCCGACCTCAAACGCCGACCTGGAGGGCCTCCACAGGGCATCGGCGGTCCACCCGGCCCGCGACCAGGCCGCGGAGGCCCGCCGAAGCCCGGCGACATGCCGCCGTGGGTTCCGGCGATAGAAGGATCGATCGGGCTGATGTTCAACACGTGTGACGATCTTGAGCGTCCATTTTTGGAGTACATGGGCAATCAAATGGGAATGCCAGTATGGGGCGTAGGCCCACTCTTGCCGGAACAGTACTGGAAATCCCTAAATTCCCTCATCCGCGACGGCCAAATCAGAGCTTCAAAACATGAGAGCAACTTCACAGAAGATCATGTGATCCAGTGGTTAGAATCAAGACAAGAACGATCGGTACTATACGTATCATTTGGGAGTGAAGTGAGTCCAACCACAGAAGAGTTCCATGAATTAGCAAGGGCATTAGAAGACTCCAACCCACCATTCATTTGGGCCATAAAGAACAGCTCCGAACTCGCCTTTCTAGATGAGCTGGAAAAGAGAGTGGGCAAAAGAGGACTAATAATAAGGGGATGGGCGCCACAGTTATTGATTCTAAGCCATAAATCAACTGGTGGGTTTGTATCTCACTGTGGCTGGAACTCGACAGCAGAAGCAGTAGGGCTGGGGGTTCCGATATTGGCGTGGCCGATAAGGGGAGATCAACACTACAATGCGAAGTTGGTGGTGAAGCACCTGAAGGTGGGGGCAATGGCAGTGGCGTCGGAGAGGGTTGGGAAGGAGGATATAGTGAAGGGAATAGAGAGGGTGATGGGAGATGAAGAGATGAGAAAGCGTGCGGGGATGTTGCGGAGGAGATTTGAGAGTGGATTTCCTGGGAGCTGTGAGGCTGCCTTTGAAGCTTTTGGGAAATTTATTAGCCAAAGAGCAACTTAATCATTTAAGTTACTAGTAATAAATAATTGTTGCATAAAGCTACTGTATTTGGAAGTGGTCCATGTATGATGATTGCTGTGTGGGAATACTTCATCCTTGTTTGTAAAATAATGCTTTAACTTCATACACTTTGGTATGATTCAAGTTGTAGCTAAGCCTTTGATAAGACTAGCTCTAAACACCTCTATTGTCATATGTTTAAGAGATAATAGACATCTTGATTACTGAGATTCTATTATTGGAGCAGTCTAAGAAGGATTAAATGATGTTCCTGTTTATTTCTAGTGTTTCCCTAACTTCACAGTTAGATTAAGAGATGTCAACATCTTAGATTCGGTTGTCCTTCATGTTAAGACCCATGGCTTTAAGTTCAAGGAAGGAAACGATCATGTTTCCATCATAACCAGGTTTGCCTATTAGAGCATGACCACAAGTATTGATCTGAAGCATTGTGCACCAGTCCCAAGGGTGAGACTATTCTCTTCCACTCAGATATGCTAAATAAGTCAAATTTCATAATCCCCAAAAAGATTAAGTGGAATGAGGTTGAGTTTCCTGAAACTTGGCATTTTGCTAATTCTGTTCCAGCCATAGAGCAAAGATCTGAAAGGATTGAACAAATTGTTTAATATCCTGATGGAGGAGGATATCTGATTTTCTCCAACTCTTTCCGTCATTCTAGTAGCCCTATAATTTCAGATTATGAGCCCTCTAGAGCTTCAAGTTCATCTATCCTAGTAAGAACTACTAGGATAGAAGAAGGATCCAGTTCAGCAAATCCTAAGAATATTAAGCTAACAGGTGTTAGAAGTCGCACCAATTTGGCCAAACCCTTTTACACGGAGGAAAAAGAGTCTACTCAAGAATCACATCAGGATGAATCTCTTAACATGTCTCCTACCTATTCCTAGATGATTAACACAGTAAGCCTAGATAATGAGGACTTTGAGATCAATAAGGATCTCTTAAGAAAAGACTTCTATTCTGAAGTCAATAAGGAAAGGAGAGTTTGGTTCTTTAGCAAGGTCCCTAAGGACATTAGAACCCTCTACCAAGAAGAATTCTATTCGTACTTAAGACAAGAAAAGAACATTAAGTATTGGATCTGGTTTGAACTCTTCAAACAAGAGGAATACCCAGATTACCCTGGTAAGCGTGTCAATACCACATCCACTAATACTAAGATATGGAAAACTAGTGATGATACTGTCATAGAATCCATCCACCCTCTAGAAGCTAAGATAGAAAAGAACATTAATGGCACCATAGTCAAAGCTTCACCTTTTAAGACTAAGCCAGAGGATAAAGGAACTACTAGTGCTGTTGACGTTAGAAGAATCATGGAACAAAACAACTACACTAACATGTTTCTTAAGACTATAGGCAATCAACTCAATAGGGTTGAGGAGATCATTGAAATACATGACCACATTAAGACTACATTTGCTAAGAAAGATAATAAGCCTTTATTTAAGCCTTTTGAATTTTCCAAGTAATTCCAAGAAAATCCCCATATTGATCAAGCTTTGATTGATAGGATAAGCCAAAGGTTAAGGATAGCTTAATTGTCCCTGAGACACCTCAGCCTTCTCATAGGAGAATCAATATGGTTAAAGGAGAAATTAGTTCTAAAGCAGAGGCTGGTGAACTAATTAAGATTTTTAAGGAACCTCCTAACCAGACTGTTATAAGGATTATCCATAACCAAGAACCATCAAGATCTAGGAATTACTACCCTAGACCAACCTTCCCTGACATGCAGTATGAGGAAAGAAACTAGTATACTCAAGCTTCATACACTAGTGGCACTATCTATGAATGGAACATAGATGGTATGACTGAGTATAACATACTCACTAAGCTTCAAGAGATGACCATGGTTAGCATAACCTATAAGTTAAACAATAGATTGTCAGACCATGATGTAGCTCAGACAATTGTTGTTGGGTTTACAAGTCAACTTAAGGGATGGTGGGATAACTATCTCACTTTTGAGGATAGAAATGGTATCTTAAAAGCCTATATGATTAATGAGGAAAATGAAGTGGTTAAGGACGAAAAAGGATAAGATATAGAGGATGCAATGACTACTCTAATCTATTCAATTTCAAGCACTTCATTGGAGATCCTACAAAGATTAAGGACAAGATTGCAAATCTCTTAACCAACCTTAAGTGTCTCAAGCTCCATGACTTTAGATGGTACAGAGAAATTTTCCTAACCAAAGTCATGCTAAGATCAGACTGTAACTAGTCTTTTTGGAAAGAAAAATTCATCTCAGGACTACCTAGACTTCTCTCTGAAAGAATTAGGATTAAGATAAGGGAATAGTTTAATGGACAAATCCCTCATGATAAGCTTACTTATGGAGAAATCATAAGCATTGTCACATCAAAAGAAATTAAATTGTGCAATGACTTTAAGCTTAAGCAACAGATGAAAAATGAACAAAGGATCTACAAGAATGAGTTTGGTTCATTCTGTAGCTAGTTTGGATTCAACAAAAAAGAAACTAAGCCTCTCTCTAAGCAACATAAGAAACAAGTAAGTAGAAAGCCTAGTAAGGAAAAGTTTTATCACAGCAAAAGAGGTACTCATGGAAATTATAGGATGAATGAAACCAAGCGTTTTAGGCACATTCAAAGAAGGATGAACAAAGAAGCCCAGAAAAAGCTAGAAGCCCTTTCACAATCTAAGAAAGATTGTAGGGTTAAGCAGAAAATTAATAACTTAAATGTCGTAGTAAGACTTAAAAGATATGCTTTGTAAAGTAATGTTAAACTCCACAGAGTCTGAATCAAGGACTGATTTAGATAATGAAGATGATATTAACCAACTAGATAGTAGTGGTGAGGAAATCTCAAGCCAAACTTCTAGTGACCAAGAAGAATGCATTAAGGGTAATTGTGATTGCCAACCTAAGACTATAAATGTCATAAGCCAAGATTAAGAACTTGTCCTAGATTTTTTAGGAAAATTGAAGATGAAAAAACTAAGCAAGATCTTTATGAAGTTTTTGACAAATCTATTGGTAAGCAAGAGATTAAGATTTCAGTAAATCCTTATAACTTAAATGAAATCTTAACAAGATTTAACTAGCAGTCTACCAAAGACATAACCATTAAGGATCTTTAAGAAGAAGTTAGACAGTAGAAGAAGGAAATTAAGGATTTAAGACAATTCATAAGCTTAGGTTTAAAAGACCTCCAAGAACAAATCAATAGGATTGTTGTAGGAAATCTTGTTGATAACTAGGAAAACCTTGAAGAGGTTCCAGAATCTTCACAAGCTAATGATGAAGAGGCAGATGAATACTTGAATACTGTTAGTAGGGTTATTTTCCAGAGGTGGGAAGTCTCCCTTACTATAGTTAAGAATAAATTTTCCATTGATATTGTTGCTTTGATTGATTCAGGAGCATCTTTGAATTGCCTACAATAAGGTCTAGTACCTATTAAGTTTTGTGAGAAAACTAAAGAAACTCTCTTTATAGCCAATGGTAAAAAACTTGCCATTAAGTATAAGCTACTAGATACTCACATTTGTAACCCAAGGCATTTGCATCAAGCAAACCTTCATTCTAGTTAAAGATCTTAAGGAGAAAGCTTTCCTTGGAGTCCCATTTTTAAGCTCCATCTATCCTATGTGGGTAGATGACCAAGGTATAAGAACAAAGCTCTTAGATAAGTAAATTCTTTTTTAATTTGCCAACCCACCTGATAAGAAAAGTATAAACACCTTAAGGGATCAGGTGATTACAGCTAAGGAAAACCATGTTAATCTCTTAAGACAGGAGATTAATCTGGTTAGAATAGAAGATCAGTTGAAAGTTAAGAAAACTCAAGATGCGATAGAAAAATTTAAGGATAAGCTTGTTGGAGAAGCTTGCTCTAACATTCCTAATGCGTTTTGGCACAGGAAACAACATGAGGTAGAGTTACCTTACGAGCCAGACTTTAGTGAGAAGAATATTCCCACTAAAACAAGATCTATTCAGATGAATAAGGAATTGTTAAGCTATTGTGATAAGGAGATCCAGGATCTTCTTGATAAGAAGTTGATAAGGTAATCTAAGTCCCCTTGGAGTTGTTCAACCTTCTATGTTTAGAAACAAGCCGAATTAGAAAGAAGAACACCTAGATTAGTCATCAACTACAAGCCTCTTAATGATACATTAAGTTGGATTAGGTGTCCTATTCCAAATAAGACCACCTTTGTGGTACCTCTTGGACATTATGAATGGTTCATAATGCCCTTTGATCTTAAGAATACACCCTCAGAATTCCAGAATATAATGGATGAAAACTTTAACCAGTTTTCTGTTTTCATCATTATTTTCATTGTTAAGTCCAGAGTCAAGACCCTACCATGTTTAGGCTTAGTCAATCCAGAAGCCTTTGAGATTGTTGAGACTGATGCCTCAGACATAGGTTATGGTGGGATTCTTAAGCAAAGTGTTGGTAACCTTGAGTTGTTGGTTAGGTATACTTTAGGAACCTGCAATACTACCAACTCATTCATAACACCATCAAAAAAGAGATTTTAAGCATTGTTTTATGTATTTCAAAATTTCAAGATGATCTTTTAAACCAAGGGTTTTTACTAAGAATTGATTGTAAATATGTAAATTCAATTTTACAAAAGGATGTTAAGAATATAGCTTTTAAGCATATTTTTGTTATATATCAAGCTATTTTAAGCAATTTTCCTCCAAAAGAAATAGGACAGAGCAGTAGCATCTCTGTTTAAGGAAGTAGAACTTCCTCCCCTCCTAGACAATCTTTCGAGGTAAATTCTCGAAGACTGTCAGTCAAACTAGATAATGTTGATTTTAGGCCTAACATTCCTCATCCTAGGTATGTTATGCAAGATTCTTCTCCTCCAACCTCGCCAACCCCCTCTCAAATGGTACCTCCAGATGAACCTCATCAATTAATGGTTATTGATGAAGTCACTAAACCCTTTCAAATAGACAAGGAATACCTTAGCAAATAGTTACATCTTTCAAAACATAGAGAAAAAAGAGAATGGTTTTTCTCTACAAAACTTACCACTCAAGCTAGACATATGTTTTGAGATGAATGGTACAAGTGCATGGAACAAAATAGGATAGATATTCCTCTGTTCACCTACCTTGAAATGTATGCTTCAAATAATAACCTCGACTACCCTTTCCTAGAAGTCAATACTCTACAAAAAGGACAAGTTTGGAAAACTACGTCCAAAACTATTGTTTCAAATCATCCCTCCTTAGAAGAAGTAACCATAACTGCTCAAAATATGGACGTGATAGCTTCACCGTTCAAAATTATAAATCCTAAAGATGATGAAAGAAGGACAGTAACTTTAAAAGACTATAAAAACCTTCAACAACAAAATAACTTTACTAATCAAATTCTAGGTACTATCTCCTTTCAGCTTGATAGGATGGAAGATAAATTAGAAGAACATCAAACCTCTCGTCAAATTATTACTCCACACTTTCTAGATAGAAATCTAGATAAAAATTGTCCAATTTTCAAACCGGTAGAAGTAGGTAATCATAAGCTTAAATTTTCAAATGATTCAAATGACTTAATGCAAACTTTAACAAATAAAATTGCACAATTAGATCTTTCAAATAGAGAGTCAACTTCAAATACAAAGTCTGTCAATATGATAGAAGAAATTACTCTTGAAAATGTAGAACAAATTCAGGCTATATTTGAGGAAAAGAACCCTCAAATAAATAGGATTGCTCATAAGTTCAAACAGCAAACCAGGACTAGGAATTATTATCCTAGACCAAAACCTCCTGATCTTCAATATGAAGAAAGAAGTCAAATAGTCCAATCAAAGTATGATGGAGATGACATCGATGAATGGAACATAGATGGTGTTAGTGATCATCAAGTCTTGAATATTCTTCAAGAAATGATCATGGCCTCCACAGCCTACAAATCCAGAGGAAACTCTTACTAGTCGATTTGTACACACATGATAGTAGGGTTTACAGGACAACTCAAAGGATGGTGGGATAATGCTCTCACTGAAGAAGAAAAAAGATTCATTCAAAATAGCCTACATGAATTAGGAAACCAGAATTCGGTTCATACCTTAATCTATGCTATAACCAAACACTTCCTTAGAGACCCAGTCTCTTTTCAATCTTGAAGTTCAGAGATTCTTCAAAATCTACATTGCAAGAAATTGAGTGATTACAGATGGTATAAGGAAATATATTTTGCCAAAGTACACTCAAGAACATATTGTAACCAACCCTATTGGAAAGAACGTTTTCTAAATGGGTTACCCAAAGTTTTTAGTCAAAGAATGCAAGTAAGAATCAAAGAGATGTACAATGGTATTATCCCTTATGATACTTTAACATATGGACAACTAGCAAACTTTGTTAGCCAAGAAGCATTAAATCTTTGTTCATTGATAAAAGTAAATGCTACCATAAAAAAGGACTTTAGATATGCTAAGAAAGAGTAAGGATCGCTCTGTGCCCAATATGGGTATAATATTCCTTTTTCTCCCTCAGCCAGACAAGAAAAGTTCTATAAGTCCAAAAAGAAAAGAACAAATAAGAAATGTTCAAATTTTAAAGAAGAACCCATTTATAGGAAACCTAAACATAAGAAACATTCAAATAAAAAATATCAAAACTTTTCCTCTAAAAAGAAGGATGAAAAAGACATTAAATGTTTCAAATGTGGCAAAAAGGGGCATATAGCTCCTAATGACGAAATAAAAATTATTTTAAAAGAAAATAAATTATAAAGCATAATGCTTTCTCGTTAGATGTATAAAATCCTATGACAAAAAATGGTATTTATCAATGTTTTTAGAATCAAACCGGTCATTTAATATGAAAAATTATCAGTTCACAGGTCATTGGTCAAACTGGTGGTCAAATCACGATTAAATTGGTGATGTCATAAATATATATTTTATATATTATTAAAATTAAAAAAAGTTAGTATTTATAAATATTAAATATTAAACATAACATTAAAATTAATAAATTATAATAAAAAATTAAGGCAATAAATATAAAACATAAAATTAAATTTAAAAAATGGAAGTTTAAGGTTTGAGATTTCACCTTCAATGCTTGACAAGACTGCTACTATTTTTTTTTTTTTTTTTTTGGGGGGGGGGGGGGGGGGAGACTGCTGGCGGGGGCAATGGTGGCAAAGACTGGTTTGTTGTGGGTGGGTGGGGAGGTCCGTCGGCAATATGTGTCGGTTGCTAGAGTGGCCATAAGGGGGGGTGATCGTTGCGCAGAGGGGAAGATGGTTTTCCAATCATCAAAATGATGTCATTTTGATGCTTTTGGCACCAAAACAACGCTGTATTAATGCTGTTAAAAAAAAAAAAATTGGTTGAATTGTTCAATTAGCCGGTTGGATCATTGATTTGCCCGATCTGATTCCGATTCAACTATTTTTCGGTCCAATTCATCGGATTGGACCAGAACTGTGACCGACCAGTCTGGTCCGATTTTTAAAACCATGGTACTTACAGGCTTTTTGCATCTAAAGAAAACATTTAATAGATATTAAGTTGGTAATGATATTGAAAACCTAGTTCCATTTGATTTGTTGGATAATCATCCTTCATTAATCACAAGCACAAAATTTAGACTTAATGAAGCAATTTGAAGATGCAATTCTTATAAAATTTTGTTAACCAAATCAAGCATACATGAACATAAAATAAAGAAAAATAAAAGATTTTTAACGTTGTTTGGCAATCAATGTGATCCCTACGTCTATGGAGTGCATCAACACTCGACAATCCACTAATCAAAACGAATGAGAAGGGTTACAATGATGAAACTCTCGAAAAAACACCTCTCAATTGCTACTGCACTTAAAAAAAAAAAACCCTAAATATAAAAGGGTTAAATATATAATAGGGGTAAACTTGTCAACCATTACATAAAAAAAATTTCGAACTATTCAATTCTTGACATTTTGAACAAAGTGCAATAAAATTGATTCAAACTTCACAATCCAACAAATTTCAATGTCACTTGGTTATATTGTAAAGTTGAAAAAGACCATGACTTATCTCATGGCAACTTTGGGTTACATTAACCCTACATTTCATGAGATAATTTAAGGTTTTTGTTTTTAAATTCACGTTGTAATGATTTAGAATTAAAATTGCATAAAAATCACAACTCCCAATCAATCCATTAAGTAGAAAATTTATGGTTATGATTAGTTGCTTTGTGATAGACATTCAAGACAAAGACAGTTAAAACAATATTATTTATGGCAAAATATTTGTCAATTGTTTTGTTTTTAAATTTATATGGCTTGAATATTCGGTAATATATTGATTTTATTAGTAATTAATTAAGTAGGTGTTTATTAAACCAACTTAATAACTTAAAGTGACTTAATAACTTAATTTAAGTCATTAAGTAAATTAAGCGTGTGTGGTAAAATAACTTAATAATATTGCTTAAAGTAAAAAACAACTTTAAGTAATAAGTAAAAATAATTAACTTATTTTTAAGTCCATATCTTTATTTTACTTTTTTATCTTTATTTGTCCTAATCACTTCAATTATTTATTTTACTACTTGAATACCTTCATTGTTACTTGATCTCATTTACCCTAATTATAATTTATGAGAATAAATATGTCAATTTGATTATTTAAAATAAATATTAAGTTAATTTTATCAAACAACTTTAATATTTAAAGTAAAAATTAAATAATAAGTTTTAAATTAGCAACTTGGCTATAATTTAATTTAAAATTAATTTAAGTCAATAAGTAATAAGTATCAAGTTCTACCAAACACTCCTAAAGTGTGTGACAAAATGGTTTGAATTAATATTACATTAAATTTATAACATTTTATTTATTAGACTAATATCGTCATTTTAGCCGCTTTATTTATTTATTTTTTCAACATATATATATATATATATTATATATATATATATATATATATTAGATTTATAAGTCTATCTATCCGTTCTAACTATCTAACTAATATATAAAAAGTACAACGAGTTGTATATTTTTTATACAAAAATATCATTCATTAATGTACCAACTATCAAAACACCTTTTAGCAATATGTCGAATAATTTATTGATATATTTTTATGTCTTCATGTAACTTGACTTATATGTGATTCTTTATCTACTTCTCTCATTTATCTATTTATTAATAAAATGGTATATTTTTTAAATAGTGAATGGTTAATACTATTTTAAGATTAATGATATTTAATTATTTATAAAATATCAAACTTTGTTTTAATTTTATATTTCTTTATATATATATATAAAATCACATATTATAATTACATAGATATTATTTTTGAAAAAAAATTATTTAAAAATAAATTATATTTATTTAACTATCTTATCATTAATTCATTTATTGAAGGTTAAGTAGGCTAATGTTGCAAGTTGTAGGGGAGTGAAGGCTGCAAGCCAATCAACCGTGGGAGTATGTTTGAGCAATATTGAAATGCCTCACTTAGTTGTACTTGGTAGCTAAATTTCCCTTGAAATTAGATGATTGCCATGATGATCTCTTCTATAGGGAAAAAGACTAGAATGAGGGAGTCTTCCCTTGTATCTCCCACAACATTGGAGTTTAGCTTGATTAGGTTAATCCTTTTTTGACCCTCTAATATTCTTTGGTGATAGTATTTTCCTAGTTTGCCTAATACCAACTTAAGAAAAGTATTAAAGGTTGAGTTCTTAATGGTTTCTCATGAGTTTGCTTTAGTGATTTCTTGGTATGATTTCAAATATTAAGAATTAAAAAATTCAACACTCTTAATGGTTCATGAATCAAAATTTGAAATGAGGGAGATATTGTTGGCATCTTAAATCTTAGATCTAAGCAATGGAAGTAATACCGTTTTTTTTTTTTAAATTGATATTTTAGGGTTAAAGTATTAACCTTTAGGTTTGGAAGTTCCTAAACCTTAACTTCCAAGTGTTGAAGATCACCTTGAAATTGTTGAAAGTCTCATAAACCCACGATCTTTCGCTCGATGACTCAACTTTGTTCTTGGCACACTTTCGGTGAGGAGGAAAGAAGGATGAAGTTTATGACTCTCTTTCTCATTGGATGGTGGAAGACAAAAAGTTATGGAAATCTTAACTCCTAAGAGGTATTTATAGGGTTCCTAACTGAACTTAAGTGACTTGAGCCTACATGGCTTGAGTCATTTAATCTAATCCAAATTTGGTCCTAATTGATTAATTAATCCAATAGAGCCTACTAATTAACCAATTAGCATAATCCAGAAACATTTTTTCACTTACCACTATGCAACCTTGCATCTAAAACACTCTTATGCACAAAAGTGAACTTAGAGCCAATATGATAATTATAACACGTGCTAACAAGGTATATGAGTTCAAAGTGGGGACTATTGGGATCTATAAGAGTATTGACTCCCTCAAAATCCAATTTTGAAGTTGATTCAACATCCCACTATAGAGAATCATCTAAACTCTAGTATCCTATGTAATAAAAACGAGACACTATGTGCTTGGGTTCATGACCAACTATCCATTGTGTTCAATCTTCCCATGAACTGGTGTCCATAGTCTAACAAGATAAAAGTTATCAATCTTTCAAGACTACCTCTACTATCTTTGAGTTACAGATCCTCCTATTGTTTGTTTAATTGATATGTCTCAGCTCTTAAAGAACCTATGTCAAATTCCACTTAAAGAACTATTATGATCATAGTTTCCGTGAACACACCTCATTAAGATCACCCAGGGGACACATTATCTCAATTCCATGAGATATCATGGTTCCTCTATTGAGAGTACCTATTGATATCGATTTCTATCAATAGTGACCAAATCTATAGGGAATATATATGATCAACTTACGATTTTTCTCATAGGTTAAAGTTATTGCTAATTTTAGTATAAGCTTAATATTCTCTCAAAGTTAAGAGACAATACAATAAAACAGCTTGGTGAGGTCATGACTACTTGATAACATTAAGTCATGACTCACCATAAGTCTTATATAATGTGTAACCATACACACTAGTGCACTTACCATGGGAAACCCATCCTGATAGCCAAGACTGACCATCCCTCCAATTAGGAGGTGGTGTACTATAGCTTCTAATGGATTGCCTAGACCTAAGAATCAATTGTGAACAAGTCATTTATTTGCAATGAATCTATGACTTAGATCTTTCGTGCAACTCCTAATGCACCTAAGTCACATACACTACAAAAGATGCATACAAGAATGTTCGTAAAGTGTAATGCATGGAATAAGATGGATAAAAGTAAAATTGGAATATCATTAAATAATGAATTCCAAATTTATTATATCATGTCATGCTTTTAAGGGATCTATCATAATAGATATGATCATTTGAAATGAGTTGAGTAAAGGGGAGAAATCTAATTAAAATGTACATGTTAAGTTCTAAATTGTTTTGGCCATTTGGAACTTAAGGAAATGCAAGGAGGAAAAGGAAAGAAGCTCAACTTGGAAGTTAACATGGATATTGAACTAAACAACATGATTTCAAACTCAAAAGATTAGTAAGCAAGAAGGATTGAGGCTTAATTCGAAATGCTCAGTTAATTTCAGACACAATGATTTGTGTGCAAAGTACATAGTTTCTTAAAGCTAACTAGAATGATGTTCTTTTTAAGATAATTGCACATGAGTGAACTATTTTAGCCTATATATGTGTTATTATCTCCTTTGGAATTAATGTTAGAAGTTAGTGAGTTTTTGTGTAGAATTGAGATGTTTTACAACTTTAACATAAATCCAATGATAAATAAACAAGATTAAGGGAAGAATTTGTTGGGACAAAACCTTTAAAAGTAAGACAAGATGTAACAAAGTTAGACTTGAGTTTCCATTTTATTTATCTATTGTATGCACTAACATTGATTTGAGCATTTAGACCTATATCACTTGCATTGTACATGACTTGGGTGCATTAGGATCCTTGCACAGAATATACAAATTATGAATTCCTTACAAGATTATAAGTAGTTCATAGCTAGTTCATGAATTTGGGTAATCTAGTAGAGACTGTAATACACTACCTCCTAATTGGATAATGATTTTTCTTGGTCATTGGGATGAGGTTCCCATGATGAGCACACTAGTGTGTACTGTTATACTTATGATATGACCTATAGTGAGTCATGACATAAGGTTGTTGAGTAGTCATATCACCAAGTTGTTATGTTGTATTGTCTCTTCATCTTGAGAGAATATTGAGCTTGTGCTAAAGTTAGCAATGAATTTGACCTACGAGTAAGATTATAAAGTAATCATACATCTCTTATGGATTGAGTCACTATTGATGGAAGTCGGTAGTAACAAGTATTCTTAATAGAAACACCATAGTATCTCATGAACTTTGAGATAGTGTGTTCCCTTGAGTGATCTTAAGAACATGTGATTAGAAAAATTGTGGTTGCAATAATTCCTTAAGTGGAATTTGACATATGCTCTTTTGAGTTAGGATATGACAATTGATCATATAATAGGAGGATCTATAAACAAAAGGATGATAGAGGTAGTCTTGAGAGGTTGATAATTTTCACCTTGTTAGATTACAAACTTGAGTTATTGTATCTTGTTATAATATACATAAGGTACCGAAGTGCAGTTGACTCTCTATAGTGAGTTTTTCAAGAAGTATGTTGGTTTTCAAGCCTTTTTGTAACATTTTTAATTTTTTTCCATAGATTGAGATGTAAGCTCCATTGTAGGAGTCTAGGGTTTAATTTTATGATGTAAAGTTAAATTTTTTATCATCTATGGAGGGTTACAAGAAAAGAATTCCTCATTGATGTCAATAAAGATTAGATATTTATTAGAGCATCATCCATGAAGCATCAAGGAGACTATGGTTGTGAAAAAGGCTGGATTTTTCCTTAAAAAAAAAAAAGATGAAGAAAGTGGTGGCTTGAGGCATTCTTAGCAGACATGAGCTTTTGCCTTTTTGAGCCACAGTTGGGGCTAATCTTAAGTGCATCTTGGGTTGGAAATTGGTAGCATCATGAGTGTCATCATGAACAACTTTTGCTTGCCACTATCAACATGAAATTGAAAGTTTTGTTTTTGTTTTTTTTTTTGTTTTATGTTTTTTTTTTTGTTTTTTTGTTTGTTCTTTTGTTTTTGTTTTTGTTTTTGAGATCCATGATAAGTTAGTAACCTCAACTTTGAATCAAAGTCAGGGCTTCCTTCTATGAGTTTCTTAGGGCATGATACATATGATTTTGAAGCTTAAGTAGTCAAGAATCTAACATTTCAAATGGTTCTCAAATCGGAGTTGAAACAAAGGAAATATGACTGACTAAAACAACACTACACAAAAGGAATGTTGTTGCAGGATTGAGTTTAGGTCAACTTCTTTTTTGTTATTTGGGCTTAATTTTGGGCCTCTTGTTGGGCTCAATATTTGGAAGTAGACTTGGAGGTGGCTTATGACAAGTTTTATTTGATTTCAAGAAGAATCTACCAAAATTATTAATCATACGATCCCTTAGGGCCATGAGAACTCTTTTTATTTATTTCCATATATGCTTTATATATGTCTAATTATATATGAATGTAAATGTACACAAATATGGATGAATGTAAATAATATGATTTTTTTTTAGTAATGCAATGGATAGATTTTTTAAAAAAAAATTATATTCTAAAGGATATTATTTATTAAATTTTTGATTAGTGTACATTAAAGAAATGAAACTTGTGAAACTAAATTAGAAAACAAAGTTTCCTTTATTAAATTATTCTAAAATATTTGCTTTAGAATTATTTTGATGAGAATCTTTACAAAATAAAAGTTCCTCTTTTGGATAAAATGTTTTCTAATTTTTATTTTTTAAATTTTAGAAATTTTTTTATTACAATAATCCTTAATTTGGAGAATAAATATTTTTTTTGAAAACTTTCAAGATGGATAATTTATCATTAAGGGAATTACTAAAATTTTTATTTTTGATAAATTTAATGAAATTAATTATATTGAAAATTAGAAGCTAGTTAATTTCAAAATCTAGTTATGGATAACTAGTTACTTGTTGATATTTGGAAGAACAATCACTTGTAGTAATGGAAAGCTAACAGATGGATTTCTTTGTAATGTTCTTTGTTGCACTCTCTTAGATATAAGATTTTAACATTTTAAGTGTAAATTCTTTTGTTGCACTTGAAAATACAATGGATGCTTTGTGATGCATTGATTTGTTGTTTTTTTTTTTTTTCAGTAGACTTGATATGTCCAGTTCTAGGAATGAAATAAGAGTGAATTTGCATAAAATTGAGTGAAAATCTTAAAAGAGAATTTCAATTGATCTACCCTAAGTTTATGATATTTGTTTGTGAATTTATCTTTCTAAATATTAACTTTTGAATTTCTACAAATATATACTTTATTTACTACCTAGTCATAAAAATTGAAAATTCTATTTTCATATTTGAAAATTCTACATCTCTTATACTTTGATAGAATGATCTTTGATTAAAATGTAACTGATTAGTATTAGAAATTTGATTGTATATAGTAAATCTTTGTGGAAATGACCTAGGCACTAAGCTAGCTAAAAAAAAAAAAATCCTTTTTAATTTCTTAAAAAAAAAAATTGTTTTGGTTTCAAAATTTTTTAGTATTAGTGGTATACATACTAGTTGAAAGAGTAAACAAAGCTGTCAAATGAATTTTTTAGAGAAAAAAAATCTTCATAAGTGGAGAAACCACTTAGGGTCTACCAATTTCAAACTCAACATAATGAGGTCTCTGGAGTCACTTATCAATTCAAAATCCATTTCTAATTCACCCTAGATTTTGAACTTAAAGGTTGTTTTTGTATTGCAAGCTCCAAATCAATTCAAAATGAGTTCTAAACTTTCAAAGTCAGCTCAAAATATGCAAGGGGCATTTAAAGCTTATAAAATTTTGGATTTCTGTGATAATTATGTTGTAATTTTGATAAATGTGGCCAATGAAAACATGCCACTAGTTATGATTATGAAAATGCTATATAAACTCTTAGTTTTAAGGTTTAAGGGAGATTTTTTGAAAGATTTTGAGTTTTTTCTGATGACAAAGAATGATTAGATTTTTTATTTTTTATTTTTTATGCTTTTTAATTGTGACATGGTTTTAGTTTCTTTTGATCCAATACATACCTTTTTCTATATTATGGATTGTGTGAATGACAACACTTAAGGTTAGAAACTATTACGAATAATCGGTAAACAAAATTAGCAATGGGTAAACAAAATCAACAATGAGTTTGATGAATGATTTAAAGTAATAATAATGGGATTGAAATATGCTCTATGTTATTTAGGATTAGTAGATGGTATGGTAGCGTTTTACTAGATACCAGTGATTCTTAACAACCCTTAAATTGCATTTGGTACTAAATAAATTAAAATTAAAAAATTGAATTTTCTTTCATTTTCAATATATTTGCATTTAAATATTATACATATTTTATTAATAAAATTTAAAATGTTAGTACTTTTATACTTATGCATGATATAATTTGATAATATCAAAGATAAAAAAATAATATTATTTATTTATATATATATATTTTAAAATTTTATAATTATTATTAATTTTAATAATATATAAATTATATATTTATGACATCATCAGTTCAACCACGGTTCAACCATCAATCTAACCATTGAATTGTGAACTAGTAACTTTTTAGGTTCAATGATCAGTCCAGTTTTAAAAACATTGCTTTTTAATACTCTTTCAAGTCACATTCTGTTAGCTAAGGGCATTGAAATAGGTAGAGGTTGAAAAAAAGTCCAATGGGGAGCATCTAGAGGGGAGTTGAATGAGTGATTTAAAAATTTTCAATAGAATTTATTTGTTATACCCAATTCTTTTACCCTATGAGATGTTAGGGATAATATTTCCTATCAATTATAGGCAATTCAAACATAATATCAAATATAAAAGATAAAAACAATGAGACATAAGATTTTTATGTGGAAAACTCCAACATTAATTGTGGAGATAAAAAACCATGAGGTTTAAAACCTATTAATCTAAATCTACTATACGAATCAAGTTACACATATTTACCTAATCGCTTTACCTTAAAGGCTTATTGTCTAGCACCTATAACTTAATTCACGTCCACGACGCAATAACCTTCAATTGCTCTAGTAGATCACTTCAGCTTCACCGAAGGGATGAAGGTCTTCAACCCAAGGTTTAAAGATCAAATCCTTGAATGAGAAATCGGGAATGGTGTGACACTTTAGGCTTTCTCTCTGGGAAACCCTCTCTAGGGAATATGTGATCTTTTTTCAATCATTTAACGATCTCTATATGATCTCTAACCCTCAAGGGGTTAATAGAGAGGTATTTATAGGCAAAATCGCAAAGAGTTTTGGTTTTGGAAGAGTTCTAAATCAAATTTACGTGAAAAATCTGGATAGAATCTACACGATCCCTCAAGCCAACTTACCTACTGCTTGAGTGCCTTGGGCGCTTGAGCAATCTTGAGCACTTAAGCGCTCCAGGCTGCTTGAGTGGTCTTGCCCTTTTTCAAAAATCAATTTTAAAACCTTTTAAGTTCAAAACTAAACCAATCCTTTTAATACCTCAATGTAGCCTAATTTTCCACAAGCCAAACCTCTTTAGATATACCTGTAACTTCATGGTTGTACGAACAACAACACTTGATTTTCATTGGAGAGCAAGTCAAGTCTAAAAATACTTCTATGACCAAACTTTAAAAGTAACAAAATTGTCACAATCCTTTAGGTTTTAAATATCAATTTTAAAACCTTTTAAGTTCAAAACAAAACCAATCCTTTTAATACATCAACGTAGCCTAATTTGCCATAAGCCAAACCTCTTTAGATATACTTGTAACTTCATGGTTGCAGGAACAACAACACTTGATTTTCAATGGAGAGCAAGTCATTATCTAAAACTACTTCTATGACCAAACTTTAAAAGTAACAAAATTACTAACATATAAACAAGACTCAATGTCCTAACAAAGGTAATTGCCAACCTTTCCACTTCTAGGATAGTGAGAGATACAAAATCTTTCCAAGGATATATAGGGTTTATAAGAGGTTTATTCAAGGATTTATCAGTATAATTAGACCATTGTGCCCATTGTTTACTAAAGATGAACCTATTGAGTGGATTAATGAATTCCAAGAGGTATTTGAGAGGCTTAAGCTTTTGCTTATCACCACACCTATGATGTAGCCATCATACTAGTGTTATCCTTTGAGTTGATGTGTGATGCTATTGATTAAGTCATATGAACCATACTTGGGCAAAGAATGGACAAGAAGCCCCATGTGATCTTCTGTTCTAATAAATCTCGAGATAGTACCAAAATGAAGTACTATTCCATAATGGAAAAAAACTCCCATCAATGTTGTTCACTTTTGTATAAGCTTTATCCCTACCATATAGGTTCACTTATTCTGGTGTTTAATATCTACCATTTAGCCTTGAAGTACCAAAATGCCAAGCATAGGCTGGTCAGGTAGATCTTTTTACTATAAGAGATTCATTTGATCAATAAGCATAAAGAAATCTATAATGTAGTGGATGATCACATTTCAAGGTTATTATTTAAGGAGAAAGAAGAGTTAATTATCATAAATGATGACTTCTCGGATAAACAATTACTACTTGCCTATGTAGTGCCCTAGTCTGCGCACATCTCAAGATTAGAGTGCCAAAGATTGAAAATGTATCTTTCAAAATTTAGGAATTTCTATGGAATGATCCATGTCTTCAAATGTTGCCTTGATAATATTATTACAAGGTATTCTCTGTTAGTTACCTCCCTATTAATATTCTTGTTGGTCTAGTATAGGGATTTTTTCAACTCACCATGACTTAACGTATTTATATTTTCAAAACACAGAGAAGAATAAATTAATAATGTTTCTGCATATATTTCATAAAAAATAAAAATAAAAATTTGCACATAACTTATGGTATTTTCGGAAAGATTATTTCTCTAATACCCAATTTCTTTATATTTTAATTGACCAAAAAGCTGCATTAGTACCAAAGTGATCCTTTATGGCATTAGGTAGCACATTCAAACAAGTACACTTCAATAAAAACAATAATATTTCAATTAAATCACACACTTTGAATTTTTCATTTTTATTATGATGGTATTAATGGTATTTATTAGTTACAAGCATTAAATTGGAAATGATTTATCAAATAATAAATATAATTATGTATGTTTTACATGAAAAAAAAATGGAGAAATAGTGATTTGAGATTTTAAGATGCTGCAAATTTTTTACTTTTTGAAAAATATTTGAAGACTAAAAATTTTCTAACAGCTTAAAAACTACAAATTACATTATTATTATTATTATTATTATTATTATTATTATTATTATTATTAAAAGCAACTTTATTAAAGAATCTTTATGAATCCACTAAATAAAAGGTCCAAATGAGTTTTGAAAGTATCTAAAATAATGCTTAATAGGGGAATCTTAAATTTTATTATATTTAATGAAATTAATAAATAGACGCTCTAGTGATCATAATAATCCTTTTATAAAAATATAAAAAATTGTAAAAGACCGATGCTCTTGCCAAATAATAATAATAATAATAATTATAAAACATACTATAAACTTTTATAAGCTAAGGTTTTGTTTGACAACTATTTTGAGAATAATCTTCTATTTTTTATAACAAAAAAAAAAAAATGGAGAAATACGTTTAATAATTGAAAACTTGTTTTTTTTTTTTTCTCAAAAACAGAAAATACGATGTTTTAAAATATATATTTTTTGTTTTTAATTATTTTTTAGAACTATTCTAAAAAATAATTATACAAGTATGATAATTAAAAATAAAAATTTAGACATTAAAATTATTTTAAAAACATATTTAAAAATATTAAAAAATAAGTTAAAAATATTTCAGGTTTCCAAGTAGACTTTTGTTCTATAAAATGTCATAAAATAGTTTTCAAAAATTATTTTAAAAAACAGTTAACAAATACTCCCTAAATAATTTTTTTTTTTAAAAATAAACAATTCAAAGAATTCAATAAAACTAGCATTATTTTATTTCATTTTAATTTGATAATTTTGATAAATCCAGACAACCAAGATTAATATATGAAATATGATATTACATATTTCCATGCAGTTCATCAATTTGATTTTTTAAAATAGAATGTAATTTATAAATTATTTTTTTTATTTTTATTAATAAAAAATTACAAAAACTAATTGATGTAAACTATTTCTTTTTATTTTTATTTAAAAATAAAAACTTACAGGAAGTGATTGATGACGTGGAAATATAACAAGAATATGTTAATTTATGAGTAGGTAGCCTTCCTCTCTTCAATCTGCTTCTCCAAGAAAAGCAACAGACTCCCCTTCTCTCACATTCTCTCATTTTCCCTAAGTGAGTGATGGAGAGATAATAGTTTTCTACTTGAGGAAGAAGATTGATTATCAACCATTGCCACCGAACAAGATAATAGAAGTCAATCTCTATGCTTATGATCCTGATGAACTTGCAGGTTTCTTGTTTCCATATTCAAGTTCTACTGCTTCTTTATATATTGTTAGTACTCTTGCTCTTTTGATTGTAATGATCTTGTGAATGAGTATTGAATCAGACGTAATACGGGCGGTCGTTTATTTTTGGTTAAGCAAGTTTAAATGGTCTGCAAAGATGTCATGAACTAAGGTTTTAGTAGAGCTTTACTTCTCTTTAGTATTATTTGCAGATATGAATTGATTTTTATTTCTATTGATTTTACTCAGCGAGATACGAGCCCTCCGGGAATGGTGAATGGTTCTACTTCACTCCAAGGGACAGGAAATATCAGAATGGGCAAAGTCCCGATAGGTCAGTCGGAGATGGATATTGGAAGGCCACAAGAGCTGATAAAGAGATCAAATTTAACCATGGAAAGGTGGGGTACCGGAAGGCTTTAGTCTTTCTACCGAAGAAGCACTTCTCACGGAGTCAAAACCAACTGGATGATGCATGAATTCAGAGTTGCTGAACCTCTAAAGCCTCCAAGAAGAAGTGGTGTCAATGATATGAAGGTATATATTAAGTCCTTTTTTCATTTATTCTATATTGTATGTCAAGAGGCTTCTGCAGATTAATATATATCATGACTTTTCTTGTTTGTTTGTTTGTTTGTTTTTTTGCAGTTGGATGGCTGTGTTCAATGCAGAGTCTATAGGAAAGGTGAAAGGATCTCCGAAAGATCACGTTATGAGTCTCGGCTTGATGAATCAAGCTCATCAAGCCCTAAGATTCCAAGACTTGAGCTTAACCCTAATCCTAATGAGGCCAATAATCCATGAGGAGCAGTACTATTACAATAGCAGCCAGATGCCTCTCCAAACCCAACAGCCACAGCCCAGCACTGAAATATTCCAAACCCCTCAAGAAACATGCCACTGCCCACTCAGTCTATATACTGTATTGGGAATGAAGTTGGAGGTCAGGGTCTAGATAACTTTGATATAATGAATGAGGCCTTTGGCAACAGCAGTCTTGATGCAGGGAATAATATTAATTTTGGCGATGTCCCTGACTTGGATGCAACTATTGATTTTGGCAACGTCCCTGGGTTCGATTCAACTGATTATGGAAACCGGGGTTTGTATGCGATGACTGATTATGGCAACAATGTTGCTCCGACGTCTTCAAACTTGAATGGCAACTACGACCCCGGTTTGCTGCATGGAAGAAACCATAATGGACAGCTATAGTAGTAGTAGTTATATATGCTGGGTTTTCTGGACTTAGTAGTGTTGTTATATTAGTGTATTACATGTTGGTATAGGATTTTTATTTGCCATTGATGTTATAGCAATTTATGACATATATATAGCTTAAATACATATACAATTTTGATTTCTTCTTATTTTTAATTTATTAATGGAAAATTACAACAAGTACTGATTGATAACGTGGAAATATAACAAGAATCTGTTATATTTCCACATTTTGTTGCTGGTCTTCTTCAGCAATCAGGTATCCTCGTTTCTTTGCTTCATTCTTTCTTTCTTTCTCATTGATTCTCTTGGATTAATAATAGGCATTTTGTTCAAAGTTGCACTGACATCAGGAAGATCCAATTTGGGTTGCTGCTCAGCTTCAAGACGAAGGTTGGGTGGCTCAAACTAATCTGACCAACATCCACTGTTCTAATTGTGATGGTCATGTTGGATGGAAAATTGTAAGATTCATCACTCCCCTGATTAAATATTTGTTGTGAGTTTTGTGTTTTGTAAATGTATATGAGCTTGGATTTATATTCTTAAGGTACATATTTTCAGATTAATGAGTTCAGCAATCACCCAATAGTCCGTCCTGGCCAATACATAATGCAAATTGATTCTGAGAATGAGATTATTTATGGGAGAGTGCCAGGCCACGTTGAATCTGACTGAAGAAAATATAGCTGATGGATGTAGGTACCAAATCCAAATGGGATCGATGCTACTGCTGAAAAGTACTATTACAATCGATTCGATTCATTTAATTTGTTTTCCTATCTATCTATCTATCTATCTATCTATATATATATATATGCTAAATTTAACAAGTTTTCCACAATTCTTATAGATGGTATAGAAGGAAATCAATCATCCACCAGACCAGAAGATAATCTCTAAGCACAACACCCACTACAGAAACAAATCAATCATCCACTCCAATCACTCTAATACCATGATTAAAACCTAACAATTACCTTAGACCATAAATTAGTTGGTGCAATAAATTTTTGGTAATTATGAAATTCCATATTCAAGAATAGGCACAACAATCTCTTCCTAGTTGTAATGTATCAATTCCAGCTTTACATTCCTTTATATTTTTTTTCTATGTAATACCAATGCATTATTTTATTTCTTCTGTAAATCACCATATAAAAACGCTAAGTCTGCAACTTCCTTATGTAATAGAACGGTCATTTGTTTCAAACATGGCTATATTAGTTATGAACTATGTCTAACCATTCAATCATTCCACCCATGTGTGAGTTTAGTTTTGGTCAAATTGAGCTCCGACAATTTCCTTCTATGGCAAACCCAACCACTGCCATTGATACGAAGTATAGCTCATCATATCATAATGAGTGAGATACTTAGATACAAAAAAGAATAGGCAATATAGAAGGAAAACTCATAATCTCTGGTATGTAACCTGGACAAACAATGATCATGTTATGGCCTGATTAAAGGATCCCTAGGATCCCTTAATTTTTAGTTTCTATTTCTATTTAATTTCTATTTGATTTAGGGAATAAAGGATCCCTAGGATCCCTCAATCTTTAGTTTCTATTTCTATTTGGTTTATATTTTTATTTAGTTTTGTATATAAAATAAGGAAAGTGTAATGGGAAAAGGGATGGATAAATAATTTAAATAAGAAAAATTTGTTCTCTCAATTTTGCATCTTCTCCTTAGGTTATAAGCATTGGTATTAGTGCACAGTCTTCACACCAATCATGGCGAAAGGGACTAGAGCACAAGAACAACATAGACATGAAGATACTATTAAACAACCGAAGGACTCATCAAATAAAAAGAGCCACTTTATTGGAACCGTCAAAAATGGTCGTAGCCATAAACATGAAATTTGAACACATGACTTCCAGAATAAAGAGTTAGGTAATGGGAACAATGCTTTAATCAATAGAAGTGAGATAGACTATCACTCACATGATACAAACTCCTTTCAATCTAGGTTTTCTAAACTTAATTTTCCAAATTTTGAAGGTGAGAACCCTAGTGGATGGATTAACAAATGTGATAACTTTTTTAAAATTAATAGAGTCGAGGATCAAGAGAAGGTAGAATTGGCTTCCTTGCATCTAGAATGAAAGGCCTTGGAATGGTTTCAATGGTATGGGGTAGTAACAAGGAAATCAATTGGACATAGTTTTCTATAGATGTTGTTTCTAGGTTTGGCCTTAGTATTTATGACAGTCCTATTGGGCAAATACCCAAATCGAAACAAGTTTCTATGGTTAGGGCATACTAAGATCAATTTGAAGCATTGATGGTCACAACTAGTAGGTTGTTAAAGGAATTCTTTGTTCAGTGTTTCATTAGTGGCTTGAAAGAGGTAATTAAAAATCAAGTCACCATATTTTGACTGAACACACTAACTTAAACCATTGGGTTAGCCTTGTTGCAAGTAGGTATAATGGAGACAATTCTTAAGGAAGTATAGGACTCTAATGGAAGTGGGGGGAGCAAGTGAACTCTATGGGAATTAGAATGAATTAGAATGGTCAGTTACCATCTATTAAGATGATTTCAACCATAGAGATGCACGAGAGACGGGAAAAATGGCTTTGTTTGTGATGAGAAGTATGAGCTTGTCCATAAATGTAAGCAAAATTTTCTGTTAGATGGTCATGAAAGTGAATGGGAAGCGATATGTGAAGCTGAAAATGATATCAACACTACAAGATATATGATTATTAGCGACACAATTATTTTATTTCAAAAAAGTTAATATTGTCGCAAAAACATTTTTGCGACAATTTTTTTTTTGTTTCATGAACGTCGCCTTATCCTCGTAGCGAAAAGTTTTTGCAACAAATTTAATGTTTCGCCTCCAATAGTTTATAGAGACATAATTTTTTTGTTGTCTCCAATAATATTTTTTGACGAAAAGATTTGTTGTTAAATGTTCAAAATTTTGTTGCTAAAAATTCTGGATAATCAATTAAATTGTCGCCAAATTAGACACATACAATGACCAAAATTATAATTTTGTTGCCAAATGGATTTTGAAACAAAACTTTATTTCCCCATTGGAAGTTCAGGTCATATTTTAACAAAAAAAATAAATAAATGGCTCTAAACATATGAACTTTTGTCTATATGTATATAATAATTTTGTCATCATATTTTAATATTCAATTGATATATTCCAATATTTAAATTTAAATTTAAATTATAAAACTTAATTAAACAATTAAATTTTGTTATAACTTAATTTATTACATAATTGATAATTAAAAACTCCAAATGAATAAATAAATTATGTAACAACAAAGCTTTAATAAATAATTGATAATATTCCATTGAATGCAAAAGAGTTTTGGTATATTCACATATACAAAATAAATAAATAAATAGTAAGCACTGACATCCACATTTGTAAAATGTCATAAGTTCTAAAAGTAAAAGAAAAGTAGCAAACAAACACATGTGCAAAATGTGATAACATAAAAAAATAAAAATAAAAAATAGTAAAGATTGATATGTAGCAAGCAAACTAACACATGTGCAAAATGTGATAACAAAACTAACACATGTGCAAAATGTGGCCACAAAAATAACACATTTGCAAAATGTGATAACATCCAAAAAAAATAATGCAGTAAACAAAAGTACCATATATATATGTCAAGGAAAGATAATGTCCAAAAAAACTCCAAACCAAGTGTTAATGGAGAAAATGTCAATCATCATCCATGAAGTGTGACTAAGAATCCATAAGCAGTGTATCATCTGAAGGAGATGAACTTTTTGAGCTTGATCCTGGAATATGCATGTGTTGGCGCATTTCACTAACAAAACTAGCTAATTGAGCTATCTGGGACTGCTGGTGCTGGATTCAAGTCTCTTGACTTTGTAAAAGCTCTCGTGTTGCTTTAAGCTCATTCTCCAATTCTATCTCTCGATGTGACTTATGTGTAGATTTCGATGAGGATGAGGGTGGTCGAGGACCATGACCTAAGCCCTTGATATATCCAGATCTTGACCCTAACACTTGAACACATATTTCAGCCTCTTTCAAGGCTTGACCACCTTCTGGCACTGGTTGCTTTTGCAATCCTAACATTTTTTCCTACAAATACAAAAAAAAAATGTAAAATAATGTAAAACACAAACTAATTAAATAAAATCTTTTCAATAGGCAACTTGGCTAATTCAACTATAATTTATTGCAAAAAGAGAATATATATATAACAATTTGCTTAAGTTTCATAGCATGTTCTTTATGATTATGGCAAATTTTTGGAAGGTTCATATAAATTTCTATAGAATTTCATGAAAAAAAAAATTGTAACTTTTTCATAGCATGTTCTTTATGACTATGGCAAATTTTTGGAAGGTTCATATGAATTTCTATAGAATTTCATAAAATTTTCCTACTATATATAGAATCACAAAATTTAATAAGACCAATTTAATTCATTTTTATCTATCATTTTTAAACTCAGTCAAATGAAAATAAAAAAATTACATAATGTGAAAAACCAATTTTGTATAGTGACCTACTTAAGCTACAAGTTAGAAACAAATTGAAAATCATATTTAAATAAAAAAATAAGCAAGATGAAGATTCTATAAGGAAAACTTACATAAGAAACCTCTGCTTCTTGGTTTATCCAACCATTTTGAGAAGTCCAATGCATTAACTTGAAAAGTTCTATTTGTCCTAGCGCTTGTCCGGTGTGTCGTGCCTAGATAACAACATGAAGAATGCGTAAAAAAAAATATAAATATAATTTTAAGAAACAATAAACTATATAGAACCTCAAATAAATTTGCATCCATGGTGATCAAAATTCATGAGTCACACAAGAAAGATCTCTTATGCAAGTTAAACAACCAGATTTTTATTTTATGTTTATTGTAATATAAAGTAAGTCATTTTTTAATGTTGTATTATAATCTAATTTTTGTTATATTATTATTTTTCTAGCCAAAATTATGATATTTATAATAAATTGACTCACTTAAAAAGAAAGAAACAAATATATATGCTTTGTATAAAGAAAAAAATGCATATTATAAAATTTACAAGTCAAACTCCCTATTCTAAAAGGAAAACAAATCAAGAAACATATCTAGAATATTAGATAGAACATAAAATATACAATTTGGTTGCATGACATGAAAGGTATGTGCAAATAAGTATAAAAATTGATCAAAGTAATCAACAAAGGCCAAATAAGTTCATTGTGAAATGCTAAACGTAGAAAAACTCTAAACCTTAGATCTAACACTACAAATACCAACTATCCGCAAAATTAAAAATCAGAATGATGGAAAGATCAAAATTCAATTAAAAGCATGGTATAATACACAATCTAATTCAAACCCTTAGCTGCAAGTGGTCAAGGTTTCATCATTCACCAAAATCATAAATTAACCAATAATTTAAAATCTCTAATTCAAACAATAGTTATGAATATATACATATAGAGATATAGAAAAAGTGAAACATAGTTGAAAGGTTTTTGAAAGGAGCCGGATGAAAGTAGTGATAGAAAGAAAAACCCAAAGAAACCTCTATCAGAAAAGGGTTAGATTGACTTGGTTTCACCAAAGTCCATATTTTTTGTTTAATTTTGTTAATTTAAAAGATTTATTAATTCTTTTGATTTTAATTTTGGTCTTAAGTTGTGTTATTTATTTGTAACTTAATCTTTTTGAATGATCTATATGTATAATACAAATCCACAATATTGAATGGATAAATCATCTCTACAAATGTGTACACCTACTGAAAAAAGAAGGCTGCAAAAATTGGTTTTATAAAGGAACCCTATGGTCAAGGCTTAACATGCCTTGACCATACTAGGCCTATTTTCATAGCCCATGACATGTCATATCTAGAACCCTTCTATGTTATGAATATAATAGTACCTTGGCTATATGCCTTTCTTTATTTTTGAAAAATCACAAATGGTCCATATTTTTTTCCCAAGCAATCACTACCACAACTAGTAAAAGCTAAAATCTTCTTGCTACAAGTATACATGCCTTCTAGTCATGGTTTTTATTGACACCTACTTAAGTTGTTGACTATTCCTTTATTTTCTTAATAACATACATATACAAGCAACAAAAATATAAATTTAACAATTCAATTTCATTGCCTTAAATTCATCCTAAAAATATATTAAAAAAATACATCCTTATTATAGCTACAATGGACTTATTCTAATGTATAAAGTAATGTTAACATCATAAAAAAGACTATCCTACTTCAGTTTAACATAGTGATCATTGTATAGACATACATTTGTTTTACAAATGAACATTAAACTCAAGGCTAATGAAAACATGCAAGTAGAAGAATATTCAATATTGTCATTCATACCAAGTCTTAAGAGTATGGAATTCGATATTTATATATAAAAAAGACTATCCTACTTCAAGTTTAACATAGTGATCATTGTATAGACATACATTTGTTTTACAAATGAACATTAAACTCAAGGCTAACGAAAACATGCAAGTAGAAGAATATTTAATATTGTCATTCATACCAAGTCTTAAGAGTATGGAATTGTAATGAAATGCACCATAGCTTTTAATGACCAAAATCTATACATAATAACAATAGTTTTAGTTAAAGGATGGAATCAAAATATTAGATCCAACACATGATTCAATACAATAAAGACAATATTAAGCATTTAATAAGCTAATTATTTCCAAAGATAAAAGTTGATATATCTCATTAAACTAAAGAATAAAGTTAAATCATTTGTGAAGTACAGTAATCAACAATTTAAAAGCATTAATAAAAATAACATAATTTCTCTTAATTTTACCAATTCTTCCACATGTTGTACAAAGGACCGTGATCCACCTCGATGAGTAAAAGGTAACTTCATTATGTTTTCAATGTTCAATGTTGAGCGTCGCTTTATGATTAAAAGTTAAGATTAAAGTATCAATATTAAAATATAATATCATGTTAAACATGATAAAGCAAACCAAACAAGATTTTGATGAAATCTTTACTTGGAATTTTTCTGAGGCAAATCTATCACATAACCAATCCCATTGCTTTTGATCACTAACATGCTTATATGGATTCTGCTTTGCCAAAGCTATTGTTGGGTACTTCTTGAAATGCTTGTGGCACTTGTTTCTGTGATCTCTGTATCTTGCAGCCATTTTGCCTTCTATAGCCTTTTTCACATGATCTTGAGTAAAATCAATTATAAACTTTTCCTAGAACACAAATAGTGAAGTAAGAAATATTTAAGCTTCTAAGCAAATAAGATGACCAATTGATATTTATAAATAAAACTTTTAGTACAATAGTTAGATATTTTTCTTATTCTTTATCACAATTAGCTAAGCCAATAAGATTATTAACCAAAGAAAGGTTAGTCAATAAACTAAAGTTGATTTATTATTATTCATAGTGGACTAATACTTAGATATTTTAGAGAGAATGAAAAAAATATAAGAAAAAATAGGACAAGTTAACTCTATATGGGATTTTAGTTGGAGATGATTACAAAACTTTATAATTAGAATAAATCATGATAGTGTAAGGATAGTAATGGATAAAATAGAAGGTAATAAAATTATAAAGATCACATGCTTACAAAATTTAAAGTTAGATTGCATTAATATGGTAAAACAAGGACTAGAAATTAACTACTTTTAGTTGGTTATTTAATCTACATGGAATTGTTAATTAATGTTTCCTGGTAATTTTAAAACTTAAATTTTATTTGCCTCTACCTCTAAGGAGAAAATGGAAAATAATGATAAAGTATTGTTTTCCATAGGCTCAAACTAATATATATATTTGTAATATAACATAAAATTTTACATCTCACATCTTCCAAAAATGGAAGTCAAATTACCATAATAATAATAATAATAATAATTACAACAACAATAATAATGCAAAAACATACACCCATATGGTATCAATACCAAAGCAAATCTAACAAATAGCAAGCTCACAAATTTTAAATTAGTATAACACTCATTTAACATTTCTAACTTTAAGTAAAAAAGGTCTACATTAATTTTCACTCATATACATGCATAGGTATACATATAAGATATAAATTATCATTTCATTACTAAACCTAATTAGTAATGGAAAAATTATGCATCAAATTAGGAATATTTTCAAGCATCATACCTGCAATTTCTCCATCATGAAAACTTTGTCACTTTCTGATATATCAGCCCACTTCTCAACGTCCAATGGTGCATAATTTCTTACAATGGTTCCTATTTCAGATTTCATTCTACTACTGTTGACACCAGTCGGAGCATTATTTTCGGGTTTAATCTCAACCCCACCAAGTGGTCGACTTCCATTTGCTTGGATCAATTTGTCTATCCCAACACCTCGACTGTCCCCCCGAACTTTCCTACGTCCTATGCATTGATCATTAACAATAATTAGTTCACATAAAATATTTTAAAACAAATAGAATGTTGTTATAGTAATTGTTTTATTAAAATCTCCATAAGGTAGTCCAACTTACATAGATAATTTCTATATTATAACTATATAGAAGTGAATCCAATAAAATGTTTTCATAACACTAAGTCTCAAATGTTTGTTGTGATTAAATTATATTAGTACAAAGATCATCTAATTTTGTTTCAACTTAAATAAAAAACTATGAAAATTAATGTGTTTCTTAAGTAATGCACATAAACTTGATTAATCTCTATTTATGATGTTTTCCATAAGATAATCTAACTTACACAGAAGTATATCCATATGTACACTAAAGTCTCAAATGTTTGTTGTGATTAAATTATATTAGTAGAAAGTTCATTTAATTTCAATGCAACTTAAACAATGAAAATTAATAATTTCAGGTGATGCAACTGAACCTGTTGAATATATATATGTATATATATACATATATAAACTAATCCAACATCCTTACCAGTGTAGAATCAGCATCCATGGTAGAGGTGTTGTTATTGGGATCAAAAGGTGTCTCACTCGTGTCCATTATTGCAGGGGTTATGGTGTCCTCTACATTCCCAAAACCCCGCATGAGTTCATCTATACCAACTATCCGATTGTGACTACGAGTCATCCTTCGAGCTGAGCATTAGAAAATTATAAGAATTAATTAGCACATATAACTCATTGAACATAAAGAAATTTGTTAAACAAACATACTAATAAAGCATAATTTAGACTAAATTGACTATATTTCAAAATAAAAGTTAAAGTTTTTTTAATGCCTATATAGATTTAATATTGTTAAGTCTATGACAACAAGAAGAAAAATTCCAAATTTTCTTAACCTATCCAATTAAACCAATTCAACATGCTTACGAGTTGAGTTTTTGTTAACATTTCTTGGTGTCCCACAATCTTGCAATGTGGAGGGGGAATTGGGGTGTCATCTCCATTCTCAATATCTTGCATAGGTAGAAATGTATCAACTCTCTGACTATCACTACACGGCATCCTGCGTACTGAGCATTGAGAAATTATACAAATTAATTAATGACATATATGATGTTGTTCAACACCAGATGGTTTCTATAAACAATGATTTTGCAAAGCATATTTTTCATAATATAGTCTAATACATTTAAAATAATAATAAATAATATAGGTATTTTTTTTCTTTCATACAAATAAATTATAACACTTTAGTTTAGTTATATTTCAAATAAAAAGGAATGGATTTTAAGATAATGAATAGAGCAAATACAAATGGAGTTAGCCAAGTTTACGTTTTTATAGCTTTAGCCTAGTAAGTATATAACAGTAATAAAACAATCACAATTTCAAATTATGAGGTAACTTATCTAATTAAACTAGTTCAATATGCTTACATGTGGAGTTGTTTTGATGCCTACTATGTGTTCCATTGGCTTGCAATGTCGCATTAGTTGTAGTGTTCTCTAGATTCCCAACACCTTGAAGTTGTCGGTCTATGCCTCCTCTCTTGCTATCATTATCAATCATCTTACGTGCTAAGCATTAAGAATTATATCAATTAATAGAATTAAGTCATTGAAGTTAATGTATAGCAATTTGATCTAGTTATACATATGAAATAAAATGAATACATTAAATCTCTAATATAAATTATCAATTACAAATGGACTTAACTAAGTTTATATTTTATACCTTCAATATTGTTACATCTACAACAATAAAAAAAAAAAATAAAATCAATTTTTATTTCAACATATCTAATTAAACCAATTAAACATGCATGCTTACTTGTGGAGTTCTGTTGAGGCTAGTATGAGCAACATCAACTTGCACATTTGGAGGAGTTCTATTAGCTTCCTTGATTGGACTTGTACCTATAATCCTTCCACTTCGTGTCCTCTTTTGTGCTAAATAATGACAAGAACATATATTTTGTTAATCTACATGAACTTATTTAGAACATTTATATAAAGTATTTCAACTTCTTTACCTGTGTCAAAAATCATTTCCACTGTGAGGTTGATGTTTAACCTCCTACATGTCCCACTAGTTTGCACTAATGGAGGAATACCTTCTTGACCTTGGCTGAGTTGATCAGTACTAAGTCTTTGAATGTCATTCTTTGTCATCTTATGTGTTGAGCATTTTAATGTATAAGTGTTAATTTGACATCATTAACTCATTAAACAAAAAAAAATGTCAAACATATATTTTAACAAGTTAATTTTAATTAAAAATCGATATGACCTGCATTCACATTATCCTCTAACTGCTTAGGTATGATAGGTGGACGTGGTCTTTTCCAGGACCATCTACAACTATGCTGAAAATATGTATATAGAAAGGCAGCTATTATTAATAAGGTGAGAACTTGTAATCAATAAATAATGAAATTTGAATAAAACATATATATGTAAAGATCAAATGAATTAGTAAACATGATAATGGAAAACATAGTATCATTTAAATATCATACTTGCATGTTTAGTCACTCTCACTTTCACTTGAAGCCACTCCTCCACAATGTTATCATTATCAACAATGATATCTTCTTATATTATATCATCGCATATGAAATCATCATCACCATCATCATTTATATCACCCATACACAAAATGTTATTATTTATGACTTCTGGATTAACATTAATGCGATCAAAACGTTCTAATTGATCATCTAGTTCAAATGACCATTCAATATCACATGACTCATTTTCTTGGTAAGCATCATCTTGTTTGTCTCGTCAAAATTTGCATCAACTTCTATATTACTGTCCACCTCTAAAATATCCCACAAGTGTCTATGTGAACCTTTTGCACAACTTTCCAATTTTGGCCATTTTATAATCATCAAGATAGAACACTTGATGAGCCTGAGTAGCTAGTACAAATGGATCATTTTCATACCAAGTAGAACTAATGTTTATGATGGTAAAGTGTGGATCTTGTTGTATTTTTTTCCTTTGGTGATTTGTGTCAAACCACTTGCACTTGAAAAGGATAATCTTATACCCAAATAAATAATCTAGCTCTAGCACATTGGTTAGAACACCATAAAAATTAACATTTTCTCCATCATGCTCCCCTGAAACACAAATGCCACTATTTTGGGTAATTCGATGATCATCACGATCTTTTGTGTGAAAACGAACTCCATTTACAATACATCCTATATATGTGTGAATTCGAGCATCTGGTCCACATGCCAATGAATACAGTTCTTTCGTGACTTCAGATGGATGCTTAATACGCATTTGTCTCATCTGTAATAAGAAAAATGCATTTTAATTGTTGTTGTTAAAATATATACTCTACTATTAAGAAATATGAAAGACATGATTAATAACTTACATGATCTTTAAACCACTTAGGAAAATATTTTTCTTGTTCCAACTCCAAATTTGAAGCACTTATCCTTCGTAACTCGTCCAAGTGCTCACTATATGTGCATTGTTCACAAAAGTGTGTATATAAGGGTGTTATATTACACAAATGCTCTAAAAAAAACATATTTAAACAACTCGCACAAGATTGGTTAACACTTACTCTAAATAGGGTTGCAACTCACGACAATTGTTTATGACATACCAATGTGCCTTTTCCAATTCTTCTTTCGAAAGTTGCTGTAATTGTTGACCACCTACTGGTCGTGCTTGTTGTGAGAAAATAGATAAATGGCCAATAGCTTGTTCTTCTCGATTATCCTCATTCCTTTCATCTCGAGTGAAACATGTTTCAATTCCATGAAGGTACATTGAACAAAATGTTAAAGCTTCATTCACAGTGTATGCTTCAGCAATTAAACCCTCTGGTCGAGCTTTATTTCTAACATATTTTTTTAAGGTGCCCAAGTTCCTAAATATGAAAGAAAAGTACCAAAAAAAAAATAATTTTATTTATCACATGATAACATTACATAAATTTCATTATTTTTTAATATAGTTAAATGTATGTAAAATACCTCTCAAATGGATACATCCACCGATAGCTTACTGGTCCAGCAAGCTTAGCCTCACAAAGTAAATGCACCGCTAAGTGGATCTTAATATCAAAGAAAGCCGGAGGGGAATATCCTTTCAAGTTTACACAATATTATGACAATTCCTTCCTCTAATCTTTCTAGGTCCGCAACGTACAATGTCTTAGCACATAACTTTTGGAAGAATCCAGATAATTCAACCAATGCAGTACATATGTCCTTATTCAAGTAAGGACGAATACCAACAGGGAGAAGCCGTTGAAGCAAGACATGACAATCATGAGATTTTAACCCTAAAAATCTTCCCATCGCTAATGTTTACATTTCTAGATATGTTTGCTGCATAACCATCTGGAAACTTGACTGACTTTAGAAACTTACAAAATTCTTTTCTTTCTTTGAAAGTCAAGGTATAACATGAATGGGGTTTTAATAGCTTATTTCCTTTCAATTGAAGATGTAACTCATTCCTTATCTTCATGTCGGCCAAGTCCAAACGAGCTTTCTCAGTATCTTTAGTCTTCCCTACAATGTTCAACAAGGTATTGACCACATTATCACAGACATTCTTCTCAACATGCATGACATCAATATTATGTCTCATCTTAAGTTTTGACCAATATTCCAACTAAAAAAAAATACTCTTTCTCATCCAATTTAATTCTTCAGGCCCTCGTTTCCTTTTCTTGTCTTTATTATTTATATGCTTACCAGGCCTAGAATTATAAACATGAGACAATTGTTGTAAAATATCCTCACCAGATAGTGTCTTAGGTGGTGGTCTATGTTCAGGCTTACCATCATGTTGTCGACTCCTTCTCCAACTATGATTAAGAGGTAAGAATCTCCTATGACCCATATAACATATTTTGCTTCTAATGCCCTGTGAGGATGTGTCTTCATTACAAGTAGGACATGCCTTATACCCTTTTGTGCTCCAACCAGACAAGTTTCCATAAGCAGGAAAGTCATGTATAGCCCATAGTAGACATGCATGCATGCGAAAATAATCTCCACTTGACATGTCAAACGTATGGACACCATCATGCCATAACTCTTTAAGCTCATCTACCAAAGGGCGTAAGTATATGTCAATATCCTTACCTGGAGCATGTGGCCCAGGTATAAGTAATGACATCATGAAAAAACTTTCCTTCATACACTTCCAAGGTGGCATATTGTATGGCACAAGGACAACTGGCCACATACTATAGTTGTTACTCATAGTACCAAATGGATTGAAACCATCAGTTGCAAGGCCCAACCTCACATTTCTAGCATCCTGAGCAAACCAAGGATATTGATTATCAAAATCCTTCCATACCTCTGAATCCGTCGGATGCCTCAACACTCCATCTTCATGGATTCTTTTTCCTTATGCCATCGCATATCAGCTGATGTATATCTTGACATAAACAATCTTTGTAGCCTTGGCTTTAATGGAAAATGTCGTAACACTTTCTGAGGGATCTTTCCATTTTTATATCTTGGTTCGTTACACACGGGACAATTGTGAAACGTCTCATTTTCTTTCCAAAATAATGCACAATCATACTTGCATGCATGAATGGAATCATATCCTAAACCAAAATCTCGCAACATCTTCTTCGCATCATAATGTGATTTTGGAATGTTTGCTCCGTCTGGAAAAGCATCAAGTAGTAGTTCGAGCAACATGTCAAATGACTTATTGCTCCATCGATTAAGAACCTTTATGTGCATCAACTTTACAAGAAAACTCAAAGCTGAGAACTTAGTACAACCTGGATACAACTCTCGATGAGCTTCACTAAACAAATAATCAATATTCTTCCCATTTCTACCTATTTCATGACCAATAGATTCATTCGAGTTAACTTCTTTATTTCTTGGCCCATGCATATCATTTATTGCATCATTAATTTCATCATCAACATAGTTGTCATTGATCATACACCCATTACTATCACTACACATATCAGGCTGCGCATGTGAAACACCTTCAACTTCATCACCATGATGTATCCATATATTGTAACTACTTGAAAACCCATATCTAATTAGGTGTTGTTCAACTATGATCAAATCTTGGAATCTTACATTTAAACACTGTCGACATGGACAACGTGTCTTATTATCCACTCTTAAGTGTTGCTTTGCTACCTGAATAAATGTTCTCACACCTTCAACATATTCATTACAAAGTCTATTTTGTAGTTGCATCCAACTCCTATCCATCTTCTTAGATCTGATACAATCATCAATGATGTATAGGCATAAATTTAGACTCTCACACACACATATGTATGTAAGTATGTATGCATATTTGTATATACCATATGTGAAATAAGGAAATGAGATAAATTAAGTGAAAACAATGTGGTAATAGTCTCGCTATTACATGGTCATACTCACACATATAAAGTAAAGAAATTGCTCATGCACAACTAGTTTATCTTGTGATAGAATGATGCAAAGGTGAGGTGTTGTTCTTTGCATAGGCAAATTCCTATTTTCACATATATGAAATCCTTATTCCTAAATGAGCTTGGTAGCTATATGCGTTAATAGTAGTTCCTGTATGTTGCATTGGATCTTGAAGTTACGATTCTAGGTAAATATTACTGATAGAAACTCAAGACCATCAATTTAAAACAACCGACAAAAGGTAAAGAAAAACCAACAACGAAATTAATTAATCCATAAAAAATTTGGAAAAGAAAAATCATAGGGGAAGTTCAATAAGGATTATCAACCAACGATACGATCATTATAATGTCAATGCTCACTTAAATAACAACCAACTAAGAAGTAGTGAACACTATAGATTCATGAATTATAATATGATGTCTTAATAAACACATAAAGACAATATTAAAGTACTTATTATTCTACCTAACATTAAATAGAAGGAAGATATAGGTTATAATTCACATTCCAATGTTAGTAATTTTCTCTAAAGGTATGACTATGAAAGATCAAAATTGTAGAGAAAAAAAAAGTTAAAATTTATACCAATATAGTTACAAAAAGCTTCTAAAACAAATTACATTGAATCTTAACTTTGTGTTGTAGGCCTTCTAGAATCTTATTCTTAAAGTTAAAATCTCAACAACAAAGAGAGAATCTTAAGGTTCATATTAGAATAAAAAAAATAAGTTTATAAATTTTCTACCTAAGACATAAACCTTATAAATAAAAATTATAATAAAAATGGACCATGATGATTTAAGAATACACAAAAAAAAAAAAAAAAAAAATGTAATTTGAGCATATCAACATATGATGAGTGTCTTATGCATTCTAATATATCCAACTTCCTAATTTAGGTGGTAGTTCCTATTCCATATAGGAATGCATAATCCCTATGACTCAACCACTAATAAGCTTCGTTTTACTTCAACAAAATTTCGACAGCATTTCCCCATAGTTCTCCAAGTACACGAAATGGGCAAGACATTATTTAACCTTGTCCAAATATGCACCCAGAGAACAAAAGGAAATGTTATCGAAATTTTAAGAAATGAACGAAGCATATGAGGGTGATTTCATAGACATTATGTTATCCTATACTGTCCAACCGGACAATTCAAGCATAATTTGTAGACAAAATTTTAATCACATGTTAGACAAATTAAGAAGTTGTCAATTTGAAACTACTTCATTGATAGGACCATTTTCACTCTTTGACAACTTCAATGTCTCTAACATGTAATAAGAAAAAATTTGTCACACAAAGATACTTGAACGGAAGTCTAAGGTTTTATGCATGCATATATGAAGAATAAAAATGAGAAATTTACTTCTTTAACTTTTTTTGTAAATCAAGTACATGTGCATGTGTTCAAGAAGGCTTCTAAAACAAATCATATAATTTGCAAGATTTTTTAAATAAGGTCACATGTTGCGAATCAGCATTTGTGCGGCAATTTAGTGATTCGGATTAACTAGGAAACTCAGCAAGAAAACTGATGCATTATAACCATATAGATAAGAGAGAATGTCCTTTATATTTCATAAATAAAAATATGATTCAACAACCTCAAGGTAGTATGTGACACATAGCCCTTTTTTTGTTCTTAGCACAATTTTCTAATCATAATAATATGCTAAATTAATTGAACCTTTAATATCATAAATAATTTAGTAAAACATAATAAGTATTTCCTATATAAGGGAAAAAATTGAAAATAAATACTACATATATGAATATTAACATGCTATCACTATTTGAAATATTTTTTAAAATTTAAGTATGTATTTCTAGATTCATATAAAGAAATAAAATATTCTGATCAATCAACTAATTTGATGCATAACAAAAAGAGGAAAACATACTTCACAAATTGAATTATCAAGCATATAATCAAATATAAGAAGAAGTGAAGCCCAAATTATTACTAACCTTAATGCAAAGAAATATCAGCTACTCAACAACCACTCAACAAGTCTACAAGACAACACCATAACAAATGGAGAGGAAAATTGTTAGAAGATCAAGAAACTAGCTGTTAATTTTAATTATGTATATAGAATTGATCTTTAAGATAACCAATATTCTTTATATCAATGAATGAAAATTGATAAGAAGAGGTTAAAATTATACAACATGCACAACAAAGATATCTACTGTAAATATTTAGAAACTTTTGTAATATAAGAAAATTCTTAAAAATTATCATATTAGAGTCTCTTGCACTACATTCATTTTCCATGAGAAACACATAAAATGGAATCCAAATTGAACATATATAATTAAGTCCATTGTGCCCTGTCAATTATACCCAAAAATCCTACGAATTTAACCTTATTCATGACCTTTGCAATAATTCTTCATGTCAAAGCATTGTTATTTTTAAATCTCCTCAAAAAAGAGAGAAATCTCTAGATCTTCTCACCACCTACTGCCAGTCCGTAAGTCCCCTCTTTTGGCTCTATCTTCTAAATCCTCTTCACCTCAAAAACTAAAAAATAAAAAATGAACAACATTCTAGAGGATCCAAAAAGGTAGGTAGAGGGCAACATTCAAAATAATTGCAGTAAAAGGATCAAGAGTAGTATCATAAAATGAAATGAGTAGGGAGCTATAATGGTTATACCTGAGAGCACTATCTTATCTTCTTTTCTTCTTGCCTCCTCTCTCGGCTTCTTTTGCTCTCTCTATCTCCAAAAAACCAGTTCAGACCTCCCTCGCTCTCCATAGTTTCCAAAAGAAAACCCCCCAGAGCTGTCCAAAAACCAGTCCAGACTCCTTCTCCCAAAGTCTCTTTCTTTCTCTATTCTTTCTTCTCTTTCACCCCATTTGTTTTTCTGAAAGCTCCCTAAAAAAATCCTTTCAGACCCACCTCTCAAAAGAAACACATGAGAATTTCCCCCAAAACCAGTCCCCTATTTTTTGGTAAGGAAATTAGTAGGTAGGGAAATGAATAGCTATGAAGATAGAGAGTCTAAAAAAAATATTTATTTTATAATAAAGATTTTATAATATAGTGAAAAGAATGGATTGGAACGTGTAAATTTGAAAAAAAAACATGAGGAAAGATTTGGAAGAGTGCAAAGTGTAGGGTCCTTTTCCTCTGGGCTACTGACAAGTGTGTACACAAAAGCTCAATCTGCCTGATTGAAGCATTGGACAACGCTTGCAACTAAGCTCCTGTTGATATGGATGTGTCTTGCCTTCTCTTCTACATTGATGTCTTCATGCTCCCACAAACTCCATAAATATTATAAACTTGAGAAGTTGGTAGTCTTTTAAATCATTCATATTTTATTCTTAATAAATCACAACGCCTTTTGAAGTGTACTGGTGATGAGAATTCATATGAGGACTAAAATGCAATCACAACGCCTTTTGAAGGACTGTTTTTTTTTTTTTTTTTTTTTGATTGAAAATTTTTATAAATTCTGAATAGACTTGTTTAATTGTTGTACGCAATGGAAGTTTCCTGAGCCCTTGATTTCAACAACTGAACCTAGTTCCAACTTCCAAGTTGCAAGTTGGTAAATCCAAACCCTCCCTTTCAAGAAAACACCAAAAGGTTTGATTGTTTGTCTCCCGTTCACAACATCATTATGCTTTAAACAAACACTTCTCTAGGCATTTAGACTTGTAGTTCTCATAATGAATGAAAGGACAGGGAAAAAAAAAGCCACTTCTCTTACTTAGTGCTGCACCACTAACTCTCCAAAAGCTATATTTTATTTCTTGTAATTGATGAACACTGACCCATTTTGATACTCACATCCTCTCAAAATATATATAAATATATTTCCTTTTACATTTGAGTATTTATTTTATACAGCTAAAGCATAAAGATTCCTTATCTCAAACTTAGTTTTTCACAAATGCATATTATAATAATATTAGTTATTATTTTATAATCAAAATAGGATTATAACTTTATAAATAAAAATAATTAAATTAAATTAAAGTCTAAGAGTAATTGAAGAATATTAATTTCAATTAACTATTATTATTATTATTATTATTATTCTTATGAATGTCTCTTGTAAAATTATAAAATTTTAGTTTACCATCAAAATTCAAAATTACTTTTACACTTTAATTATAACTCACTAAAAAAATTGATTTTTGAAATATATTGTTACTAATAATTAAAATAGAAAAATAGAAGATTATCATGAGTGAAAAAAACTGATTGCAAATTAAAATTCATTAGCTAATACTACAACATGGAACATATGCCAATGTGATCCTATAGTTTTGATATTACCTAAACTACATCTAAAAATGATATTACAATAGTTTTTAGTTAAATTGGACTATCTTTTTCTAATATGTCATATGAATATTTTTATGCTTTTTTTTTTTCCTTTTCATATCACGAAATTGTGTGTTTTAATAGTTTTCTTATATATATATATATATTGTTTTTATGTCACTTTCCTTTATTATGCCCTATATGTACTTAGTAATTATAAATGGTTATAATAATGTTATATAGTATAAGTGTTATTAATTGTAAAATACAAATTCTAAAAAAAGAAATTAGAAGGGAAAATTAGTGAAGATATTTGACTTCTTAATTAACTTTTGGATGGACATTGAAAAATAAAAATATAAAATAATCTTCTTCAAGTCCAACTAGATTTCAAAAAATATCAAGTTTGAGGATTCCAAAATTCTTATATAAATTTTGTAATCTTTTTATAAAATTTCTAAAAAATTATAATTAGATTATTATCTTTATTTAAAGATATAGACATGATCATTATATATAATTTAACAATTTTGAGCATGCATTTTATATTCAACATGACCTTTCTTTTAACTTAACCATCCCAACATAAGACAAATGAGGAAAGTAATAAATATAGATGTATAAATTACAATTTTCAAATCATCAAATTTTATTATTTTTGAATTTTTTTTGGATCTTGAGTAATATTTACTTGTATTGATAAAATAAAAATTAGTTTCCCCTGTTTGTCTTCCTCTTTCTCTCTCTCATTTATGTCAACTCTCTTTCCATCATTTACATCAACATCACCTCCTTCTCTCTATCATTGACATCACCTTCTAAAATAATGATTCACCTGCAAACCTACAAAGCTACAAGAGCTTCATAGTGAGCCTAATAGTCTCCCTCCTCCATTCCCATTTCCTATATATATATATATATATATATATATGTAGATGTTTGTTAATATACGGGGAAAGGTGATTGGTATGAACAATTTTTTATTTTTTATTTTTAATTTTTGCATTTAAGTCTACCATAGAATAACTTTCATATACAAAATCATTGATAGAAGTATAAAAAATTCAAATGAGGTTTATCGCATAAGATACTATTGCAGTATATTTTCAATCATTTTAATATTTGAAAAATAAAACATCAAATTAATTTGTAAAAGTGATTGACATGACCAAGTTGTAAAACTTACCTAATAACAGGTTAAAGGTTTTGAATAATAATTGTGTTAGTGGACCACATGGTCTTTATAAGGTATAAGTTATACAATGAACAAGAATTATATAAGAGATTGTTATTAAATAAAATAAATCTAAAAAAGTAAATTTAACTATGGGTATCACATACACTTACATTAATTTTTGTAGTATCATTTTTCACATGATATAGGGTTCTTGATTATACTATATATGGTATCACCTTTTCCAAGAGTTTTAAAATTTAGAAACAGGGATTCTACTATAATTATTAGAAATTGAAAAAGAAAAAGAATTGTGAATATAATATAAGTCCTCACCATCATCTACAATTATCTTTATCTTCCATTTAAAAAAACAATAAATAACATGTGTGTATTCATATTTACACTTCTATATTGTAAATGTTGTCATTCAAAATGTGGTATTTTATACAAGAGATGATCGGCAAAAATATAAAAAATGGGTGGCTTCCTTTTTTTTTATATATAGTATAATTCTTATTTATATGAATTATAGTGACTTTTATGATTAATCTATTTAGAATATAAATTATAACTTTTGGTTGATAAAATATTAGTCAAATTTGGGAGAACTTCTCAAACTTAGTAGAATTATAAGGTTGAATATAATAAATAATGATATTTAGGTAGAATTCTTACATTTCATTTGTTAGTGATTTTAAGAAATACCTTTTAACATAAAAAGTGTTTTAAGGAAAAAAATATATGCTAGACAAAATTTCAAAAATATTATTACAAATATAAAAAAAATTACTTATAATTTTCAAAAATCACTTGTAGTAGTTTCTAAAAAAAAAATTATAGTATTAGAAAATCACTTATAATGTTTTATAAAAGAAATACTTTATAAATAATTTTCCTAAAAACATTTGTAGAGAAAACACTTTTATGAAAAAACATTTTGAATAAAAATACTATAAAACTCTCTCTTAATAGGTAATTTTCCTAAAAATACTTTCACATAAAACATTTATGTTAATAGCACTTCAAATAAAAATACTACCAAATACACTCTTAATTATTGTTTTCATACTTGTAAATTAATTTGTTTACATTTCAAATATCAAAAGAGAAATAATTTCCTTCAAATGAGATGTGAAACATATTTTTATTTAATTAGAAATTTTAAATTATAATAAATTATTTTATATGGTTACTAAATATATTTTTAAAATACATGTTTTAAATATAAATCCCTTATATTGTAATTGCATAAATCTCAAATTTTTTCAATTGAAATTTAAAAGCGATATTTGATACATTAAATACAATAATTTGTTGATAAGAATTTCATATTTTATCTTTTCATTTTTTTAAATATTAGAATCAGTTTATTCTAGCTGATAATCAATTTTTATATTTTTTTATAAATATAAAAAATTATAATTATGATAAGTAATTGGTTTATTACATATATATTAGTTTTTTGCATTATTCAACAGCTTGGTATCCAAGAATACGTTATTTAACAATATTATTTAATACATAAATAATAATATATACCATTATTTTTTGGTGGTGGGTCACAAAAAAAGTTGACTATGATTTGGTCTTGAGTCTTGATATTATTATATAGACAACTTATCGTAGAACACTTATTTGGAAGGCTTTTATTTTTATTTTTATTTTTATTTTTATTTTGAGAGGATGTTGGTTTCCACATGGAGAATGCATGCGCAAGGAGACCATATAAAGTTCATAGCAAGGAGGTTTCCTTTGCTTGTTGGTCAAACCAGAGAGAAGTAGTAGGTGGAATTGAACATGAGTGTCTAGTCCTTTAGGAATGAGTGGCTACTCTTGAAAGATTAGGTGAAATGATGAAATTGTGATATTTTAATTTAAATGAAGTTTGGGTATGAGCAGGATACTCCACCTTTCCTTTAATGCACGGCTCTCAATGTAATAATTATGAAAAAATTAAAATTAAATATATAATTTATATATTATTAAAATTAAAAATAATTATAAAATTAAAAATAATTATAAAAAATTTAAAATAAATAAATAAATTAATAATTAATTATATTATTTTTTATATTTGAGATTATCAAATTAAATTATTTTATTAAAAAATATGTATAATATTTAAATGTGAGCATGTTAAAAATAAAAGGAAATTTTATTATTTTAAAATATATTATATTTTTATTTAATATTATAAATATTTTTAGAAAAGTAAAGTGGTATTGTAGACCACCAAAAGGTGGCTTTGCTTTATTTGGTTTTTTTAAGGCCTCATTAACGTTTTTGTCATGGAGAGATAGGGAGTTTTGGGCAGACATGAGGGCCTTAAAAAAGCTCTCCCACTTTGACCTTGGCTTCATGTCACCACCATGCTGAAAGGACCACCTACAGCTTAGAGGAATGGGGAGGTATGGGTAGAGAGGTTTTTGGGAAAGGGGAAAAACGGAGGAGGCTGAGAGAGGTTCGGGGAATTTTTGAGAGAGAGAAGGATGAGAAGGGGAGAAAGAGAGAGTCGGGATTGAGGGGGGTTTTTCAATGAGTTTTGAGAAGAGAGTGCGGGAAAGGGAGCTCAGAGTAGAACTGATTCTTGGGTCCATTTTTTAGAGAGAAAGCAGCGGTTGGTGCTAGAAGAGATGGGATAACAGAGCATTCGAAAACGAGAGAGAGAAGAGAGTTGGACTTTTAGAAGAAAATAGAGGAGTTGAGGGAGGAAGCGGAGGTTGGAGCTTGCAGGGAAAGATTTTTCTGGGGAGGCGGAGGAGAGCTCACGGGGGGAATCATCTTCAGTAGCGGGCAAGAGCGAATGAGAGGAGGCCAAACACCAAATGAGCGTCTTCTCCATACCATCATCTTCTCTACCAACATAAGGAGCTTTGAGAAGACGCTACGGAGGGCCGAGTAGAAGAACTAGCATAGGTCTTCTTCAAAGCAGCCACCTCTTCAACGTTGCCATTCGCGAGTCCATGTAGCACACAGTAGTTGCAGATCACATCCGCCAACTATAATCTTTTGGGAATGCAGCAACCCATCTCGACACCATCTCGTCCATAGCCCTAAAACCAGATTCAAACAGTGTTGAACCTCTTTGAATTTAAGGTTTGGCTCAGCCATTTTGGTCATTTGTTTTGGCTTGAAGTTTCGTGTTTTTGTCTTGAGGTCTTAGCCAAAACTGGTAGGATTTAAGGGCCTAAAAGGCCACCATTTTCACTGTGTTTTGAAGGGAGTTTGGAATGTTAATAAATCATGTTTGTTTTTGGAAGAATATTTATTTTAATATCTCATATCTCTAAAGTCTCAAAATTTGATTTTCATATACTTGAGTTTGATTGGCTTGAACATAGATGGAAGATTCTTTCTGTTTCCTATAATGAGTTCGGTGTTGGTGTTGTTGATTAAAGTAAAAAATAACAATAATAAGGACATTGAAGTATGTAGTCAGCTGTTCAATGAAATAGAAATAATGTTTGTGGTTGGACTTAATGAAACTATTGATCTGTGGTTGCCATGGAAATTATAAATTAATGGGATACAAAAGGTGAGGCCATGCATGGTTACAGCTGGCCATTGGGTTGTTTATGTTAATGTGCCCATGTTCTATTTTTATTTTTTTTTTAATGAAAAATGAGAGCGGGGAAGTACAGGCAGCTGCCACATTTCTTTTGTTAATCTTCTTTGGATTAAAAGAAAATGAATTTGAGATTGAGAAAAGTGTGTGACCTTCATTTTTTTCCTTTTTTTTTTTGAAGAAAGCCATTCCGATTTGTTTTAGAAAGTTATTAGTTCTTGTTTTATTTATTTATGTTTTAGAATATTTAAAAATCAATTTCAATTGTTTCTTATTAATTTGTAGTTGTTTAGAGTTTCCTTTGGAAAGTTATTAGTTCTTAGGGCTTTAGTTTACGTTTTAAAGTATATGAATTCATGTAGTATAAATAATTTATACGGCGATGGAATACTTTCAACATGTTAGTGGTTTGTTTTATGGAATAAAAAATTTATATATATAATTTAAAGTTGACAGGGTCAAGACATGGTGTCAATGGTTTGTATTGTTTTAAATTTAAAATTAAACAATTGGAAGCTAATATCAATGTAGGTTTATAATATCCATGCTAGTTTATGTAAAATTATTTGTTGGTAACTTTGAATATTCATGTCATTTTTTTTATTATTTGTTGTTGGATTTTGAAATTCCATGTTTATCTATATTATCCTTGGAATTATCAATTCTTATTTTATTGATTCATGTTAATTTTTAAAATTTTTAGTTGCTATTTAAAATATCCATGTTAGTTTATATTACCCATAAAATTATTAATTGTTATTCTAGTTGATCCATGTTAATATTTTTGTGCTCCTTTGAATTAGTTCTCAATCATTCATCTTATGTAGATTACGTGTGTTTCATAATTTATTATATTAATTTAATTGGTTTCATACTCCAAGTTTATTATTTTAATTTAGGATTTAATATCAATTTAGTAGATGTATATAATTTTATTTAATTAATTTGGTTAATTTCATGTTATTGTTTACTTGTTTTAAAGTTTGCTAATTTTAGTTTTAAAGCATCAATATTTAATTTGTAGTTGTTTATATATATAACTTTAGTTAATTGATTTAATTAAATTGGTGCCATATTTTGCATGTTTTCACTTTTGTAGTTTTAGTTGTAATCCGTTGATTAATGTGGAATAGTTAGAATTCGTTTGGGTTTGTTTGATCCAACATTTTAAATGAATGAGCTTGACCTTTCCTTTATTATTATAATTTTATCGAACATCCAAAGTACATCAATTTGATTATTTAAGGATTAAGGAATTATTGATGCATGGTGGTCATTGCATTTCGTGTGGGATTTATATTATAATGTGCGGCCATAACATGTTCAGTTTCATGAATTATATTATTTCTATTATTTATTGGGCTATTACATTATTTCTATTATTTAATAAGTTTTTTTTTTAAACTTCTTTTAATTTTAAATAAAAATTTTCAATTTTCCTTGATTTAGAATAGTTTTCCCAACTCTCACCTTTTTTTAATAAACATGAATAAATTTTCTCATTTTCCTTGATTTAGAATAGTTTTCCCAACTCTCACCTTTTTTAATAAACAAGAATAAATCTTCTCATTTTCCTTGATTTAAAATAATTTTCTCAATATTATTCATGATTCAAAATTTCTCAATTTTCAAAACTGTCTCTGGCTAGGTGTGGCCTCCTAAGGTGGTCCCCCCCCCACCCCCAAATGAGGTCCCTAAAATGCAACTTACTAAAACTATAGAAAGGTTCAAATGGGCCCAACCCACTCTTGGAAAATGAGGAGTTGTTTGAAAACTCAAGGTGTTTGAGAAAATGATTTTAAAAATCATAAAAAATGCATGCCAAGAAGAAAACATGGCAGCATGAATTTTATTAAATCTGGAATTTTATTCGCCTATGAAAATTTCTAAAGAGGAAATTTTGAAAAGAAAATATAGCAAAATAAAACTCACCTTGGGAGGAGGCCATACATGGAATAGGTGGATGTCCACGTCCATGAGAGATGGTATGGGAAAGTTGGCCATGAAATGCCAAGTATGAAGAAGATCCAAGCATGAGGTGCAAAAGGAGAGTAGCCTTGCATAAAGAATTTTGGTGGGGACCACGCGCAATCATCTTGTTGTTCCCATTAGTCTCTTTTTTTAAGTCTTGGAAATGAGCCATACCCTCAGCCTTTGGGATCAATTCCATACTCATACCTGATACCCCCCACATGAACAATTGCTTTCCACTTGGCGAGAAAGTGTTGTAATTTCCATAATTGCACTTGTGTGGTGGGTCCACATCCAATACTTATTCCCTTTTTCTCCATTCCCGTGCAATTCACATCCATCCACTCACATGGTATCATGATCACTAGGATTCCAGTTATACAAATTGATTAAACTGATCATTGAGCCTCTTCTTTAACTAAAGAAAACCATAGCCCCTCGAAATTCAACCCTTCTGAACCACAAACCAGAATAGCCGCAAGGATTAAAAAAAATCCAGTAAATTCCAACTTGGAAAGTCTTCTTGATTTGCAATTCTTTGACATTCGAATAACCATGGGAACCACCAAATTTATTTTGACAAATTGATAGTTCATGATATCCACATCCGCCAAAATACATCTTCTAACCCCACCGAGTGGTCAGTCCTTGGAGTTCCCATCCTTGAAGAAGAAAACGAACTGTTAACCTCACCATGCACTGGCTTCTTTTGCAACCCAGAAAAAAATCCATCTTAGATAATTTCCAGATTTGAAACCTCATTCGCTGGTGCCTTCACAGTTTCCTGTGTGACTGGGAGCTCATGTTTCAGATTTTTTTAACTAGTTGAATTTCGCCACCCGCGTTTTTGTCTCCAACTCAGTCCGGGATTCCGGGTATTCCTCAAATTTTCTTCTAAATTTCTCTCTCTGACAAAGCCACCTCTCTCTCTCTACTGAATACACTTCTCAAATAAGGTTACCCCACTTTGGCCTTGTTTCTGCTGTGGAAATCCTGAGAGCTTTCTTGGCCATATATTGTTCCATGCAAAGTCAGTAGCAACAAGAAGTGAAACCGAGCACAATTTGACTTAGTGAAAGCTTCAGCAACGGGTTCCAAAGATGGTGACTACACGGAAGATACATCTTGTATAGGATGAAGACGAGATTTCCACCATGGCAGGGATGCCGTTAATAATACAGAAAGCAATGGCAGTCTCAAATGAGAAGTTCACAGGTCCGGGAAATCAGCAAGGTTGATGAGACATTCCTTCCCCTGTTCTTTCTCTCTTAAAATCCTTAGGAATATCATTACTCACCCCATAACACAGGGAGGGCACCAGTAGAATTCCTCTTGGGGAGTCAAAATGAACCCAAACCAAACTCCAATAGTATAGAGAAAATATCAAAAGCACGATTAGCAAAACAGACTCACAAATAAAGAAGTCTTCTTAACCAAGTATCTGTCATGAGTCATTCCTGTGCTTATGAATAGAGAGGGAAGAAGCTAAACCCAGATTTATGAATGAAAAACAGAGATGTAATCTTCCAAGGCACAATGTAGTTAAAAAGAAAAAGATAATCAGATTATTTTCAAGCTAGACCAAAGGAGAAAGGGATAAATAAGCCACACCAAGCTCGTGAACAACCATAAAGAAAATCAATCAGGTTCAGATGCTTTCTCTGATACTCACATCTAAATAGCAAAGTGATTTTTGAGCTCTCTGAAGAAAAGAAGAGAACAGCATGAATAAATAAAGGTGAAACCCACAGTGACCATACCTGGAGGACCCAAAAGCCCTCTCTAGAAGCTAAGGCTCCTCTGCTCTGCTCCTCTCCAATCCGTTTCCAGATGTTCCTCCTCCTCAAGGCCCTGCTCTCTAAAAATGCTCTTCGTTCAAATCCTCTCTACTCTGTTTTTCTCTTCTCCAAAGATGCTTTCCCAACCGCCGCCTTTTTCTCCCAAAATGGAAGGTCCTCTCCTTGCCCTAGAATTGCGTGCTCAAACCCTCGCCGAAAATGGCAATAAAAAGGCTCAAATGGATGGCCAAGTGAGGGCACTTGTCCTCATCTGGGTAGGCCAAATAAAAGCTCAAATGGGCCTACTCTCTTTAAAAAAAGGGCCAAGCCCAACAAAGACAGCCCAAAAAAGAAAAAGGCCCAAGGGGTGGTCTACAAATATATTAAATTTAAATACATTTTAGTATTATATAATATTATTCAATCTAATTTTAGTAATATATCCTAATAAAAACATAAAATAATATTTAAAAATGTAATATTATTTTTGGATCATATAACATTAATTAAAAAGTATTTAATGTAACAAAATGTTACAATTACAAAAGTGTAACTATGTCATACATAGATTTAATTAAACAAAATTTTAAAAACTCACTATATAAAAGACTAATCAATGCAAAGGAATTTTACATATTAAAATCTCATATCAAATTCTCATCCAATTTAATGACTCGAGTAGAAAATTCATACTACATATATGGATTGTAATATATTAAATTTAAATATATTTTAATATTATATAATATTGTTCAATCTAATTTTAGTAATATATCCTAATAAAAATATAAAATAATATACAAAAATAAAAATATCATGTTGTTGCAAAATAACCATAAGTGGCAAATTTTGTGTCTAAATTTCTATATCATTTTTTACTAACAAAAAATTCAACAAAATATTTCATCGTCAAAATATATATCTTGAAAAAAAAAATCATCCTTAAATGTTTACTTTCATAGCCAAATTTTTTATGAATAACTTACTTATGTGAATGTCTTCATATCAATATATTTGGTGACAAAATCTATATTTTTGTCTCTAAATCTCTATAACATTTTTAGTAACAAAACATTAAATAAATTATTTCATCGCCAAAATATATATCTTGCAACAAAAAAAAAATCATCCCTAAATGTCTACTTTCGTCGCAAAATTGATTATGAACAACTTATTTTTTTTGAAAGTTTGCATATTAATATAATTGGAAACAAAAAGATACATTTTTCGTCTCTAAAACTATGTATATAAAAATATTGAGACAATTTTTTAATTTCGTCGCTAATTGATACATTTAGGGACAATTTTTTTCCCAATCTAAAATTTTTGTCGCTAATTATTCTATTTCTTGTAGTGCAAGGAGGATGATTTTATGGTTTCAATCAATGCAATATTTGGTTTAGCATCTCATCAAACCATGAGGATCCATGGTAACATCAAGAAGAAGGTCGTCATCATACTAATTGACTTAAGAAGCACCCATAACTTCCTTGATCCTGTAGTGGCCAAAAGAACAAGATGCTTAATACAAATTACCAACCCCATGAAGGTGGCAGTGGTGGATGGAACTAGAATTACTAGTGATGCAACCTATAGGCAATTGACATGGAACATGCAAGGGAAGGAATTTCAAGTAGATTGGAGGCTCATACCTTTGGGTGGGTACGATATGGTATTGGGAATTCAGTGGCTAGCTGAATGAGGACCCATATTGTGGGATTTCAAGAATTTGAGAATGAAATTTATTGTTGATGGAAGGAAATTCATGTTGAGAGGTGTGACTATAGGTTCCACCAAGTAAGTTTCAATAGATCAGATTCAAAAGGATTTCAGGCGTATGTCCCAAGAATTTATGGTTCAAATTTTCTCTATACTCTATACAAGAGAATGAGGAAAATATAGTTGAAGATGAACAATAGGGTAGTTGTTCAATGGCTCATACATTGGTCCAACTCATTTCTAGAAGATGCAACATGGGAAGATGCTTATAAGATTCAATAAAAGTTTTCACAATCTCAAGGCAAGACTTTTTTTTTTTTTTTTAATGAGAAAGGGAATGTTACAACCCAATTCAAGGATCCCTAAGATCCCTTAATCTTTAGTTTCTATATCTATTTAGTTTAGGGAATAAAGAATCCCTAGGATTCCTCAATCTTTAGTTAACATTTCTATCTATTTTCTATTTAGTTTCTTATATAAATAAAGTAGAGTGTAATGGGGAAAGGGGTCGAAAAATAATCTCAATAAGAAAAATTTGTTCTCTCAATTTTGCATCTTCTCCTTGGGTCCTAAGAGATCATCTCTTAATGTCTTAAGTTCTAGAAAGTATGACTGAAGAAGTCCTCAACATGATTGTTGGTACAAATACAACCTTAAAGGTTTGAAGTATGTTGGAGGAGCAACTGTTGCCCAATACCAAGGAAAATGAAGAAAGATTGAGAGATTGTTTTTTTACACAAAAGAAGGCCTCTCAACCCTTGTATGCGTACATCAGGAAGATTAAATCATTATGTGACAATCTGGCAGTCATCAACAAACCTTTGTCAGTTGTTAACAAATTTTTTCCATTGGCTTGTGGTCTCGCTTTAAAATATAGGGAATTTCAAACCACAATATTATCTAAAACACCCTATCCAACACTAAACGAATGTTCTATCTTTACAGAATTATGAGCAATAGGTCAATTCTGAAAAAGAAGGAATAAACATCATAGATCACTCTCAAGCCTTCTTGGGAGAAAGAGGAGAAAGATGAAGTAAAAGAGGTGGAGGTTTCATTTCATAGGCTTTGCTCTTACAAGGGTGGCCAAATAAACCAAACTCTCCTAAAAACCCAAACAATGTTCAACAATAGAGAAAACTAGATGGAAATGGCAAGGCAACAACAACTATGGTTCTACAAGATGGCAAAATAACCAAAATTGTAATGTAATAATGAAGTGATGGCACTCAAAACCTGAAAATGCAATATATTGTAATTGTTGTCACTTGATGTGCTATTATTCCATTGGGTTTGAATCTATATAAAAATAAAATTATAGGGTATGCTAGTACTATAAAGGTATGTGGATTTACTTCATGAATACATCCATGATACAAAGAATTTTTTTTTTTTTTTTTTTATCAAAAACTTTTCAATAATATTGTTCTTTCAATAAGTTTTAGCTTAATGCTTGTTGGATACATTTTCTATTTGTGTTTCTAAAAATAAAATTAATAATAACTTATTTATAAGATATAGTAACCCTTATACAAAATGCATAGACTTATTTTACGTCCTTAAATATTATTTTTAAAATTTTGAAATTTGAGGTAGTGAAGTTTTTTTAAATATCTCAATTCTTCTAAACAATTTTAGAAGGCATTATCTCTTCGATTAATTGTAAAGTATAGAATAATCCTTTTATTTAAAAAAAATTAAAAAATTCGAAGAATTCATTCAAAGCAAGCATCATTTTATTTCATATTTAATTTTTTAAAATAGAATATAAGGTATAAATTATTTCTTTTTCTTTCTATTTAAAAATAAAAACTTACAGTAACTGATTGGTAGGTTACCTCCTCAATCTGCAGTATAAATATAACTATCATATTCACAACTGCTTCTCCAAGAAAAACAGCCAACTCCTCCCTGACATTCTCTCGCTTTCTCTTATTTTCCCTCATTTTCTCTCACTTTCTTTCTTTCTTTCTTTCTTGCTTGCTTTCGAGAATTGAAGTTGGGTACGTATAGCTTTGAAGAAGGTGTTGGAAGTAGTAGTTGCTTTGGCAACCAACATTTTGTTGTTGGTACTCTTGTTCATCAATCAGGTATCCTTCTTTCTTTGTTAATTTCTCTCATTGATTTTAATTAAGGGCTGTTGTTTCAGAGAAGTCTTCAAGAAACCGATAGTCTCGTTCACTTGGAGTTTCTAATGCCACTTTCTTTCTCTTTCTCTTTCACTTGGTTTCAAGAAGCTGACAAGTTTCATTTCAAATTTGTTGATATCTGTTATATCATCTTCATCAATCCTATAAAAATCTTTTTCAGCTCATTTAATAGAATTTGAAATTGGCAACCCACTTCCTTTTTTCTTTCTTTCTTTCTTTCCTTCTTTCTCTCTTTCTTTCTTGCTCTCTCGGCATTGATATTGAAGAAGCTGATACTTTGATTCACTTGGATTAGGCATTTTGCTCAAAATTGCAATGTCGTCCTCAACATTCGACGTGTGGTTCTGTTGTGGGGATTGCGGTGACAACCTTTTTTCTTTTAATGGTCTCGTTAAGGTATATATATATTTCTCTCACTCCCTCTCCACATATACATGTGCATAGTTTTAGCTAGTTAAAGTAATAACATACACATTATATTACTCTTGTAGGAACTTGTTTCACATCGCAATAGCGAAAGTCGTTGGCTACTCTTTGGTGAAAACGCGTAAGATTTTTCGTAATATTGCATCTTTGTTTCTTGTATAATCGCAGAATTTCTGTACGTGTTATGGTTGGAAATTAACGAGACATAAAACTCGATTGATGCATCTAATTGGCACATAGCTAATTGTGTACATAAAATATATGGCAGTGGCTTGAATGTGAAGTTTGATGGAAGAAAGGCAATTAATCAAGCTCCAGCCAGCGTTACATCCATTCAGGTCAAAGATGAAGGTCGGATGACTCAAACTGATTTGGCGGATATCCACTGTTCTAATTGTGATGGTCATGTTGGATGGAAAATAGTAAGGATGATCGTCCCCTTGTCCCCCTTGTCGTGGATTTTGTGTTTTATACATGCACTTGCATTAATTAGCATTGGATAGATAATCTTCTTTTGGTGATATAAAGATTCGTGAGAGCAACAATCACCCAGTAGTCCATAAAGGCCAATTCATACTGCGGAGTTTTTATCAGGATAGCTGGGAGAAGCAGATTTTCGCTCCACCCGAGGAAATGGATGGAAGAAGACATGGCTGATGGCTCTGGCTACCAATTACTAAAATTTCTGATTCTGTTTGTTTTCCTATCATGGCTAGCTGTAGATGTAAGTACCAAATCCAAATGGGATGCTACTGTTGATCGATTTGATTCATTTCTTTTCTAATAAAATTCTTCCATTCAATGTTGAGTGAAAAATTGTGATGTAATAATGAAATGATACAACTGATCAAAACCTGAAATGTAATAATAGCTTTACTACTATTTCATTCAGTTTGCATTTTGGAATGAATGTGTCCATGAGAAACATATAAAATTATAGGATGTATGCCTCATCGTATCATGCTTTTCAAGACTCTATCCTAACAATTTTATGGTCACTTTGAGCATAGTTACAAGCCAAATTGTGTCAGCTAAGGGCATTGAAAAAAATAGTTTCAAACCAATCGAGGTAATTGCCAACCTTTCTAGCTACCTCTAGGACAGAGAGATGTGAGAACTTTTCAAGAGATGTAGGGTTTACAAGAGCTTTCATTCAAGAATTCAGTAGTAGTATAGTTAGACCATGCATTGTGCCGATTATTGACTAAAGATGAACCCAAATCAGTATTTTATTACCTATTTTAAGTTTATTCCTTTATATTAATTCTTTAAAAGAGCAAAAATCTCATGTAAATATAAATAAAATCAATCACTCAAATGAACAAAGGATATAACGTGGAAAAATCACCTAGCAACCTACTAGGTATAAAAAACTACGTGTGGTCTTTCGATCGCTAAATAATCCACTAAATAAGACAAAAGGGTACACAATTTTACCTGATGGGATGTATCTATTCCCTAGGGTCTAATACCATCAGCACCTACACTCATTTTCTATATTTGAGATACAACACTCCCATGTGCTCCTTAGTGGATCCCTTGAAACCCTATCGAAGTTTTGCGATGAGATCTCTGACCTTTGTTGTAATCGAAAATTACCAATTGAATAAAATACCCTACGATTTTCAATTCAAAGTCAAATTTCAATTTCAAATGTCCTCACCCTATCTCTATGCAACCATTTTCTATATGTCCCTTGACCAATTCAAAGTCCTCAACTGCTACAACCTATTAGCAACATGTGATGTTTGCTTCCTGATCAGTGCCACCTATCCTCATGTTTAATAACCCACGTCACTATCTTGGGAACTACTTGCTTACACATGTGCTTTTTATCTGGTACTTGAAGAGATTGGCTTGGTCTATACCAAGTGTCTTCCTATCTTAGTCTACATGTCAACCCTTCACATGTCAAGCCCTTAATGTGCTAGTAACCCTTTTTTTAAGCTTGTTCCCAATGCCAAGGAGCCTTTCTTGCTTAGGCTAGCCTTAACGCTAATGAGTCCTCTCTGTGTCATGCAAGGTATCAAACCATGCTTGTTGTTGAGCATAGGAGCATCAGTCCACATAAGTGTTTACTTAGCCCCTTGTGTATCTAGCATGTTGCTTGTGTATTTATGCAACCTATGTGCATACCAAGCCTTGTCTTGGTCACATGCTTGCAACTTACCTTGGTTTTAAGCCCTCTCTTAGCCTACCATTCATTTCGATTTGTTGGATCTTTGAGCTTTCATCTTTAAATCTTCAAAAATTTTGAAAACTTTCTTAAATCCTTGAGGTAAGCTTTCTCCAACTCTTCTCGAGTGTGGAAGCCTTCCCATGTTAGTGTGATTTTGAAAGCTACAGACCCCCTATTTTTTAGGGATTAACAAGGAAATATTTGAATAGTTTTATGATCCCTTATAATTATTCTTTCTTAATTAAAGTCAATATTTAAGGAGATATTTTAAACATATTGGATAGTCTTCACCATTAAAATATTGCTTTTTTATAACTAAAATGAATATTTAGAAAAGTTGGCAAAACACATTTAGATACTTCCTAATTTATTTTTAATGAAAATTGATACTTGCCTTTGTAATTCCCAAATTCACTATTTTTATTTACTTTGATAATTATATCTTAATTACCAAATTCCTTTATTCTTTATTTGATTTGAATTTCCCATGTGACATATCACAATTTGATTTTAAGGAGTTTTGTCATGTGACCATTTTTATTTTATCACTTGTATATTTTATTGTATATTTCATGACATGTGGCAACTTTTTTTTATTTGATCAATTAGTAAACATATGTCATTTTATGACTTGTTTTTTTATATAACATGATGATTAATAAGTGGTAAATTGTGATGTAATCATGAAGTGATACAACTTAAAACTTGAAATGCAATATATTCCATTTAGTTTGCATTTTGGAATGAATGTTCCTATGAGAAACTTAAACTTACAGGGATTTCACATGATTGGTCTCAATTACTCAAGTAATCAAGTAAACAAAAAAGAAATTGTGAGGAATTTCACAATTTCACAAATATGGGTATGCTATTGTGGAAGTACATGGATTTGCTTTATAAATACTCCCATGAAATGCAATTTTTTTTTTTTTTTTTAATTTTTTTTAAGGAGAAACGTTTCAATAATATTGTTCTAGATATTATATGATTACTAAAAAGAAAAACGTATATCCCAACTCAACCTAATTAATTCAACAAATAAACTTATTACCTATCAACTTGGTAAACAAGTCTGCAATCTGTAGGGAAGATGACACAGTAGACAAAGTAAGAGTGTAATGCTGAAGGTGATGACAAGAGCGGTGATAATCAATCTCAATATGTTTGGTTCCTTCATAAAAAATTTAGTGGTGTGCAATCTAAACACTCTTGTTGTCATAATAGATGAGAATGAGATAAAAAATAAAAAAAATAAAAACAATCATGTCTACAAGTAACTAATGTAACCAAACTATCTCAATGGTGGTAGATGTCATAGCATAATACTTAGATGCTATGAAAGATCGAGAAACAATCCCCTAAAAATATAAAAGAAAAAAAAATCTAATTGTAGTTATAGCCTTTAGGATAATTAGCCCCTAAGCTCATCCTGTATGGGCGAATAAGATAGTCAAATAGCATGTGGAGCAATCGAGCTTTGAGTGTCTCCTTGCGCAAAAGCACCATGTATCTATAATCGGCCTTTGTAGGAATAAAACCAAGACTAAAAGGAGTATCATGATCAACTGTAGTCACAAACTCACTAGATCCATGTTGGTGTCGTCCTAACCTAAAACCAGGTAGAAAGGACATGTCTCTCATCATATCAAGAACAAGGGCACTACTATGCTGGTCAAATGACATGGCCACGAAATCTCTGCAAAAGTCTTGAATCTCAAGGGTCTGTACCTCATCAAATGTGAATACTGTCAGAAAAAAAATCATCATCACTGTGACTGATATGAAATACTAGCTCAGAGGATGAAATCATGTCTCTGGTAGACTATACCGTAATAACTTGCCCATCATGGATAAACTTCACCTTTTGATGAAGGGAAGATGGAATAGCTTCAGCCCAGTGAATCCAAGGTCGACCCAAAAACAAGTTATAAGATGCAGGAATCCTCAAAACCTGGAATAATATAGAGAATATGGTCGGGCTGATCAACAAATCTATAGTTAAGGTTCCTATGACCTCTCTCTGAGTGTTGTTATAAGCTCTCACTGTCTATGTGAAGGGACCAAAATCTGAGGATGCAAAGCCAAGGGCTACAACAGTGGCTAATGGACAAACATTCAGGGAAGAGCCATTATCCAACAGGACGTATGGGACTCGATGGCCTGAACAACCAACTAAGATGTATAGATGATGTGTATGGTCTGAACCCTCGGGTGGCAAGTCATCATCAGAAAACACTATGCAAGTGGCTCTGCCATACGTCATCATGTGAATCAATCCCTCTGGAGTAGTAAAGGTCTCAACATGTATCTGACTCAAGGCTCGAATCAATGCATCTCTATGAGTGCTAGAAGATGCCAATAAGCTCCAAATGGATATACGAGCCTAGGTGCTCTGCAACTATCTCAATATCTCATCATCCTCCCTCTTAACCTTCTCGTGAGAGTCCGTACCATCAAATGGTCTAGTAACTAGAGGTGCAACTTGATCTATCTTCTCACTACGAGTCATAACACATACATCAACAACCTCAGGCCATAGAATAAACGGAGCAAATGTGCTCACACACCCGACATATGATGGCGTAGAAGGAATCAACTGTAATGGTGCTCTATTTGGGATCAAACTGAATGTTGTAGGGATCGAAAAATATAATGTTGCTCCTAAAATCTCATAACCATCATCTGGAACAATCATCTTAGGCAATCCATCATCTCAACTCAGCATGTGTATTACATTGTCCTGAACAAAATCCATGTGATGAATACCACCAGTAGGTGAAGTCACTGAATGTGTGGTGTGAGTAGGTAAGGGGTTCGTGGTCACACTTGGCTGTCCCAAGTTAACCAGACCCTGATCTATCAAGTCCTCAATAGCATGTCTTAGAGTAGAGCAGCGTTCAGTGTCATGTCCTGGACCCTGATGGTAAGAACAGTGAAGGTCCAACCTGGACTGAGGTGGTGGTCTCGGTGCTAATGCAGTCAACAATCCTCCCTCTACGAGCTTCTAGAAAGCTCTACTCAAAGGCATTCCCAATTGGGAAAACTACCGTATCGGTCTCTAGGTAAGTAGAGCCCTAGGCTAGGGATAATAAGCGGGTGGCCTTTGTGTGGCCCGAGTAGCATAAACTGGTTGTGGAGCTAGGTGTAAATATGTAGGAGACATAGGTCTAGAAGGAACAGGTGGCCTATACTGCACCTGGGGTGATGGAAGATAATAAACTCTGGAAGTCTGCTCAACTGTTTGATAACATTAAGGGGGCCTCAGTCTGGCGACACTGACGTCTCCTGATCTTTGTCCAATAGTTGGTTTATTCCCATTTGAATCAGAAGGGGAAGACTCAAGCCATAATCATCTAGCAATACCTTTCTTAATACCATATAATGCTTGCACCAAAGATCTAAAGTTCACATGTGGGAATCCCATCAAATGTCTAGCAAATCGAGGTTGCAAACTCCTTATAATCATGCTGATTTGATCCCTCTCAGATGGCCTATCAATGATCTAGGCAATCTTCTCCCTCCAATGGGAAATGAATGATATGATTGTCTCATCGGGCCTCTGCCTCAAGGCCTCTAACTCCCTCCATGAGACATTTATGATAGTGTAAAATGCAAACTATCGCAGAAACTTCTAGGCTAAATCATCCCATGAACAACGGCGTGATACGTCCAAAGAAGCAAACCAACGTTGGGTTGCCCTACTCAAGGACATGGAGAATAGCATAATCATCTGAGCCTCATCTAAACCATGGGCCCTCATCATAGTACTATATAGTCTCAAATGAATGTGGGGCATCTAATCCCCGTGTATTGCTTGATCTCTAGCATCTTGAACTTGGATAGCAGACTGGCCACTGGTAGTCCATCAAAATCATCTTATACCATCCCTCCATCTGATACTCTCATCCTCTACTCAAGCCTGTCGATGCGTGCATGGCCATTCTCCGGGATCGAAACAACCACCATGGCAAGCGGTGGGGCAACCTCAATTTGACTCTGTAAAGTAAATGGTGTAGGCTATGGAGCTGTTTGACTAGGCAGGAGAGATAGCGGAATAGTGGGATCATACTGCACACTCTCCTGAATTGGAACCTATTAGGCCTGCTGCCCATCCATCCTCTGACCGAGACTAGTTATGGCCTCCTGGATTGAAGCCACAGCAGCAACGAACTGATCAATGGTAACCACATGTGAATCCATATATGTTTTATCTGACTAGTCTGACACTTTGATCAATCTACCTCTAACTCTGATCCAAGAAGCTGAACCTAGATCGAACGTACCAATACTCTTACAATAGTGGAAACACTAGATAAGATATGAAGTAAGGAAAACTCTACAAGGAACGTCTATCAACTATGTGAGAAGGTAACCTGGAAATATTCGGACTGATATCCATTTCTAAGCAAATATAGAAGAGACTACTACGAAGGTAACGAAACCTATCACTACTAACCTGGCTCTGAAGGCCCACAAATCCACCCACGTGTGGGAAGGGAATCTTAATGAGGTTTAAACTTAGCTTATAAGGATAAGGTGGTTCTCAAAATAATAGGGTGGGTTAAAGGAATCCTTAAAAGAAACGATCATACCTTTCGATGGTACACAACCCTCTGCATGCCTCCAAAGAGACGGGGCACTTCCATGCAAGGTGGTCATCACCTCCACACATGTACTACCTCAACATCTTAAGGGGTTTCCTATGGTGAAATTTCTCGCAACTCTCAGCACTCAGTAGTCAACTAAAGTGCGTAGTGAGTGGTACGAGTGCATCCGAAAATCCTATGAAGCTAAAACAGGAAAAGAAACACACTGGTCACACAAATATCCATGAAACCTAACTCTGGGCTATACAGGTCTTCAAAGATCGAACTCCAATCAGCATCAATGTGTCGACCTCCTCTAAAATGCACCCAGACATCGATATAGCCCGTTGCTAGATCCTACTCCTAACCTCTAACTCGGTCAAAGAAACAAGCATATACAAGGTCTCACACTTGCAAAAGTAAGAGCTGAAAAGAAGGAAATGACCAAAACCAAAGGATTGGAGGTAAGGGGATAGATATGCAACCCACACAGACAAGCAACATTCAATCACGCAAGAGAAGAGCAGTCATGCAACAGGCAGTCAAGAAAAGCGCATATATATCATCCATGTCTGCACATAAGCTAAATGAGAATATGACAATCAAGACGAATAGTGACAAAGACAACATGTTCAAGGATAATCAAGATAATATACAAGCAAGAGAATCAACACGTCCAGTCGGAAGATATACAACAATGAGTTTATACATGTGAGGTGAAAAGAACAATCATGGCAAGATCAAAGTCACTATGCTAAGATAGGCAAGATAAACAATCAACGTCATCAACACATTAATGTCCCAAATGAATATGATAGTCAAGCATAGGAAATTATCACATCAAACTCTTAGTGTGCTATGAACACTCAATCATAGAAAAGCACAAAGAGAAGGTATCCATCAATCGACTAATTAAACGCCATATTTGCCTCAACTTAAGTTCAAACTTGATCTTCTATGAAACCAGAGATTCTGGGTTAGATCCTCGGCGAAGTCGCCAATTTGTGGACCCTGCATTTTTAATGATGCGTTGCTACTTGATTGACAAGACTCACTTTTTGTTTATTTGGTGAAAAATATGATTTTTAGAAAAGACTTGGAGTCTTCCCTTACTTTTATTCAATTTTAAAGGGGAAAACAAGTAAGAATAAAACCCCTAAAGGATTCTTGATTTTTTTTGGAAAAGTTGTCTGTGAAAAACCTAAGTTTGGGTATGGGGATCAAGTTACTTATTGGGAAGGTACAGTAAAGACCATAACATCCCTCTAAACCCCTAAAAAATGGGTCTCTACTAAATAAGGTGAAGCATACATGACAGTTGACTAGGAGATCAATGGATGCCAAAATGATCAAAGTTAAAAAATAAGTCATGATGACGAAGTAATAAACAAAGTGAGGGTGAGAGCTTACCTTAGTAGCAGGTAATAAAGTGTTGTCATGAAACAAAGTTAGTGTACAATGATAAGTGTAAAAAAACTCATACAAAACCAAATCAAAATCAAACAAAATCGATTGCACAGTTTACTTGAATTATTTTTTAAAGAAATGTTATGAATATTGGGCCCCCACCAAAGCCCAATTTATTTTGTTATGAATTAATTCTCATAAATTCCATTGTTTTGGAATTATGAAAACTTATTCATTTTTATTATTTATTTTTATTTTTATTTTTTGTTTTTTTAAAAAAATTGAAAATGGGAATTAAAAAAAAAAAATTGGAATTTTGGAAATTTTGGAAATGGATTTTTTTTTTTAAAAAAAAAAAGTTTGGAATTTTGGAAAATTTGGAAAATTTGGAAATTTTGAGAATGGTATTTTAAAAAATTGAATCTGAAATTTTGAAAATTTGGAAACTTAAATTAAAAAAAAATGGAATTTTGAAAAAATTATTTTGAAAACAGAATTTTAGAAAATTAAATTAAAAAAAAATTGAAAATTTAGAAAAATTAAATTTTGATATCAAAATATGAAGAATGAGATGTGGTAGTGGAATTGCATGCCAAGGTAGCCATGCAAAGTGTGGGCCTGAGTGCAGTAGGCTTTGTTAATGTTGGTGGTTTTAACAAGTGAGATTTTTGGGTTGGCATGAGATTTTCTGACTCAACTGTGTGAACTTGCAGTGAAGTGCCTCCAATAACACTAATAATTGCCATCAGCAATAATTCCTCAAATGAGTAGTCCTCTTGACCATCTAATATATCCCATATTATGAAGCCACCTGAGCTAAAATGTCCACACTTTCCACTCTTACACCATCCCATTGCAGTTCGTACCACAACAACCACAACAACAGAAGTAAAAAAAGACATGCCACATGAGTTGACCCTGAGGTCACCTCTTCCAATGCAAACAATACACCTCCAATTGGAGCTCTAAAAACAGTAGCCACTCCAGCCACACACCCACATATTACAAGATAGCGTCGAATCACCTCCGGTAGATTTGACCCTTTGCTCCACTGTGTGTTTTACCAGTTCAGCTTCTTTGGTTCCGGCAAAGGCAAAGAAACAAATTCACGGCCGCGCTTCTTCATGGCTAACTGAAGTTTCCGAGGAATAGAGGAATGATCCACGCCATTGTAGTCAACAAAAAAACTTCTTGGGAATCTTGAATTTCTTGCTACTGCTAGGACTAGGAATTTAGGATCAAAGCTGCTGCTCTTCTTCTTCTTGAGACCCATAAGTCCCAGAACAACCCATTTCCACGTCTTTGTTAACGGAATTGGCTCTACCAACAATACTCCTTTTTTGTACCCTTTCTTTCTTTGGTTTCTCTGGGAAAACAGCGTCCCCACCACCGAAGTACCCAAAATGATAATTTTAATTAAATTGAAAACAAAAACAATGCTTGAATCCAAGAACTGAAGACCCACTAAGACTTAAGGAATCCAAAAATGAGAAATAATGTCCAAACCTAATAACCAAAGCCTCACCACTTCCTTAAGCAACAACCAATTTCAGGAAAATGGAAAACCGCCAGACTTAGAAAAAAAAATTAAAAAAATGAACCAACACCACTTGGATAGAGCAACGAATGAAAATATAAAAGAATCCAATGCTAGAACCATCAATTGACAAAAACTTAAGGATCAGTTCTCCTAAACATAGCAAAACAGAGGACTCGCAAGAAAGTGTATAGAAGGACTGAGAGTAGAGACAAAAGTAGAGTAAAAATTAGAGGAAGGCGAACAAAAAAATCAAGCAAATGTTAAATGTATGAAACCTCATTTCATATATTCTCCATGGGCTTGAGACAGGTAAGGAGACCTTAAGCTAGATTTACACAATATATATGAAACAGTCACACTAGCCCCAAGCCAGGCCTCAAGAATAGCAGCGACATCAATAGCGACTAAATATATAAAAAAAAAAAAATCTCGAAATCAACAAAGTTCAGCATGTAACCCATATTACCCGCACCCAAATCAACAAGCAATGCAGAGCAAACAAATGAGACAAAAAGGAGAAGTATATTAATCAAAGTAAGCAACAAAACTCACAACTAGCTTATCTACGGCCGCTTCTTTTCCTTGTTATGTTCTCTTCTATCCCTCGCTTTTCTACTGGTTTTCCTCAACATTCCATTCCTCTGCAATTGATCTTTTTCAAATCCTTCTCAATCTCTTTTGTTTATATCTGAATCCTTTTTTCTACCTCTTCATTTCCCTTATTTTCTTCCTTCTTTTTTTCTTTCCCCTTTCTTGGTTTTCCTTCCCCCTCTAGATCGTCCACCTGCTTTTCCTATTTTCCAAAATGCTCTTAATTTTTTTTTCCTTCAAAACCTCTGTTTTTAGCCAATGACCCTTGGAATTTTTATTTTTATTTTTATTTATTTATTATTTTTTTAAGCCTCATTTTCTACAGCCTTCCATTTTAAAAAATATCAGTCTTTTTTTTTTATGCACTCGATTTTTACTTTTTCAACTTTTTGTTTAAGTAAATAAAATAAAATAAAATAAAATAAACATTTAAGAAAATAAATGAAAATAAATAAATTGAATAAAATAGAGGGTATGCAGTTCATAAAAAAGAAATATGGCACTTGGCAATTCTGCACAGATTATCGGGCACAAAACGTAGCCATCATCAAAGACTGATTTCCCATTCCTATGATGGACAATATGCTAGATGAGTTGTATAGGGTAGCCTATTTCACTAAACTAGACTTGCGAGCTGGATATCATCAGGTATGAGTACATGCTCTTGATATTCCAAAAACTGCCTTTAGAACCCATAATGGCTATTTTGAGTACCTAGTTATGGCTTTTAGTTTATGCAATGTCCCTTCCACCTTCCAAGCCATTATGAATCCTATATTCCATCCTCATATTTGCAAGTTCATACTAGTTTTCTTTGACGATATTCTTGTTTATAGTCCCACTTGGGAATTACATATAGAACATGTAAGAACAACATTAGATATCTTGAGACAACATCAGTTTTTCATCAAAGCAAGCAAGTGTGATTTTGGAAAATAGGAACTGGAATATTTGGGTCATATTGTGATGCAACAAGGGGTAAAGGTAGACAACAAAAAAATTGAGGCCATGGTATCTTGGCCACAACCTACTAATATTGCTAAATTGCACAAATTTTTAGGCTTGATAGGTTATTATAAAAAATTTGTTCAAAACTATGGATTTTTGGCTCGCCCCCTTACCAATCTCCTAAAAAAAGGAAGCTTTAGTTGTTATGAAGAAGCAGTGGATGCATTCAAGCTGCTCAAGCAAGCCATGACAACAACCCCGACATTAGCCATGCCAAATTTTAATGACTCTTTCATTATTAAAACTAATGCTTCAGGTGACGGAATTGGCGCAGTCTTCACTTAGCAAGGTAGACTAATCGCGTTTATGAGTTGCGCTTTGGGGATTAGTAAACGAACATGGTCCATCTAAGCCAAGGAAATGCTAGCAATTGTGGAATCAATTAGGACATGGCGGCCTTATCTTTTGGGCAGGAGATTTTTCATTTGAATTGGTCACAGGAGTCTCAAATACTTTTTGGATCAACATGTGGCAACTCCCGAGCAACAAAAGTGGGTAGCAAAGCTCTTGGGCTATGACTACGAAATTCCCTACTGGCCAGGACGTGAAAATTTAGCTGTTGATGCCCTCTCTCACTACCCTAACAACCCTCTTCTTAATTCGTTGTTTGTCTCATAGGTTACTCTTTGGGATGATATGAGAAGGGCAACACAAGATGATCCATATATGCAGCAATTGAGCCGCTAGTCAACTACAAATCCCACCGGACCATACTCGATGCAAAATGGTCTCTACTTCTACAAAAGGAGAGTGCTTGTTCCACAAGCTATTCGCAACTAGCTGCTAAGAGAATTACATGACAGTAAAATGGCAAGGCATTTTGGAGTATTGAGGACATTCAAAGGTTAGCTCAACAATTTTATTGGCCATTCATGTACCGGTCCGTCCAAGAATATATCACGTAATGTGAAGTTTGCCAAAAAACCAAAATTGAAACCCTAGCCCCGATAGGATTACTTCAACCACTTCCCATTCCCTGTCAAGTATGGGATGCTATCATTTTGGATTTTATTGAAGGTCTTCCATTCTCCCATAACAAAGATAGTCTTTTTGGTGGTCGTAGGTAGACTCAGTAAGTATGCTCATTTTGTTGCTTTATTTCATCCATTCTTTGCAAATATTGTAGCTGAAAATTTTGTAGAGCACGTCATCAAACTCCATAGCATGCCAAAATCAATCATTAGTGACCGCAACCCCGTTTTTATCAGCAAATTTTGGCAAGAGTTCTTCACTATGTTAGGAACCAAGTTGAAATTGAGTTCTGCCTACCACCCGCAGGCCGATAGACAAACCGAAGTTGTGAGCTACTGTGTTGAACAATACCTACACTGTTTCGTCCATTAATGGCCACGTAAGTGGTATAGTTATTTACCTTGGGCAAAATTCTGGTATAACACCACCTACCATAGCTCAACGGGGATGACACCATTCCAAGCTTTGTATGGTCGACTTCCTTCCTCTATTCCGCTTTATTTTGATGGGTTATCTTAGGTTAATGAAGTCGATCAAAGCCTCTTACATTGGGATGAATTGCTCCAACACTTGAAGAAGAATTTGGACAAGGCAACTAATAGAATGAAGCAAACGACAGGCAAAAAGAGGCGAGATGTGGAGTTTCAAGCAGGTGATATGGTACTCCTAAAGCTACATCCTAATCGCCAACAAACTGTCTTCAAACGAGTTCATCAAAAACTTGCCAACAAGTTCTACGACCTTTATCTAATAAAAAAGAATGTTGGAAATGTTGCTTACCAACTCCAATTACCAATAGGAGCAAAAATCCACCCTGTTTTTTTATGTCTCTCTCTTGAAGAAATATGTTGGGGGTCCTCCACAAGTTAACTTAAGAGTTGCCACCTATTACTGATGAAGGTGTAGCTTCGGTGGAACCAGAGAAAATCCTAGATACACGCTAGATTAAACAAGGCAAGAAATTTATTGAAGAGAGCTTGTTGAAATGGAAACGATTGTCTACTAAAGAGGCTAAATGGGAGGCAACAACGCTGCTGCATAATCAGTTTCCTTCACTGGACCTTAAGGACAAGGATCCACTTGGCAGGGGAAGTATTGATAGGCCGAGAAGGTCTAAAAGAATCCCTAAGAAGAATCCTAAGTTTTTAGCTTGAGTTAAACCAAGTCTTACCAAAGAGTTGTTAGCCTTTTAATTTATTTTCTGCTTTTGTTTTGTATTTCTGCACATTCAAATTTGTTACAAGGTATTCCTTTGAGTTTAGGCTAGTTAGTTTCCTGAGTTGAAGCTGATTTGTTAAGCTTTACTCTATTTATTAGAACATTAGCAATGAATAAAAACAAACATATTTTTCCTACAAACAACTGTGGTTTGTCTTTCATCCAAAGAAAGTGAGTATTTCTTTGAGTTATTTTTGCTACCTAATCAGGACCTAAAAAAACCTTCAACAGTTTCATTATCATTGTATGGATCTTTTATGTATATGAATGACAAGAAGCATGAGACACACAGAGACTATATATATATATATATATGCAAAGAAAACTTCAAAGGCAAGTTACAAGAACCGATTAAAATGATAATGAGAAAGCTTCTAAATAGATCAATTATTACCTGTTGATTTACTAGTAAAGCGGATGCCCTCAGAGCGACTGTAATAGCACCAACCATGACAGTGCTATTGTTTAGATTTTTTTAATTTTGCTTCTTCCTATCTTTACTTATTTCTAAATCTAAATTTTCAATTTTTTCAAGAGTCTGATCTTTCTTTATTTCACTTCCTTGACCATGATTTTTTTCTTCAATAATTTCCAGTTCATCAAGGGCCACAACTTCATTTTGGCAAGTATCATGCATTGCATTTACATTGAAGAATTTTCTCAAAGCAGCTAAGCTAGATCCCACGATCATACCAACTAGCAACACTCTCCTAAAGTGACTTATATCTTGAATGGCAAATGAGATTACTGAAGTTCATATGTTATACAATATCTATGCTCTTTTTAAATATTTACAAAATTCAAATTTGGATAGGGCTACTATTATTTTGATTTCTTTTATTAATTACAATAGAACAAAGAAATTGATAAATAAAACAGAACTTTGAGAATAATAATGAATATGAAAAAAAACTACTTAGGCTTGTAATCTTACTTAGGCTTTTAATTTGTAATATTGAAAGCCACAATTGTTCACTGGTCCCCTGTTTCAGGCCCACTAAAATCTTATGGTTCCAAACCAAATATCATTTTGGTAGAACAAAGAAAGTCATGGGCACTTGCAAAGGTGTATCCATGAAGTTACCAAGTGGAAAATCAATCTAACAAACTGTGATTCTTGAAAAGAAAACAACTTATAACATATTAAAAAGAAAAAATATATCTATATAAATCAAAATTAAGATGTAAAAGAGAAAATAGCTTTGATTATTTAATTTCCATGAATGTCTCTGCTTTCCGTTTGAAGTTCCATTTTCAGAAAATACTATTCATAATAAACCCATCCAAACAAAGGCCTTGTATATATCCATATGCAGTATATTTATCTGGGATACGACCTCCCTAATTTCGTCCTCCCCATCCATGAAACAATGATATATCAAATAGTGGAAAACAATATTAGACGAGGAAAAGACTTACCAGTAGTAATAGATTTTGCCTGTGGTGACCTATCTTAGAAGTTAAAGCCCGTTTGGTAGTAATTGTAGAAAATGCTTTTAATATTTCTAATACTTGAAAATTTTTATCATTTAAGTGTTAAAAATGCTAGAAAAAACTTTCTAGAATCACTCTCAAATGTATTCTTAGTTATTGTCATTCCAATGAATTAGGGCATTTCCTTGGTGGAGTTTACAAGAGGGAATGGATTATGGAAAAGGGCATTTCAATCATGGATTTCACTGATAAGAAAAGCATTAGGGCAACTTAATAATGGATGAAGAAGGCTTTCTCACCACATGGGTTACCTATGATTGAAAAATGTCGACTAGTTTCTCCTTAAAATGCTTTGATTTAGGGTGAGCGTTGATGCTTATGGGGAAACCTAGTAATTGTTCAAAACAAGGTTGGCTTTGATTCACATATTCGGGCTTTAGGAAAATGGAAGGAGGGATATTCAATAATGGTTTAATGGTAGGTCTTCGACAACTCATCATTTAGTAGTCGATCTCAATGATGAGCTCCAAAGTTTTGGGGTATTTCCGATTCTGAAATGGAGGAAATGTTTGGCAAGTGCTCATGGAGAGGGCAAAAAATTATAGGATTATTTGATTAAAAGGTAATTGGAGACTCAATTTTACAAATCTAACCCTCTATTCATTTTGTTAACTTCATTTAAAAAAAAATACCCTTATTTTTTTTTTTCTAAAAATAATTTTTTATATTAAAATATATTGTAAATATTTGAGATAGTTAAGGGCTTTTATGTTAAAAATAGGTTACTCTTAAAAAAATAAAATAAATAAAAACCATGAGAGAATATAAATTTATAAATATGAAATTATTTCAACCCTTTTAATCAATTAATTCAAAATTTTAATATATATGCCTATCATTTAATGTCATTCCACACAAGCGCCAATGTAAAATACCACAATTATGACACTATCATAAAGCACCATAGTATACCTAGTTATACTTATAAAAGCCACATCAAATAATGACACCCCTAATAGGCGTCATGGAATAAAAAACTACAACAAACATTGATGTATCGAATAAGCGTCATTACATATCTCAATATAACAATACTTTTTTAAAATGTTATGATTTTCTATTTTTGTAGTAATGGGTGAGTTGGTTGTTTTCTTGGAGAAACCGTTGTTAATTTTATATGATAGTTATGCTTTTCCTGTAGATTGAAGATGTTACCTACTTATTAATTAACAGATTCCAACACTTTCTTCAAGGTTACCCACCTTCAATTCTTGAAAAAAAGAAAGTGAGAGAAAAGGAGGGAAAGCAAGAGAATGTGACAGAGGGAGTCGGTTGTTTTTCTTGGATCGTGAATTATGATAGTTATACTGCATATTGATGAGGTGAGCTACTTATTAACTGACACATTCTTGTTATATTTCCACTTCATCAATCAGTTCTTGTAATTTTTCATTAATAAAAGTACAAAGAAATAATTTCTACCTTATATTCTATTTAATTTTTAAAAAATAAAAAAATTAGATGAATGAATTGTATGAAAAAATGTAAGATTATATTTTATGTATGAATCTTGGTTGTATGGATTTATCAAAATTACCAAATTAATATGAAATAAAATGATGCTTGCTTAGAATGAATTCTTGGGTTTTTATTTTATTTTATTTTATTTAATGAAAGGATTATTATATATTTTATTATTTTTTATTTTTTTTCAAAAAATTAAATGGATGAATTGCATGAAAATATGTAAGATTATATTTTGTGTGTTAATTTGGTTGTATGGATTTATCAAAATTACAAAATTAATGTGAAATAAATGATGCTTGCTTAGAATGAAATCTTGGAATTTTTTTTTTAAAATGAAAGGATTATTATATATTTTACAATTTTTAAAAATAAATTATTTAGCTTATAAAAGTATGTAGTATGTTTTATAAGTTTCTTCTTCCTTTTTTGTCAAGGACATTGTTGTTTTATATTTAGATGACTAAATGATTTATTTATTACTTTCATTAAATATAATAACATTTTAAATTCCCCCATTAAGCATTATTTACATATATTCAAAACTCATTTTTTAAGTCCATTGTCAAATCCTAAGGCTCAACTCTTGAATAATGGTGGAAACTATCAAGATAAGAGTGCAATCAGGGTAGAAAGAATTTCCAATGGAGTGGTGAAATGCATAGAGATTAGAAAGAATTTCCAATTAATGTACAACTCATATAAAGGTGAAATTGATCAATATAACTCAAATTATTTTTATTCTTTCCAAATATTGATTAATCCGAATTCAATAAATAAATAACAAGTGTACTTATCACTTTCTTGACCAATTCAATGGCCCACTTTAGGACAAAAATTAAGATTAATGCAATAGAAATTCTTATAATAAAAAGATCCATCAAATTATTCTTATTCTTTCCAAATAGTTCTTTATGCTTATTAATCAAAAGAAATTCTTATAATAAAAAGATCCATCAAATCAATCTATGTTTGGCATTTTTGGTTTGCTAGAGAAAACATTTCAACGATGAATGGTAGATATTAAACGCCATAATGGGTGAACCTATATGGTAGGGATCAAACTTAAAAAAGTGAATAACATTGCCATTGTGGAATAGTTCATTTGGGTACTATCTTGGACTTTATTAGCATAAAAGATGACATGGGCTTCTTGTCCTTTTCTTGCCCAAGCATGGTTTCGTATGGCTTAATTGCTAGTGTCAAAGGGCAACACTACTCTGATAGCTACATGATAGATGCGGTGATAAGCAAACCTTTTGGAATTCATTGATCCACTCAATAGGTTCATTTTTAGTCAATAATTGGCACAATGGTCTGACTATACTACTAAATCCTTGAATGAAACCTCTTGTAGACCCTACATCTCCTGGAAAGTTATCAAATCTCTGACTGTCCTAGAGGTAGAAAAGTGGGCAATTACCTCTACCTTAGACTTATCAATTTCAATGCCCTTAGTTGGGACAACTTGGCTTGAAACCACCAAGAAATTGTTAGGATAGAGTCTTGAAAAGCCATGCATACCCTCTAATTTTATGTGTTTCTAATGGACACATTCATTCCAAAATGCAAACTGAATGGCATAGTAGTAAAGCTAGCTATTATTGCATTCCAGGTTTTGATTAGTTGTATCACTTCATTATTACATCACAATTAGAAAGAATTTCACCTTTATATGAGTTGTATATTCGGATTAGTCTGGCTGAGTTGAAAAATTCTCAAAACAAGACAAGCAAGTACATTAATTGGTAAGGCAATAACTAGCGTACCTCCATCAAAACATATCGGTACGTAAAGGAAGGTGGAAATGGTCCCATGAAATCAATTCCCTAAAGATTGAAAATCTACTAGTTGTCATATTAGAGGGGAAATGGTTCCCACAAGTATCCTCATGATAAAAGTCAAGGACACTACCTCATTTGGTACATAACTTGTAAAAATCTCATAAAAATTCCTAATTTTTGAAAAAGAACGACTTCTTTCAATCTTTTACATTCTGGTAATGTCACAAGCAAAGGTTTCAGCCTCTTAAATGCATCTTGGAATTAATTGGACCACTAGAAAGGACCATCTTTAGTTGGCAAAATGGTCTAACAATACCACTTAATCATTAAATAAACCTCCTATGAACCCTACATATCCTAGAAAAGATCTCACATCACATCTCTTACCATCCTAGGGGTAGGAAGGTTTCAAAGCCCTTACCAGTTTCCTTATAGCTTTCCTCAGATATTTTTCATCTCTCTATTTTTCTTTTCATTTAGTCATTAATTGTTTATTTGTTACCCTAAACAAGTTATGAAGTTAAATGACAAAAACAAGAAAATATTCAACCGAGAAAAAAGAAGGAAAAACTCAGTGTTGGGCTCAAAATTGTATTGTATTCAGTTATATGTCATAAATTGCTATAACATTAATGACATGTAATACATTCATATAACAACACTACTACGTCCAAAAAAAACCCATATATAACTACTACTATAGCTGGCGGCCTTAGTTGCCATTCATATTGGAAGACGCCGGTGCAGCATCGTTGCCATAATCATTCATCGGATATGAAGCCGAGTTTCCATAATCAGTTGAATCGAACCCAGGGACGTTGCCAAAATCAAAAGTCGGATCCAAGTCGCCAAAATCAAAAGTCGCATCCCAGTCAGGGATGTTGCAAAAATCAATATTATTCGTTCCATCAAAGCTGCTGCCAAAGGCACCATTCATTATATCGAAGTTATCTAGACCTTGACCTCCAAATTCATTCCCATTACAGTGTATAGACTGATGAGGAGTGGGCGGTGGCATGAAGACACTAGGTTCCACGATGGAGAATTGGGTGTTGCTTTGCAGAGCAAAATGATCATGTTCTTGAGGAGTTTGCAATATTTCAGTTATAGGTTGTGGCTGTTGGGTTTGGAGAGGCATTTGGATGTTATTATATCGATTATTGGCCTCATTAGGATTAGGGTTAAGGATCGGAATCTTAGAGCTTGATGGGCCTGATTCATCAAGCCTAGACTCATGCCGTGATCTTTTGTAGATCCTGTTGTCTTTCCTATAGACTCTGCATAGAACACAGTCATCCAACTTCAACAAAAACAAACAAACAAACAAGAAACGTTATGATATATATTGATCTGCAAACGTGTCTTTAACATACAATAAAAAATAAATGAAAAGAGGACTTAATATATACCCTCATATGATTGACACCACTTCTTCTTGGAGGCTCTGGAGGTTTAGCAACTCTGAATTCATGCATGATCCAGTTGGTTTTGACTCCGTTTTGAAAGCTTCCTCGGTGAAAGACTAAAGGCTTCCGGTACCCCACCGTTCGATCCTCAAATATGATCTCTTTATCAGCTCCGGTAGCCTTCCAGTATCCATCTCCTCCGACTGACCTCTTGGGACGTTGCCCATTCGGATATTTCCTATCCCTTGGAGTGAAATAGAACCATTCATCATTTCCGGATGGCTCGTATCTTGCTGAGTAAAATCAGTCAAAATAAAAGTCAATTCATATATGCCAATAATACTAAAGAGAAGTAGAAACCCTACTAAAACATCTTTGAAAACCATTTAAACTAAAATAGCCAAAAACAATCGACCGCCCATGTTAGATCTCATTCAATAATCATTCACAAGATCATTATAAGCAAAAGAGTAAGAGTACTAAAGAATATAAAGAAGCAGTTGAACTTGAATATAGAAACAAGCAACCTGCAAGTTCATTAGGATCATAAGCATAAAGATCGGCTTCTATTATCTTGTTGGGTGGCAATGACTGATGATCAATCTTCTTCCTCAAGTAGGAAACTATTATCTCTGCATCTGTGGGATTAAATCTATATCCTGGTGGTAAAGAATTAAGATCAAAAAGCTCTCCACCTTCACTATGATTATTCTGCACTTCTTCAGCCTTTCTCTTTGCTGCTGCTGTTTGTCGGCTTGCATCCTCACCAAGTCCTGACAGATTCATTTATTTGAGAGTTAGAGTGTTCCTGACTGAGTTTTCAGTTCATGGGGAAGATATTATACGACAATGAATTTGAGGGCGAGGAGTTTGATTCGATAAAAAGTCTAATTTCACGCATAGCGCTAGTAAGTCGTAGAATTTGCTTTTTATTGGTCACCTTGATGATTGGTTGGCATTCAATCAATCAGATATGGTGAGTATCTGGTTATTTTTTAAAATTTTTAAATTTTAATGAAAATTTGTGCTCATCTTATATATTTTCTTTCATTTTACATTTTTGTTTTAAATTTCATTTAATTGGTCGAAAAACATTACCTTTAACTTTAAACCGCTAATAAAACTGTGCCTATCACTATTATTATTATTATTATTATTATATTTACCTGTTCAAAATCTTTGGCCGAAGCTGCTGCATGTTTGTGCTGGCTAACTACAGAAAGCGATGTTCAAAGTCTTTTGCCGAAGCTGCATGTTTGTGCTGGCTAACGACAGAAAGCGATGGCCGAAGTTGCTGCAAGTTTGTGCTGCAGGCTAACTACAGAAAGCGATGGCCGAAGTTGCTGCAAGTTTGTACTGGCTAACTACAGAAAGCGGTGTTCGAAGTCTTTGGCCGAAGCTGCATGTTTGTGCTGGCTAACTACAGAAAGCGATGGCCGAAGTTGCTGCAAGTTTGTGTTGGCTAACTACAGAAAGCGATGGCCGAAGTTGCTGCAAGTTTGTGCTGGCTAACAACAGAAAGCGATGGCCGAAGTTGCTGCCAGTTTGTACTGGCTAACTACAGAAAGCGATGGCCGAAGTTGCTGCAAGTTTGTACCGGCTAACTACAGAAACCGATGTTCAAAGTCTTTGGCCGAAGCTGCATGTGTGTGCTGGGTAACTACAGAAAGCGATGTTTAAAGTCTTTGGCCGAAGCTGCAAGTTTGTGATTCCTAACTACAGAAAGCGATGGGCCCCGAGAATCGGGCTTTTTTAGATTTTACGGCCATTTTAAAAAATAATTCTTAAAAAATGGTACTTTTCAAAATAATTCTTAAAATATGGTACTTTAAAAAATAATTCCAAATCTACGATACTTTTTGCCACTTTGATAGGTGTTTCTTGAAAAGACACCTTTTATATTTTTCATATCAACCATAGATGTTAAAAAAAAATTGAATTTATACTTCTATTGAAGAGACACCTTCCATAATTCCATAAAATCGAATTTACATTGAAAGTGTCTCTTGAAAAGACACCTTCCACAATTTTTAAATCAATAAGACATGTTAAAAAAATTTTGAATTTGCATTAAAAGTGTCTCTTCAAAAAACAACTTTTATAATTCTACAAAATCAAATTTATATTAAAAATGTCTTTTAAAATAGACATTTTTCATAGTTTTCATATCAGTTTCATAATAAAAAAAATTGAATTTATACTAAAGATGTCTTCTTAAAACACATTTTCTATAATTTCACAAAATTAAATTTATATTAAAGGAGTCTCTTTGAAAAGACACCTTCAACAATTCTTATATCAATCATCCATTGAAATAATTGAATTTATACTAAAAGTGTATTTTCAAAATACGCATTCCACAATTTCATAAAATTAAATTTACATTCAAAGGTTTTTTTTCAAGAGACACTTTTAGTATAAATTTAATTTTTTTGATAGGTGACTAATATAAAAATTGTGGAAAGTGTTTCTTCAAAAAACACATTTAGTATAAATTCAATTTTGTGGAATTACATAAACTCCTTCAATGTAAATTTAATTTTTTTCACTGTGTGATTGATATGAAAATTATCAAAGATGTCTCTTATAAAGACACTTTTAGTATTAATTTGATTTTATGGTATTGTAGAAATGATATTTCTTTAGTATAAATTCAATTTTTTTTAACGTGTATGACTAATAAAAAAATTATACAAAAACGTCTTTTCAAGAGACACCTTTAACATAAATTCAATTTTATGGAATTATGGAAGGTGTTTTTTTAAGAGACACATTTAGTGTAAAATCAAAATTTTTTTAATATTTATAGTTGATATGAAAAATATAGAATGTGTTTCTTTAAGAAACACCTTTCAAAGTGGTAAAAAGTGTCGTAGATTTGGAATTATTTTTCAAAATACCATATTTTAAGAATTATTTTGAAAAATACCATTTTTTAGAAATTATTTTTTAAAATAGCCGTAAAAGTTAAAAAAGCCCCCCGAGAATCTACAATAAGTGTGAACGTGAGAAAAATCATGAAAAGTACATTTTTTTTTTTAGAATAACCATAAGTACATTTTTATTTTTTATTTATTTTTGTATAAAAACCATAAAGCTTTGGGGATTCTTCCAGACTCGTATTTGTTGGGATACTTCCAAACTATTTATCTTCCCATCTATTTATTATGCTACGTGTCTTCCAAACTTTAAACCACTAATAATTATACACCTCGTTCAGGGATAACAATGAGATATTTTTTTTTGGTACTTGCCCCGTTTCAACCTTAATGATACGAGTTTAAAATTTAAATAAACAAATTTTAAAAAAATCTAAAACCTGAAACAATGTTTGAGTATTGTCTTGTAATGGACGGTTCCATCTAATTATATATAAAATTAATTTAATTTTTTATTTTCTTATTTTTAATAATAATAAATATTTTTCAATAAAATAAGTTATAAAAAATATAATTATTTTATTATTTTATAATATATATTTATTTTAATGTAATTAAAATTTTTTAAAAAAAAGTTAAACAGGTGGGACACTTACCCTAGTTTCGTTTAACTTTTTTAATGGGATAAAAATAAAAATTGTTTTGAATGAATAGGACGGATTTAGGATAAAGGCTACCCATTCCGAACCTACCTTGTTGTCCTCCCTAACCTCATTAAATATTTTGGCATCAAAATTAATCTCAAAATATTTGTCTCTATTTTACCAAAGGAAAAATAAATAAAATTTGTGACAAAACTAGATAAAGTAACTAATTATATGGATAATGCTTATTTATGAGAAAAAGGTCCCGATTTTCCGCATTTATTTTTTTGCCATTAAAATCAAATAATCATTGTTTTAAGAAATATTTAAAAAAAAAAAAAGATTGAAATGATATCCATATTTGAAAGATAATTTTCGTGTATGAAATATTATATAATAATAATAATAATAATAATAATAATAATGTAATTTATAATTTTTAAACTGCTAGAAAACCATTGAGTGCACGAATCTGTAAATCACCAAAATATCTACATATATAAAACACAAAATCCACCACTAGGGATTTTCCATCCACCATGACCATCACAATTAGAACAGTGGACATCGGCCATTTCAGTTTGAGTCGTCTGACCTTCATCTTTAACCTGAATGGATCGATATAACGTTAGCTGGAGCTTGATTAATTGCCCTTCTTCCTTCAAGCTTCACATTCAAGCCACTGGGTGGTGTCTGCTGCACCTGCATGCGTATATTTATGTATATAGCTACGGATATCTACGAGTGTGAAAATCCAAAATCCTACGCGTTTTCAGGAAAAGGAAACCAACCATGCGGATATCTGTTGCTGTCAAGTCTTTGGCGGATGCTGCATATTTGTCCTGTCCTACGGATAACGACCTTTCTTCCACTCAGATAATGTAAAGGAAATCGTTGCGACTCAAAATTGACCTCATCCCAGAATCGCCCGTGATTGATTTAAAGATATAAAATAGTGATAGAATGAAACACTCATTTGACTCATCATATTTTCGTGTGACCCATCATTTGTTAAATTCTTAGTCTTTATTCCACTTAGGATGGGATTTTTTCGACTTGCCTGTCCTGCCCTTAATGAAACGGATTTGAATTAAAAAAAAAAAGATTTGGGATGGAATTGAGATTTTTTTAAAACATGGGACGGACAGGTTTGAGTATTTGCCTTATCCCACCTTGCTCTCGTCATATATAAATTAATTTTTAAAATTAAATTAATTTAATTTTTATTTTATTATTTTTAATATATAATAATAAAAAATTACTTTTTAATAAAATAAGTTATAAAAAATTATAGTAATTTAATTATTTATGAAAAATATTTATTTTAATATAATTAAAAAGTTTATAAGTATTTTTTTAAAAATAATTAAAAATTTTTAACGGGTGGGGTGGGGCGGGTCGGGGCGGGGTGGGATGGGTATGAGAATTTTTCATACCTGTCCATCCTCGTTTAAATTGTTTAGTGGAATGGGGATGATAATTTTTTTGAATAAACGGGACAGGGCCGGGATGGGGGCGACCCGTCCTGAACCTGCCCCGTTGTCATCCCTAATTGTACTACTATTCACATACCCAACTCTAAAGTCTTTATTGCATTACCATTCTGTAGACATCAAAATTTGTCCCAATTTTATTTTTACATTAATTTTAAGTCTAATTTTAAATCCCGATTATATGTGTTATTTTAGGCCCACTTACCTTTTTATTTTTATAAATTTTTAGTCTTTATTATTTTATAAAATTTTATTTTATTATTATACTTATTTTATTTTTATTTTTTTATTTTATTATTATTATTATTATTATTATATTATATTATATTTTTATATTTTTATTTTATTTTATTAATTTTCTATTTTATTTTATTTTCTCTCTTCTCTCTCTTCTTTTTTTTCTCCCCATCTACCTTCATCTACCCATTCCTTCTCTCTCTCCTCTCACACCACCTGCCACCATCAAAATATCTCATTATTTTATTTATTTATTTATTTATTTTAATTTTCTTTTCATTTTTCCCCCCATTTTCCCCCATTCTCCCTTCCCACGTGGGGCAACCCCTATTCTTGTCTTCCCCCCCCCCCCCCCCCCCTCCATTTTTGACACGCTCCCGAACAGCAGCCGGGCCCCCCATTTTTTTTTTCTTCTCAAGTTTTTTTCTTTTTCCAGCCCCCCCTCCATTCACTCAGAGTGACGGCCGGCACCCTACCTTGGCTTCTGGGCATTTTTTTTCTTTTCTTCTCCCCCCTGGACTCTCACACGGCCCACCCCACCCCACCCCACCCCCCCTATTCCATCTTCTTCCTCCTTCACAGCACTCCACCACACCTCCCATTTGATTTTAATTTTTATTTCATTTTATTTTACTTCCCGAAAACCCGTCCACCCTCACTGTCGCCGATACTATTATTATTGTTATTATTATTATTATTATTGTTATTATTATTATTATTATTATTGTTATTGTTGTTATTTTGTTTTATTTTAATAATAATTATTATTTGTGAAATTTGGATTGTTGAATTAATATGAAATTTGAGATTAATTTGTTGTTGGTAGATTAATACATAATTTGATTTAATTTATTATTAGTGAATTAATTTGAAATTTGTTAATTTGGGTTTGTGGGCATATTGTATTTGGTGATCAATTTGGGGATATTTAGATTATATCAATTGCATATTGTTTATTTGGACTTGGACCTAGTGTTAAAGTTGTTGTTTGTTTAGGCTTATTGGATTGGGCTTGAAATATTATTTCTCTTGACCATGTATTTTTTTTTATGTGGGCTTGTTAATTGATGTGAATTTTGGGGCCCATAATGTAGGTGAGATTTGTTGGATTATTTGAATATTTGATATGGGCTTGACCAATTTGAATTGTTTAATTTGGACATGGGACAATTGTGGTGTATATTAAACTAGACTTACATTATGGAGTATTAAATTTAGGTCTAGTAGAATTTATTTTAATTTACCCAATTTTAGGTTTGGTTGATTGTGTTTGTATCTTTGGCTATTAATTTGGATGTTTTAGGTTAAGACCTATAGTAATTTGGGCTCATTTTAATTGACGAAATTTATGGGACTAATTTGAAATTGAAATTTGGGTTTGAATATTTGTTTGAGATTTTATACATCTCTAGATATTTACATTTGTGTTATTCTTGTTTTTGCATGGACCCACTCTGCAATCTTATTGGTTAAGTACGAATTGATGACACGTGGAGCTTGTTGTAAGTTTATTTGGGTACATATTTTATTTCTCACTTTTTATTTGATTTTATTTTTATTAGTTTGTATAAATATTCGTTCGCATGTATTTATTGAGTGTGTACAGAATTGAACATTGAACAAACTAAAAATTTTGTTTAAATGAGAGGAAGAAGTCAGTAAACGTGTTTTAATAAAACAACAATTTTAAAATATTATTTTTAATAAAAGAAAGTTTTTATTTTATTTTATTTTATTTTATTTTTTATTTATTTATGAAAATAAAAAAAAATGCATTGAGAAAAATCCAAAAGAAATGTTTTTAATGGAATTTGAAAATTTTTTTTTAAATAATATTTGTCCAAAAATTTCTTTGTTTAACAAAAATTTTCCAAATATTGTTTTGTAAATAAAGTTGTCCCAAAAATTAATTTTTAATAAAATCGTCCAAAAAAATGTTTTTTTTTTAATAAATTCTTTTTACTTAATTAAAATTGGATTAAAAGTCATTTTTAGGAATAGATGATTTATTTATTTATTTTTATTTTTACTTTTATTTTTATTTTTACTTTTATTTTTATTTTTTCCTTTTAATTAAAAATTCTTTTGTAAATAAAGTTATGTCATTTTAAATAATTTATAAAAATCACTATTTTAAATGAAAATGAATCTAAATACTTTTGTAAATAAAATTGTAAAAATTCATTATTTTCTAGTAAAAGCAAGTAAAAAATAATTTTTATACCAAAATTGAAATTTTGTAATGAATTCTTTTGATACGATAATTGTAAATAACTTTCTTGAAAATTAAATACAAATGAAATTGAATCAAATCACTTAAAGAAAATATTTTGTAAATAAATAAATTGAAATCACTCATTCAAAATCATTTTTAATAAAATCCTTTGAAATTTCTTGAAAACTATTTTTTAATATCTTTTATTTATTTAATTCAATAAATCATTTTGCATAATTTTCTTATTATTTATTTTGTGCATTTTTGTAATTAGATTTCATCATTGTTTTTGTGCATATTAATTCTTACCATGACTTGTATATTGATTATTTTTCTTGGTATCCATAATTAATTAATTAATTGCCACAATTTCCTCAATTCGTTTAGTAGAAGTCGTACGTATGCGGGCTTGGAGGGATGCTACGGCTCACCACCGTATTTTCCCAATAAGTAACCTGACCCCCGGACTTAGACTTGGTTTTTCACAGACTCGTTTTTTTCTTTCAGAAGTCACACTCAGGGTTTTCTTTCTTATTTGGTTTTTCCCTTAAAAAAAAAAAGTGGCGACTTCAAGTCTTTTTCTAAAAATCAAATTTTCATCAAATAAAATAAAAAGCGAGTTTCGCCATCGAGTGGGAACGCATCGAGCAAAATGCGGGGTCCACACATTCACATACCCAACACAATTCTAGTTTAACATTTTGGATTTTCATTGGTTATTAAAACCTTTTTATAAATAATTGAAAATCAACATTATTTTCTATTTTTAATTATAAATAAAGAAAAATTACACTAATTATTCAAAAACTGTTTTAAAAAATTAATTTTATTAGATAAGCTTTAAAATTTAAAATATTATTCTTTAATTTAAAATTTAAAACAAAACAAAATTATTTATTTTGTTAATAATTATTTGTACCCTAAATTGTATATTGAAGAGATGATTTCTATTTTATTTTTCTTTTAGAAATCGTCTCTTCTAAGTTTTTTTCCCATGGTTATTTCTTTTTTTCTTTGAGAAATCGCCTCTTGAAGAGATAATTTCTTTTATTTTTTTAAAAAATATTTTTATATTTATTATATAAATTGTCTCTTGAAGAGACGAATTCTTCCCTAAATTTTTCTTTTTCTAGAATTTTTTTTTTTTTTTTTTAGAAATCGTCTTCTCAAAAGACAAATTTTTGCTTATCATTTTTTTTAAATGAAATAAATTGTCTTTTGAAGAGATAATTTTTTAATTTTCTTTCTCCTAATTGGAAAAAATTATAGTAGATTTGAAAATATTTTTTTTCATACTCTTATGAAAAATCCGTATTATTTGATACTATGTACATCTTTCTCTTTCCTTTCTCCCAACATACACGTTACGTGTGGATTTTGTAAAGGTTTGGGAAAGATATGTTGAACCATGGTTTGAAATATCGTGAAATTTTAGCGAAATATCGATCGGATGGTAGGCATGATAGCTGAGGGGGTTCGAATTAGGTCAAAAGGCTTGGGTTGAACCATAGCTACCGTTAGGCCAAGTTTATAAGGGAGAATTGTGTTTTGGGCCCAGCTGGGCCCAAAAATTAACAAATGGTCCATCTAATCGACCCATTTAAGCTGAAAACCCATAGGAAGTGTCAAAATTAAAAAGAAGGATATGCAATTTTATTAATTCCAAAAATAACCTTTGCTGATTATGAAAAAAAAAAAAATAATAAACAAAAAAATCCAGGTTGGAATTTTGCCCTAATTTTGGTGTCTCTTCAGATTTCAAGCCTAGAAGCCGTTTTCTTCTTTTCATCCCGAGTTCCTCTATCGCTTGCATCTCAATCTCTACGGCTCTTTGGAATTTTGCCCTAATTTTGCTCTCTTCAGCATTTCAAGCCTATAAGCCATTTTCTTCTCTTCCTAGAAGTCGTTTTCTTCTCTGCCTAGAAGCCGTTTTTTCTGTTCGTCTCGAGTTTCTCCATCGCTTGCATCTCAATCTCTACGGCTTTTTGGAATTTTGCCCTAATTTTGGTCTTTTTTCAGCATTTCAAGCCTAGAAGCCGTTTTCTTCTCTTCCTCCCGAGCACCTCCATCGCTTGCATCTCAATCTCTGTGGCTCTTTCATTTTTTCTTGCATTCGTCTCTCTCGAAAATTTGAATAAGGTATGGATTTCAATTGGGTCTCTCTTGTTGCATATTTGAGGTTAGTAGATTGCCTAAATTTTGGTCTCTCTTCAGCATTTCAAGCCTAGAAGTCGTTTTCTTCTCTTCCTTCCGAGCACCTCCATCGCTTGCATCTCAATCTCTGCGGCTCTTTCATTTTTTCTCGCATTCGTCTCTCTTGAAAATTTGAATAAGGTATAGATTTCAGTTGGGTCTCTCTTGTTGCATATTTGAGGTTAGTAGATTGCTAAGCAAGGTTACATTTAGTTGTTAGATCCTTCTCATCCTTTATTTTTTGCTGTATTATAATATTTGTTTACATGGGTTTTTGCCATTTTTCAGTTTGGTTGAATTGATTTCCTTGTTAGAAAACAACAAAACTGAAGGAATGAGAATCTTGTTCTATGACATAAACTCATATTTATTCGGTTTGTGCTTTGTAAATATGTTTTTCTAGCTGCTTTTAAATTTTTCATTCTAAAGAAAGAGATTATGATGTGTCTTTGGCTTGTCACCAGCTTCTCAATTTTTAGGAAATAATTGGATTTTTGAAGGCTTCATGGTAGCATAAGCTTGCCAATGCATTGATCATCCAGTTTTTAGTTCTCCATGCCCTTAATGTCATTAAGACCCAAGATAACTTTTAAAATTTCCTTTAGATTTGCTGGGTTGAACAAAGAACTTGCACACACACAGAGTTCATGTGGAGCAACTTGTTAAAATTGGTTTTTTACTGAAGTGGCCATTTCATTTTCTTAGCTTTTGCTTGAATATTAAATTATATGGGGTAGGCATCTCCAAACTCATTTCTCGAAAACAAAGATAGGTTCTTGAATAAAGAACTTTGAAACAGTACACACACATGTGGGACACGAAGTGGAGATTGAACTTCATTTTTTAACAAAATCTTCTATAGGCTGCACTTGTTTTTCTTCTTTTTTGGGTATTTATTCAAAATTTATATGGTTAAAGCACTTTACTTGCTTCTTTTCTAGAACATACAATTAAAAAATGTCTAATTAAAACATAGTTACTAAGCTACCAAAGATGAGTTTTCCAACTCTGTTTTGGTTCTCATTAGATATATAGTTTACATTTTTGGGTTGGCAATTATTCTTCTGGAATTGTAAGGAACCAAAATTGCAGACTTCTACATCAATTGGATGTGTGTTGATAAAAGATTGCTATTGTTGTGGTGGGTTGCTTTTACTTCTCTTCCCCTTAAGTTATCTAGCTCATCTATCAATACATTGGTATTGCAAGGAACCTCTTCCACCTCTTTGTGCACTTGTTTGAGTTTTAATACATTTGTAATTTGATTGACATAGAAGTCCTATTATTGCTATTTTGCTTTGCAAAGAATAGTCTGTACGCATATGTTCCATGGTGTACATGTTAAAGTTTATGGTCACTGACGTGAACCCTTGTACAGTTGTGCCATAAGAACATTCAACATTTAGTAACGATGGCTGGAGACATAATAAAACATGCTAGCAGCTAGGTATCTCTTAATGGTGGCTCACTAGTTTTATTTCTTTGAAGCATCCTTGATCAGAAAGAACTCTGATTATGCTGTTGTATGGAAATATTTGGTGGTTTCTGTTCATAGAATTCCAATATTCCAGTTGATTCTGTTGCGTATGAGAAACCATTACCCATATTCATATTTTGTTTATTAGTGCCTATCTTAAAATAATCTTACTGTTGACAATGGTTAGAATAATCAAAAGGAGCAACAAAAATTATTTTTTAAGACTTTAAAGTTACATTTTTTGAAATATAACTTTTTCGTATGGGAACATAGTATATTGTGAGATGAAAAAACTTTTAAGATTACATTGAATATGCATTATTGTTTGTTCAACAATATAAATTTGTGCTTTATTTCAATAGGTTGATGGATGCCACAAATAGAATATACTGTTATATTTTCATGGGAGGCAAACTTGTCCAAAAAAATGATGGCCTTTGGGAATATGTTGGTGGAAGAAGCAAAGGTATTCACATTTATAAAGGAATGACATTTGAAGAATTCACTCACAAGGTGTTAGAAAAATTCGACATCTCCCTTCATGTGAGGAGGATGCACTACACCCTCAAGTTTAACCCTAGAGTCATCCAAGATTTAGAAGATGAGGATGACTTGGATAACGTGGTTTCCCACAGTGATGACTTTGCAAATGTGTACATAGTCGAGTCACCCGATGTGGAAGCCATAGAGGCAAATATACCGAATACACAGTTGGCACTTGGGTAATGCGTTTTCACTTGGATGTCTATTTAAAATTTGATGAATATCAATTTTACGCATTATGTAGTCTAATTTTGGTTATGAATGTAAATGCAGAGGTCCACATCCTACGTTTCCTTCGTCTAATGCATCATGCGATGCAAGTCCTAATACTATGATGTTATCAAGAGGTTAACACTCATTATTTAAGTACTAATCTTCAGTGCTAATTATAGGCGTCCCAGAGATCTTCAACCGTTGAGAGAACTATGGAGCCAGAGACTAATGTGGACCATGACACAAATCTTGATGCTGAAAATAGTGATGTAAGCTATTAATTTTTTAAAAACTTAATAAATGTTCATTTCATTGTCATTGTAATTTATTTTTACTTCTTAACTACAAAGAAATATGTTGTTGTCACATTTTTTTCTCAAAGATTGACATCAATATCATGTCATAGGAAATATGGCATCGATATCATGATGCCGAACGAGCAATCAACCAATATCAACGGGGCATTCAGCAGCAGCTGAGAATAATGCGTGGCCTTATGCATAAGTTAGAGACTCGAAGACATAGTGGGGTAACTTCAGATGCTGGTGGTCATTCTAGCTATGCACCAGCCAACACTCCCACAGCCGATGACCATGCATTTCCTGGTGATGAGTACATGGCTTCGCATGCTGCAGACCATGTGCTAGACACACCAGATCGCGTTGTTGCCCCTGAGTATGAGTTACAGCCCAGTGTACCCATTAATGTAGTAAGCGGTAAGTGATAAAATTTATGCAAACACCCATATGGTTAACAACCCAAGTACCCAATCATAATGTATACCTTTGCTGACTAGTTCTAAATCTCGTATTGCAGATGGTGAAGAACAACCAGAAGGTAATGTTGTCCCCACAAATAGGAACGTTCGGAGACACCGAGTGCGTCGAATGGCTCCAAACCTGTTGTCCCCATACATATCCCAACCACAAACCAAACAATCTACCATCAAAATCGACTTAAAATAAGCAGCTGCACTGGTATTTGGAGAGGATTTGGATGCTAGGTAACATACTTCAGTGACACTCCTCTCATTGTATGATAGTGAAAACACAAAAACTAAATTGTATGTGTTTGTAACAGTGAGGAACTAGTGTCTATGCATGACACTATCCTAACCAGAGGCAATTTGGGTTGCTTCGAAGGGAATGGGTGGATAGGAAACGACGTGCATATCACTTTCTTATCCCTCTTTATGCATTATTTTAAGTTTGAAAATGAAAGTGTGGTTCTAATATAATTAGTTGCTTACACTTTTATGATATACGAAATCAGGTCATCGATGTCTACTGTAGATTGTTGCAGTATGAACATGAACCGAAGTCGAAACTGTTTCTATCCCCCTACATAGCTGTAATGATGACTATTCCATTAAATCCTTGCTTAACTTTATTTTTTGTCTTGAATCAGGCATCACCTACAATGACAAACCTGATATTATCTCCTATTTAACATGCAGGAAATGGTAATCCACTCCCAGGCAAAACACTTAGTGAGGGAGGTAGTTATAGGACGCTTTGAACCACATCTGTATCAGATGGATATTCCATATGTCAATGTTAACGAGGTGGATTCCTATGTTTAATGCTTGGATTTGTATTTTTATTTCATGAAGGTACAATATTTAGATGTATGTTTAATGACAGTCTATTGGTGTAGGTTTTCTTACCGGTTCTCATAAAGAACCATTGGACATTGTACGTATATGACCTAGCAAACAGGAGAATCCAACTGCTAGATTCTCGTCCTGGTAGGAAGAAGACAATGTTGAGTGGAGTTCAACAAAATCTGGTAAAGTAACAAGCAACAAGTAATAATTTGTTAGGTATGTCTTCCCATAAAAATTTCAATTGTTGCGTTAATAAATGTTTCAGGGCAAGGTTGTGTTGTGGTTGGCTGCCCACAAAAAAGAGGTATCACCTTATGATTTGAGGACATTCAATTTCATAACACTTGATGTACCCCTCCAACCTAATGAGTGAGTGTTGACATTGCAGTTCGGGATATTGTATAGGATTGCAACTTAATTTAAGTTCATCTCTTATTTATAATTCCACACTTAATAACGTTTTCGTAATTATATTGATGTAGGCACGATTGCGGAGTTTTTGTAATGAAATTCATGGAATTGTGGTCAATGGGGGGGGGGGGGGGGGGGGGGGGGTTCTCCAAATCAATCGATGTGGTACGTAGGAGGAATTATCTATGACTATCTCATTAATGTTAAAATAGTTAGAAAAGCCTAATTAATTAATTTGCTGATTTGTTGCTATCAACTTGAATGAATGCAGGGAAAGTTGAAACATTACAGGTTGAAGATTATGGGGAGTATGTTGTTCTCAACACAAAATGCACACTGAGACCGTGTCCGGAGAGATTAAAGGGGATTGTAATTTGTGATAAGACTGTATAAAGTTAGCACATTTGTATGTAATTTATGGTGGACAAATGTAGTTCTTTAAATTTTTTTTTTGGATTGTAATTCTCTTTAGGGGGGCAAGCCAAGACACTAATGTTTGTTCACTTTAGCCCTGAACCGGATGCTGATGGAGAAACATTTAGCACAGTTAAATTTGCAGAGCGATTTGCCATGGTAGAACTTGGTGCTGCTCGTGTAAACAAGGATAGTGTAGATGTGAAAGAGCTGAAAGAACAGGTTCTGAATGCTCTCATTATTTATCATTCTTCTCAATTCTTATTTATTATTCTAAAAACTTTTAACTATTATTTCAGATTGGTACTCTGAAGGCAGCTCTGGCAAGGAAAGAGGAAAACCAGAGGACATGCCACATGCGTACTGGTTTGTGGTAGACTCACCTTGTGGTATGTTTTACAGTACCATGTTTTATTTCTGCTGATACAAATTGTTTTTAACTAACAATTTGAATATCTTTAAATGACTACATTGTCTCTTTTACATCAAAAAGATTGAGGCATGCCCATCATTAGCACCTGAAGTATATTGAAACAAGTCAACAACACTCCTACATGTCTCCTTGATCCAGTGTGTGCCCAGTTTAGTTTTAACATATTGTTACTACCATAATGTCATTGCAAACTCCATTTCGCTACACATTGACCTTTCTATGTTTGCCAACGAACAGTTTTTTATCATATGTTTCTACCTTGCATCATTCAATAAGGACATTCTTTTTTGGTGGATTTTTTTATTAGAAAACAGGGAGTTCTGGTTTTGATGGCATTGTTTGCTATGGCAGGTTCAAAAAATGGGATCAATTGGGAGGTCAATTGATGTTGCAAGTTTTAAGAATTATGAAGAATTATGCTAGGCAATTGAATGCATGTTTGGAGTTGAAGGTGTGCTCAACGACGAGAAAGGCTCAGGTTGGAAAATGGTGTATGTGGATTATGAGAATGATGTACTTCTTGTTGGGGATGATCCCTGGAAGTAAGTTATGTTCTGTTGTTTTGTGCATGCATGCATTGATAGAACCCATATCTACTGAACCCCCACTATACCATTATAGTAACTAGACCAATACATTATCATAGTAAAATTAACCAGAAATAAAGTCAGTATATACTTACATTTTTAGGATCATTTTGCTGGCATTCTAGTGGGGACTATTTATAGTTCACTTTCTTGCTATATCTTGCTTTCACAGCTTATGTTTTTAGTAGTTTGTGTTTTCATTTGGAACAACTAGCACTATGGGTTCGATTCTGCAGTTAGACATATTTCCAATGCTTATCAATGTTCCTCTGCCAGTGAGTATGTTGGTTTTGAATCTATTACCCCTCACCACAAAGGAACTTCTGTTACAAATAATAATGCTTTAAACGAAGCCTTAAGAATATATTAATGCTCATCTCTAGACATCCATATTCTAGCCATGGTTGGGTCTATGCGTTGTTCTCTCCTTACCCATTGGGGCATAGGTTACTTCCATATTTCACCTAATGCAGAAGGCACTTTTTAATCACCACTATGCTGTTTCCTGTACATTGTTGCCATTCTCCGCTATTTAGATTTCTTAACGAAAATTGAGAATTGAAACTGATGAAAGAAAAAAGTGATTGATGAGAAATTAAACCAAGTGGAATGCTATATCTTGTGGTCCTAGACTCTGCAATGGTTCATACCTAGACAAAAACATGTCATTCCCACGTGCTTTTGAAAGATATATCTTCAGCTTTTAGATTCTCTCTGTTTTCGTATTTATTGCATCTTTTGCATTTCAATAGCCTATACTTTGCTGTTGCATATTGAGCATTTATATGGGTTTCCATGATTCCTTTTGCATGTTTACACATCTACTTCCACTCTTCTATAGATACTTTTTTCTCAGATTGCTACTTCAGTGATGACTTCAAATTGCTACTTCATGCCTTATAGTGTATGATTCACGTGCATGGGTGGCTGCCCTTTTGACGACAATAAATTTTTGATTCACCAACATATAAAGATAAAAAAAATTGCTGCAAACAACTCTCTTATGTTTTTCTTTGAACTATTATTCATGGTCTAATACTTGAGCAATTCCTTTTGTCCATGTTTTCCCTTTTTCTTTTACTTTTCTTTCTCCTGTACTGTTAAAAAACAAAGCATTAACTTCTGATTTTCATGATCTTTGCTTTTTTGTCTTTTGATACGTGAATTATTTAGTACAGCTGGGGTCTGATTTTGGGCTGATTATGAAAGCTTGTCTTCTTTGTATAGAGACAAAGGGGATACGTTCTTCACCCAATTGATGTGGATAGCAACCTGTCACTCTTTTGTCTATAAAGAGGTATCCCACTGTCTACACATGCATCGGTTGGTTTACCTGACCTGTTACTTAGAGCTAAACATTAATCAGATCAATTCTCAAGCTCTTTATCTAATGAAAATAAGGATCTGCAGTTAACCTAACCAAGCCAAACAAAGTAGCTTGCTGGGTTGGTTTGGTTCTCTGTGAACCTATCCTGAGCTGCACTCCAAATCAATGTGGTATCTCTTAATGTGGATTCTTGAACATATTTGATAGCACACTTAATCCAATTTTTTTTCCCTAATGAACGATGAGAAAAAACCTGTCTTGAAACGATCTCAAGTTGCCTATTTGAAGGCCATAAAAAAAGACCAATTCATGTATTCTTTTGACAACACAAAAACTCTCTTTTAGAACCACCATTGCTTTAAATTCTTATTTGCTTGAATGACGGTTGCATTGTTTCATATTGTACTCCCATTTTTGTACAACATGGCTGTTCATGTGAGTCAGTAGGTTTTTGGTTCTTCCATGTTGTTATGTATGGTTAATTTTATTTACTCAAGCTTCCAAACAATAGGATCTTCACTATTCCAGTATGGACTTAAAATAATGAAACCAATCATGTTAATATTTTGCTCCATCTTCATAGTGATGCGATGGTGGAAACAATTTTCTGTCTTTCTTATCTGCCTTTTTCTTTGGAATTTGAATTTACTTCATAGTGTAGAAGTCTAGTTATATCCGTATAATTTCAGGTGTTTGCTACTCCAGAAACTTTGATTGGTTTCCATACTGATGCTGGGGCTTCCTTTCACCTCTCACATCTACCTGGGTACTGGGGTAAGTTGCCGCATGTTGCAGTATGTTTTACTTTGTGATGAAATTTGTTTTGATAGCAACTGGTTCATATTTTGTGTTATCTGGAGATATTGACTGGAAACCCTTTCTATATCCTTCTTGATGGGTCAGTGAGTTGTTTGGTAGAAAAGAAAAAGAGAAAAAGGAGAAGAGAAAAGATTCCTGGACAACTCTCTACAGTCCATACCCATCCTGTATTTTATACTTAGTTAAAATCTCAACACTCCTTCTGAAGTTGGCGCATGTATATACTACAAATGCCCAACTCACTTAACACGTAGTGAAATGTATGACTTATTACTCCCTTAAGAATAATATCTGTGAGTTAATTACTAGTTTTCATAATGTGCAGATTTGACCAGACAATTTTCTCCTATGCAAGTGTTGATCTGATCCTAACTCAATGTGAATGATCCTATCATGATGAATTGGATTATAAGCTGTGCTAGTTTTGGTTTTATTTTATAATATAAATTCATGGGGAGCTTAGTTTCTATATCCAGTTCATCTTACAGGTATTTAGAGTTCACCTTGGAAAAAATGGATAGCATATGAGCCTCCTTGTTATGTAAAAATAATCAATCAAAGGTTGTTTTGGGCCATATCACTTTCTCCTTGACCATTTGGAGTGCTAGGATTGTAGCCCATTTCTGCTTGATGTACATTGTTGGCCCACCATGACCCACAACTTAGGTTTTTGGATCAAATTGGTAGCCTATCATGAATTAAAGTGATTTCAAACCTTGATGGATTATTTGTTGATTAATAAAGCAAAATGCATACATGGACAATGCTTGTTGGTTCTGGTTCTAGTGAACTGCAAACAGGAAAAATGCTTGATATCTACTATTTGCCATTCAAATCTAGTTCTTAATGTGAAACTGTATTCTATTTGCAGGGGAATACTTGGCTCTAACGGGAGAGAAACTCAATGAACCAGAGATGATTGCCTGTGAAATTATACCAATGAATCTATATAGAGCTTGTGGTCGTGCTTGTGAGACTGCAAGAACCTGTGATGCTTGGTGTTCTTCAAATCTAAAAAGACTTTAAGAAACCTCACCCAAAGTAGATGAAAATTTGAATTTTCCTGAAATTATACCATTCAATGCTTTTATGAATGGAGCTTGTGATCATGTCTGAAAATCACAAAATTTGTCAGGAAAGTGAGACTACAAGAACTCAAGACCCTTGGTGATATTCAACTTTAAAGAGGCTTAAAGAAGCTTCACCATTGAGCTTGAAGGTTTGCCTGAGATTAGTGAGTCCCTTCTACTCATTTTATTTCTGTGTTGGCCCCAGATCACTCTAGGTTCTAACACTGCATTGATGGTTGGTTCAGATACGAGAAGGCAGATTTCAAACTCTTGATCAATGCCTTGTCTGTGAGTATAGAAGGTCTGTTCAAGGATTTTCTGGACAGATTTCCAATTACTTTCGTGAGGTACAAAGTTTCTTTATTTCCTAGTGAATATAGAAACTTTCTTGGTCTTTTCACTCTATTTTTGTCCTTTTTTTAGTAGGGGGTCTGAGCATGAGTGGTGGAAAAGGACTATGCAGCTAAAGGTATCAGTAGTGTACATTATTTTCCAGTACGTTGGAGGATGATGATATTTCCATGGGGGTTGTGACAATCCAATAAAAAGTTCCACTTTTCAATGCCTAAAAATGGTTGTTAATGAGAAAATGCATAAGTTGGGGTTCTCACAATCTCTGAATTATCATAATCCGCTGCCACTAGGTTATTAAAACCGTGTTGGTGATATTGCTACGCTGCTTATCATGTGCAATTAGCCATCAAGCAGTTTAGATTGTAAGATTCTTGTCATTTTTATACATGCAGTGGATCCCCCTAGCTTGGAACAAGTATCCAATGACATGGTGGAAGCTGGAGCTAGAACTAGAGATGCCAACAAGAAAGGAAGAAGCATTTACCCAGATGGCCAAAAAGAAAAATTTTGTTATCTGATTTGAGTGACTTGAGAAGCAAGGAAATGTGGATGCAATATGACATGATAGCCCGCCCTTTGGGAAAATTGGTTATGGTTGCATTACACAGGTTTACTTTGTTTATGCAATGGCAAGCTAGACATTCCTAAAACCAATGTTTTTTGTCTCCTGGAAACTCTTCTTATGAGAAACAACAGAAATTGTCTCTGGAGAAAAACCAAGCAAACACAAGCGTCAATAAGCTTCTATGAAGTGCAGTCTTTCAAGTTCTGGGTTCTCTGCTTTGGAATTTTCTAGATTAATGTAATGGATCCCTTGTAATAAAACATCTTAATAGAACATGATTTCATTCTAATGGGTCATTCTAGGGCACAATTGAAAACATTATATTACCCTTCTCTGCAGTATAGGCTATTTGAAACAAAGATTGGTTTTCCTATTTTAATTTAACTACCTATTGTAACTTTTCAATTGAAAATTTGAGTTATCATTCAAGTTGAAGATCCATCATTTTCTTCCTTTGTCATAAATACCTGTTTAAAGACAATATGAGACAATTTGAGAGAAAAGGAGATGAAAATTGCATAGCCCTTTTATCATTTTTAAGACAATTTGACTGTGATGAATACCTGTTTAAAGTACAGTGATTTCATACATTATTTGTATTAAAGAATGTAGGTAACAATTATTTGGCTTGTCAAAATTTAGAGACCAGAACACTTTTGGTCCGGATAAATATAAAAAAATAAGAGATGGCTTACACTATGAATGTAGGGACGTGTTCCTCAAAAAGTCACAGCAGAAGCCTAACTATTTTCAGCTGCCTTATTGGCCTTGTAGGTGTTCACTAATTGCAGCTGCACATCTTGAGAAACCGGTTAACCACGTTCCAATGTCATGGCTCATCGAGTTGGAGAAAAATGAGACCAAATCGAGGTTCCTATTCATCATAAGCGCGCTATCTCATCCAATGAATGTGTACGAAGGGAAATGAGGAATGTCCCTTTTAGAAAAAGTAAATGAGCAAGCAATTTTTTTAAAAGCATTTCATATCCTTCAAGATAGGCACCCCTATACACACTTGTACAGTTAGCACATTTGCTTTGTACACTTAGTGTAAATGCCTTGTCCAGTCACCAAATCCCTAATAGGTACATATTTTCAAGTGAATATGGGTGGGTAACCAATGTTTCCATTACCATGGACTAGGGAAAATGACACAAAAGTTTACCCTAATTTCGGTTCATATTCATCATTACTAGGGAAGCTAATAGGATGAATGAACATGGTAGACATCAATTAAATTGCATGCAATGCGTGTGTTATCAAGCAACATGTGTGAGGATTGTTCCCCACGTTTGGAAAAAGTAAGATAGAGACCCTTGTACACCCTTGTACTTTTAGTACATTGGCCTTGTACACTTAGTGTAAATGCCTTGTACAGTTGCAGAAATTCAACCTAGATACAACATAACTAGTGCATATGGCTAGGTTAACCACGTTCCAATGTCATGGCTCATCGAGTTGGAGAAAAATGAGACCAAATCGAGGTTCCTATTCATCATAAGCGCGCTATCTCATCCAATGAATGTGTACGAAGGGAAATGAGGAATGTCCCTCTTAGAAAAAGTAAATGAGCAAGCAATTTTTTCAAAAGCATTTCATATCCTTCAAGATAGGCACCCCGTACACACTTGTACAGTTAGCACATTTGCTTTGTACACTTAGTGTAAATGCTCTGTCCAGTCACCAAATCCGTAATAGGTACATATTTTCAAGTGAATATGGGTGGGTAACCAATGTTTCCATTACCATGGACTAGGGAAAATGACACAAAAGTTTACCCTAATTTCGGTTCATATTCATCATTACTAGGGAAGCTAATAGGATGAATGAACATGGTAGACATCAATTAAATTGCATGCAATGGTGTGTTATCAAGCAACATGTGTGAGGATTGTTCCCCACGTTTGGAAAAAGTAAGATAGAGACCCTTGTACACCCTTGTACTTTTAGTACATTGGCCTTGTACACTTAGTGTAAATGCCTTGTACAGTTGCAGAAATTCAACCTAGATACAACATAACTAGTGCATATGGCTGGGTTAACCACGTTCCAATGTCATGGCTCATCGAGTTGGAGAAAAATGAGACCAAATCGAGGTTCCTATTCATCATAAGTGCACTATCTCATCCAATGAATGTGTACGAAGGGAAATGAGGAATGTCCCTCTTAGAAAAAGTAAATGAGCAAGCAATTTTTTCAAAAGCATTTCATATCCTTCAAGATAGGCACCCCTGTACACACTTGTACAGTTAGCACATTTGCTTTGTACACTTGGTGTAAATGCCTTGTCCAGTCACCTAATCCCTAATAGGTACATATTTTCAAGTGAATATGGGTGGGTAACCAATGTTTCCATTACCATGGACTAGGGAAAATGACACAAAAGTTTACCCTAATTTCGGTTCATATTCATCATTGCTAGGGAAGCTAATAGGATGAATGAACATGGTAGACATCAATTAAATTGCATGCAATGCGTGTGTTATCAAGCAACATGTGTGAGGATTGTTCCCCACGTTTGGAAAAAGTAAGATAGAGACCCTTGTACACCCTTGCACTTTTAGTACATTGGCCTTGTACACTTAGTGTAAATGCCTTGTACAGTTGCAGAAATTCAACCTAGATACAACATAACTAGTGCATATGGCTAGGTTAACCACGTTCCAATGTCATGGCTCATTGAGTTGGAGAAAAATGAGACCAAATCGAGGTTCCTATTCATCATAAGCGCACTATCTCATCCAATGAATGTGTACGAAGGGAAATGAGGAATGTCCCTCTTAGAAAAAGTAAATGAGCAAGCAATTTTTTCAAAAGCATTTCATATCCTTCAAGATAGGCACCCCTGTACACACTTGTACAGTTAGCACATTTGCTTTGTACACTTAGTGTAAATGCCTTGTCCAGTCACCCAATCCCTAATAGGTACATATTTTCAAGTGAATATGGGTGGGTAACCAATGTTTCCATTACCATGGACTAGGGAAAATGACACAAAAGTTTACCCTAATTTCGGTTCATATTCATCATTGCTAGGGAAGCTAATAGGATGAATGAACATGGTAGACATCAATTAAATTGCATGCAATGCGTGTGTTATCAAGCAACATGTGTGAGGATTGTTCCCCACGTTTGGAAAAAGTAAGATAGAGACCCTTGTACACCCTTGTACTTTTAGTACATTGGCCTTGTACACTTAGTGTAAATGCCTTGTACAGTTGCAGAAATTCAACCTAGATACAACATAACTAGTGCATATGGCTAGGTTAACCACGTTCCAATGTCATGGCTCATTGAGTTGGAGAAAAATGAGACCAAATCGAGGTTCCTATTCATCATAAGCGCACTATCTCATCCAATGAATGTGTACGAAGGGAAATGAGGAATGTCCCTCTTAGAAAAAGTAAATGAGCAAGCAATTTTTTCAAAAGCATTTCATATCCTTCAAGATAGGCACCCCTGTACACACTTGTACAGTTAGCACATTTGCTTTGTACACTTAGTGTAAATGCCTTGTCCAGTCACCCAATCCCTAATAGGTACATATTTTCAAGTGAATATGGGTGGGTAACCAATGTTTCCATTACCATGGACTAGGGAAAATGACACAAAAGTTTACCCTAATTTCGGTTCATATTCATCATTGCTAGGGAAGCTAATAGGATGAATGAACATGGTAGACATCAATTAAATTGCATGCAATGCGTGTGTTATCAAGCAACATGTGTGAGGATTGTTCCCCACGTTTGGAAAAAGTAAGATAGAGACCCTTGTACACCCTTGTACTTTTAGTACATTGGCCTTGTACACTTAGTGTAAATGCCTTGTACAGTTGCAGAAATTCAACCTAGATACAACATAACTAGTGCATATGGCTAGGTTAACCACGTTCCAATGTCATGGCTCATTGAGTTGGAGAAAAATGAGACCAAATCGAGGTTCCTATTCATCATAAGCGCACTATCTCATCCAATGAATGTGTACGAAGGGAAATGAGGAATGTCCCTCTTAGAAAAAGTAAATGAGCAAGCAATTTTTTCAAAAGCATTTCATATCCTTCAAGATAGGCACCCCTGTACACACTTGTACAGTTAGCACATTTGCTTTGTACACTTAGTGTAAATGCCTTGTCCAGTCACCCAATCCCTAATAGGTACATATTTTCAAGTGAATATGGGTGGGTAACCAATGTTTCCATTACCATGGACTAGGGAAAATGACACAAAAGTTTACCCTAATTTCGGTTCATATTCATCATTGCTAGGGAAGCTAATAGGATGAATGAACATGGTAGACATCAATTAAATTGCATGCAATGCGTGTGTTATCAAGCAACATGTGTGAGGATTGTTCCCCACGTTTGGAAAAAGTAAGATAGAGACCCTTGTACACCCTTGTACTTTTAGTACATTGGCCTTGTACACTTAGTGTAAATGCCTTGTACAGTTGCAGAAATTCAACCTAGATACAACATAACTAGTGCATATGGCTAGGTTAACCACGTTCCAATGTCATGGCTCATCAAGTTGGAGAAAAATGAGACCAAATCGAGGTTCCTATTCATCATAAGCGCGCTATCTCATCCAATGAATGTGTACGAAGGGAAATGAGGAATGTCCCTCTTAGAAAAAGTAAATGAGCAAGCAATTTTTTCAAAAGTATTTCATATCCTTCAAGATAGGCACCCCTGTACACACTTGTACAGTTAGTACATTTGCTTTGTACACTTAGTGTAAATGCCTTGTCCAGTCACCAAATCCGTAATAGGTACATATTTTCAAGTGAATATGGGTGGGTAACCAATGTTTCCATTACCATGGACTAGGGAAAATGACACAAAAGTTTACCCTAATTTCGGTTCATATTCATCATTACTAGGGAAGCTAATAGGATGAATGAACATGGTAGACATCAATTAAATTGCATGCAATGCGTGTGTTATCAAGCAACATGTGTGAGGATTGTTCCCCACGTTTGGAAAAAGTAAGATAGAGACCCTTGTACACCCTTGTACTTTTAGTACATTGGCCTTGTACACTTAGTGTAAATGCCTTGTACAGTTGCAGAAATTCAACCTAGATACAACATAACTAGTGCATATGGCTGGGTTAACCACGTTCCAATGTCATGGCTCATCGAGTTGGAGAAAAATGAGACCAAATCGAGGTTCCTATTCATCATAAGCGCGCTATCTCATCCAATGAATGTGTACGAAGGGAAATGAGGAATGCCTCCCTTAAAAAAAATAAATGAGCAAACAATTTTTTCAAAAGCATTTCAAATCCTTCAAGATAGGCACCCCTGTACACACTTGTACAGTTAGCACATTTGCTTTGTACACTTAGTGTAAATGCCTTGTCCAGTCACCAAATCCCTAATAGGTACATATTTTCAAGTGAATATGGGTGGGTAACCAATGTTTCCATTACCATGGACTAGGGAAAATGACACAAAAGTTTACCTTAATTTCGGTTCATATTCATCATTACTAAGGAAGCTAATAGGATGAATGAACATGGTAGACATCAATTAAATTGCATGCAATGTGTGTGTTATCAAGCAACATGTGTGAGGATTGTTCCCCACAATTGGAAAAAGTAAGATAGAAACCCTTATACACCCTTGTACTTTTAGTACATTGGCCTTGTACACTTAGTTTAAATGTCTTGTACAGTTGCAAAAATTCCACCTAGATACAACAAAACTAGTGCATATGGCCAGATCAACCACGTTCTAGTGTCATGGCTCACTGAAAAGGGGAAAAATGACACCAAATCGAGGTTCTTATTCATCATAAGCGCGCTATCTCATCCAATGAATGTGTAGAAATGGAAATGAGGAATGTCTATGAGGAATGTCACCCTTAGAAAAATAAAATGAGCAAGCAATTTATTCAAAACCATTTGAAATCCTTCAACATAGGTAGCATTGTACACACTTGTATAGTTAGCACATTTGCATTGTACACTTAGTGTAAATGTCTTATACAATGGCAAAAATTTGACATACCTAAAACTAAAAGCGTGCATATGGGTTAGCTACCATGTTCCAATGTGATGCCTAAGGGAAAATGGGGAAGGGAAAAGGGGGAAGTGAAACCCAATATAGGTTCCTATTCATCATTATTGTGGTTGGTCATCCAATCAACATGTATGAAGTAATAAAATTGAACGGGATGAGTGTGTGATCAAGGAATGTGTGAGGGAATGTTCCTCATCCTTTCAAAATGAAAATTCCCTCTTATTACAGTCTTACATCTCAAAATATCTCATCTTCTTATATGAAATAAAGATGTTAATAGCTTCCAAAGTATCCCTTGCCAAACCTAATGCCCTGGACATCACTCACAAACATCAAATTTCAAAAAGCCCCACCTCTCAAAAAGCCCTGATAACTCAACCAAAACCTCTCTGTCCACAACAATGGAAAACAACTCAGGAAATCTGACATGTAGCAGCAACTCCCCACACCATATATCATGACAAAACCTAACTCTTCACCAATCACCCAAAGAGAAGGAAATGAACGTCATGAACTCATCCCACCCCTGATTGATGCTCTTCCATGAATCTTTACCATTGAGAGCTCCTCACTAAGTCAATAATATGGTGGACTAGACAGAAAATTAAAGCACGGAAAGAAATAAAATCCAATAATGCATGATTTGCATAATTTCAAATCTATTACTCAACAAACCATAAGCACTGGTAATATTTTCCTCTTTGCCTATCAAAAAAAAAAAAAAAATGATAAAGGACGAGAAGGGGTTTCATGTATATGAGTGCCTATTTGTTTTTTGACAAATAAAGGTAAGTGTATATTTTTTATGTTCCAGTTTCAGATTCATTAAGACTTTGTTTGGATCATGGAAAGTGCTATGGGAAAGAAAAAAAATAGTCTGGTTTTCTATATAAAATTGATGAAAATTGAAATATAATGAAAATTATTTAAGAACTTATACATTCTTAATTTCTTTATTCTCTATAGAAAAGAAGAATAATATTGGAAAAGTGTACTAGAGAAGTTTAAGCTTTTTTTTTATTTCTTTTCCATTTTTTCTCCCAATTGAGTTTCCCTCCTACTTTTCGCGATCTAAATTGAACCTAAACGACTAAAAACAATAAAAGTAAAAATAAACTACACCCTAATCAGATTTCAGTATCACTTTATGGAAAATCAACCAACTATAGTAAATGAATTGTGAGAACAGAAACTTTTACAGATAAGAAGACAAATCGTGTCCAAAGTTTCAAAACCCTTATTGGAGCTTGCCATTACCAAAGGATGTAAAGATGTAAAAGGTGAGAATATATCCTCTTCTGCTTCTTTGGGGGAGTTCCTATAAGCGGTTTCAAACTCATGCAGAGTGCTGAATGCTCTCTGCAAATTCCCCAATGCTGCATCGGCATATATTTTTGCAAGATAAGATTCTGGTTGAGGTGCCTTCTTTTGACGCAATGATCGTCGTAGGATCGCCCATGATGCATCTAGAAGAGTAGAACTATAAGTCCTACCTGTAGTTCCAAGTGCTGATACAACAAGCCCCTCATCCACAGAGAGTAGAACAGGACCCCTTGCATTCTCACCCCGAGCAATCCATCTGGCCATGAATTCCAGGGCATAAAAAGCTAACTTGCTATTATCCTTTTGCATCGCAATATCTGCAATGAAGATGCACATGTTCCAAGAGGGAGAAAGAGCTTTATTCTGATCCATTGTCTGGTACACACTCCAGAGAAGCGAGGTTAGAAACAGAAACATAACCAGAAAGTGTTCCTCCTAACACAAATGATCTAGAAAAAAATTCTAATTAATCATGTACCTTGCACCTCTCTATAATAGACACCAAAGCATCCAGCCTGCCTTTGTTAACACAACTTCTCACACACTCAGCAAAAAACCTCATTGACAACATATAACCAGATTTCAAAGTCAAATCAACATATCTCAAGGCAACATCAATCTGGTATGTCAAAAACAGCATACCAACAACCAATTCATATGACTCATCATCAGGCATAGATTCCTTTCCTGTCTGCAGCATCCTGATATAAATGAAGTAAAGATCCATCCATAAAAAATAATTGTAGAGCGGGCTCCTTGAGGCGGGGTTGGGAGGAAGTGGAGTGGGAGATGGCGGGGGAAGGCTGGGCTTCCTGGGAGAGGAATGTGAAGGTGGAAATGGAAGCTTTAAAGGGATTGTTGTGGTGGTTTAGGGTTTTGAGGAGGGTTTTACGGGCTTTGGAGAGGATCGCCATTTGGGACGCCATTGATAAGCTTCGCTCAGTTCAGAGGTTTCATCGAGAGTACTGACAAAAGCGAAGGTGACATGGCATTTCACATTTAACACAATTCTCCCTTTTAATTTACAGCAATCTGACTTGGAAATTTGAAGGGTATATAGGTCACTCAATATCTCATAGCCTTTCTATTAATTCTATAACATATATGGACCATTTGTTAATTTTTGGGCCCAGCTGGGCCCAAAACACAATTCTCCCAGTTTATAATTGTAAGTACATGTTTACAATAAATATGTTAAAGTTCCTTATTAAAAAATAAACAAAATAAATTAATTTTAATTATTTTATTTTAAATTTTATTTAATTGATTAATAAAAATATAAAAACGACATTATAATTTTCTTAACAAGTATTTTTTTTTATATTATTCATATGATAATTAAATATAAAAACATAAATATTAAAAAAATCATATATGCATCATCATTTATTTTACGTTATTGAATGCATTTGAATTAATTAAATTATAGTTTTAATATTAAATATATCATTATTTATCTCATTAATCCTATTTTAAAAAATTATTATCACTTTACTTTTAAATATTTTATATTTATCCTTTTAATTTTGAATGTCTTTATTTTAAAATATTTAAAAATATAAATTTATTAAAAAAATACTAAAATATATAAAAAAATAATATTGAAGTTTTAATATTTATATGCCAATAATACTAAGGAGAGGTAAAAACCTACTAAAACCCTAGTTTAAAACATCTTTGAAAACCATTTAAACTTAAATAGCGAAAAACAAACGACCGCCCATGTTACATCTCATTCAATACTCATTCACATGATCATTTAAAGCAAAAGAGCAAGAGTACTAAAGAATATATAAAGAAGCAGTTGAACTTGAATATAGAAACAAGCAACCTGCAAGTTCATCAGGATCATAAGCATAAAGATCGACTTCTATTATCTTGTTCGGTGGCAATGACTGATGATCAATCTTCTTCCTCCAGTAGAAAACTATTATCTCTGCATCTGTGGGATTAAATCTATATCCTGGTGGTAAAGAATTAAGATAAAAGCTCTTCACCTTCACTATGATTATTCTGCACTTCTTCAGCATTTCCCTTTGCTTCTGCTGTTTGTAGACTTGCATCCTCACCAAGTTCTGAAAGATTCATTTTCTTTGAGACTGAGAGTGAGCCTGAGTTTGAGTTTGCTTCCTCTTTCACGTCTCTTTCCCTGAGTTTTCTCTATTCTGTCGTCTTCTTTTGGAAAAAATATAGTACCATTAGGACTTGAGGTCGAGGAGTCGTCTAATTTGAAACATATTGCTCCTCATATATAAAACACAAAATCCACCACAATAGGGACAAGGGACGATCATCATTACGATTTTGCATCCAACATGACCATCACAATTAGAACAGTGGATATCGGCCATATCAGTTTGAGTCGTCTGACCTTCATCTTTAACCTGAATGGATCGATGTAACGGTAGCTGGAGCTTGATTAACTGCCTTTCTTCCTTCAAGCTTCACATTCAAGCCACCGGGTGGTCTGTATACCGCTGAACCTGTATGTGATATTCATTATATCCATATATTTTATGTACACATAGAGAAACTCAGCAATTAACAAGAAACAAAGAGGTATACATAAATATATGCATGTGTAACAAGGGTGAAAATCCAAGATCTTAAGACTTTTCACGAAAGAGGAGCCAACTACTTTTGCAATTGCGGTGTGCTATGTATGTTATTACTTAATTATTGTGAATAAACTTCAACATAAAAATATACGAGTGTAAATTAAAAATAGATAAGCTATCATAGAAACAACATATGAGTATATTGACCATTTTATGATGGTTAAACTATATAGATATAGAAGTTATTGTTTTATTGCTCTATTAAATATAATTGGATTTCATCTTTCTTCTAACTAAAAAAGAGTGTATGTCATCAAAATACATGCCAAAAAAGAATTATTAGGGGTGGTTTAACTACATCCCAAATGATGTTAATGACTTGGATCATCTCAACCACAATTTTTTGTTCCTTATTTCCATATTCTTTTATTTTTCTTTATTTATTGTATATCATTCACAATTTTCTAAATTGAGAAAATACTAGTGGGGTATGTAGATGATGAAGAACTCTCTATTAGAATCAATGAGAAAATATTATTGAACAAGTGTAGGTAACATGCCAATATATTAATCACAATTGATAAATTCTATTTCTATATGATTTCATACAGTAATGCACATAAAACTCACTGATTAAATTTGATTATATTTTGAAGTAGTTCTCTTAGTTGAGTTTAGGTTTTTAACACTATAGGAGTAGTTTTTTTTTTTTTTGACTTAGTTTTCTGAGTATAGGGGTATCAACAAAGCGACTTAACTAATAATAAATTATATTATAATTATATTTTCTAAATCAAAGTTCGCAAAAGGGGAAAAAATAGTTTAGGGAGGTTTTTATTTGCCTTTATATTCATGGGGAGCAAGTTGTCACTATAGTTGTGGTTATATATGTAAGACCATAAGTTCTTGTATTTTAATATTTTTTATTTTATTTTTATTTTTTATAATAATGTGATGAAAACAATATATTTGCAAGAACTATTCTTCAATGGTATTAGTACATGAACAATGCTATTGCATATTCTAAGACTTGAATATTAGAAGATAAATTGTCAACAAATTAACAATTTTAGTGCTTTTGAAGCAAACATTTTAAAAAGGAATTTTTGCCTTTGTGTTACGGATTCAAACAATGACAAGAGAAATCTTCCACTTTGTTCTAACTAAGATGATACGAAATGCAATAGTATAAATTAGATATATAGTAGTTTTGACCATTTATAAAATAGGTTTTACTCTATTCTAAAGGTTTGATTCATATGTCCTTTTATTTTTTTATTTTTTTTAGTGTTTGGTAATTAATATATGAGTTTTTTTTATCCATGCCTAATTAAATCTTTTGCTTACTATCTAGCTTTTCTAACTCATCACACAATTTTAGTTAGTATTACTATAATGTGGTTCTATCCTATACTTGATATAAGGTCTTATACTTAATGAATAGTGATGGCGATGAATAACAACCATGAAAATTAATGTGGTGGGTGAACAATGAGTGCTCAAAGTGACTAATCATGATAATGAAAAAAAAGAAAATTAGTCATAATGAATTGCAATAGCATTGCAAGAATTTCTTAAATGGGGAGATAGGGTAGGATGAATAGGGAATTCTTTATAAAATCGCCCAAAAATATTAATTATTATTTGTTTACTTAATTTTTTTAAGATATAATTAATCAATGAAAGCAAAGGACAATCAATCACACAAGAGGAAATGAGATTTATGTGGAAAACAACCCACTAAGGCCTTTATAAACTTGGTAAATGTAAAGACCATGGGGTCATAGACTACAAAGCTAAAATCCACTAACTGTATGTGAAGAAATAAGTACACATAGTAGTTGTTACTCCTTGATACTTACACTACAATACACACACCTACTCTCATGTCCATTACACAACATTTTTGTGTTCCTTAGTGGGCACTTCAACACTTTAAGGGAATGTGATTTTTTTACCACAATATAAAAAAACAAACAATGCTGCAACACTTTGAGAGTATCAAGTTGAAGGCAAGGAATACCAACCTAAATCTTAGGCACCTAAAGAGCAAAATTGCTCAATATTAGGTATATATATACACGCACAAGCACTCACACGTGCGCGCGCGCTCACACACACACACACACACACACACACACACACACACACACACATATATATATATATATTGTGTAAACCCTAGTGCTCTTTTAAATGTTTAGAAATCAATTTTTACAAAAATTAGAATTAAAATATTAACAAATTTAGACAAATCCTCAAAACTGAGTAAGATTGATCTCAAGCAGTACTTAAGCACCTTAGAATGGTGCTTGAGTGCTAGGAGTGTTTCAGTAGCCTTTGAGGGTGCTTAAGTACTCTCACTTTTTTTTTTATTTAATTTTTAAATTTCAATTTCCTTTTTTATATAACGTAACATCTAATTTAATATTTGTTTCCAAAACAATTATATATATTTTTTATTTCCATAATAATCCCATTTATAACTTTTATGTCATTATCCTCAATGAACTTAACTATACTTACATGTTTAATCTAGCTTGATTATAAAAATCACTCAATATCACTTATACCTCAAAAAAACATCGTAATCACTAATATGAAATATTTGCAACCCATTTGGAAAATTCATGTGTTATGGAACTTGTGATTTGCACACATTAAAACATTAATACCTATGAAAAGTAATGTGTGAAAAAAAAAACAAACAATATCATAATGCAATTAGAATCAACCGAATATAACAAACTAATCCAATGATTAAATATCTTGAACTAAAAATAGTGATGCATGCTTCTATCTCAAAAGTGATAGATAAAACATAACACAATGATAATCAAAAGATGAATGCAAATATATAGATAGATAATTAGCTCAAAATATCACCATAAGATAACCAAAATAACTAGATCATAAGAAATTCAATAAATAAGTCTATTATACAATCCAAAAATCCTAACCATAGAGTTAATCATTCTGAAACATCTTGCTAGAGTTGTTTAAAGGTGGTGGTAGAAATTGACTAAAGCTTAAGCCAAGAGAAAACATGATCCATGCTAAAGTGGATGCTAGTTGGTCGTCTACGTGCTGAGATCAATCATAAATCTCATCAATCCATGAGTTAAGATGGCCACAAAGTCAGTTAATACAATCATCAGCATAAAGGTGAAGCTGATCAATGATGTCAAAACCCAAACCAGAGAATCCATCCATAGGCTGGTATAAACCTATTATAGCTTTAGAACTACTTGCATGATGACCTTGACTCCCAAGCCACGAGTGTGAGGACTCATGACTTAGTTCCAACTCTTCAATCATATCCTCCTCATCAATAGTCAAAGCATTAATCATAGTTAAGGATATGACTCACATGCATGGATCAGGAACTCTCATCAATAGAGCATAATAGTCAAGCACCTAGAAGTGACATAGATGTCAAACACAATATCCATCAATAGATGGGAAATGATGAGTGCAAATTGTAAACTTCTAGGTCGAGTCGACTTTTTATAACTAACCCTAATATCTATCATCATAATAGCAATATCAATAGGTTGGCCACTAAGAATAAAATGGATAAAATGCACTACAAACTAGTGAATCTAATGAGTTTGATTAGGGAAAACATAGGAAGCTCTCGTGCCCCCCTAAATAGGTTAGCAAGGTAGCGCTAACCAATTCTAAGTCTAAATTAACCTCATCCAAGAAATGAAGAATGACCTCTGTGAAAGGTTGCAAATGCAAAGCTCGATCAATAGAGTAAGGTATGATCGGAATAATCTATCATGGTAGGAAAAAAGATGCATGGGCTAACAAAATGAATGCTTAAATAGAATATCCAAACATAATGGGAATATGCAACCATAGAAAGCGAAACTAGAGAATCCTAATGACAATCCTGAAAAATCTAAGGGACTACAATATATCTTAAGGATGTCAAGGAGGGCTCTCACTCAATCATGACTCGATAATCATGAAAACAAAAATATTGTAGCTCTTTATGCTCAAAAATCAAGGAAAAAGAATCAAAAAAAGGTTATCAACCTCAAATGGTCCTTCAATCGGGTAACTAAGCTTAGATACAAAACTAGAAGATGATAGGAGTGAGAACCTGATACTAGTAGGTACACCAAGACATACCAAGCAAGTCTAGGGGAATGAAAAAGTAAACTAGTCAAAGTATTTAGGAAACCCCTAAGACTAATAATCCTTTGAAATTGGAACATAGAGATGAACAACAATGAAGATAACACAAGAATTGGGCCACTCGAACCCTTTAAAACGTATGAAATGGTGAAAATGACATGAGAAAGAGATATTTATAGGAAAAGAACCTGCAGAAGAGCTTGATGCAATGCTTAATGCTCTAGATTAGCGCTTCAATGCTTCGGTCATGGGAAAGGGAGTTGGATGGAACTAACAACACTTGAGTGTTTGAGGATGGCTTAAAGCAACTTTGAGGGCTTGAGCACCTAAAATGTTCATTCAACTTCCCTTACTCCTTTGAGCACCCAAAACATCTTTTGTAATGAAAAACCATGAAAATATCCATCCAAGAAACCTACAATGAAATAAAACAACCAAACACACATGAACTAACATAAAAATAGGTCTCCAAACATGTTGGAACTATAATAATAAATAATTAAGTAAAAATTAATGAGAATGAGATCAAATCATGCACCTTTTTCACATACATTTAAGTAGAGAATCAAATTAAGTTTAAGTAGACCATGTAACCATTCAAAAGCAAAAGAGATATAACCAAAGTAAAATTATCCAAGGTAGCTAAAGGATAAAGTTATTCTTTTCTTGTCTTTATTTTTTTTATTTTTTATTTTATTTTTCTATTCTTTTATACTTGGTTGTTGATTTTTATATTTAATAATCTTACGAAGATAACAAGTTTATTGTTTTCTTTTTTTAATGTTGCTTCAAATGATAGAAAATTTATCTAATATGAACAGAGTTGGAAATAGGTATGAGTTTCACATATTTAAAATTATGATGAAAATACAAAATAATTTTGACTTAAAATTTTAGCTAATAGTCAAAATATATTATTCTATTGAACTCAATGAGTAAATGTCCCATTGTAGAATAAATTTATTGAATTATTGATTTCAATGTTATTTGCAATCAAATTGAGCTTTTAGCCTTTTGATCTCAGACATATTCTTGTCGACAATTAACATGTCATCAACATATAACAATAAATAAATAAATAAACCATTAGACAATTCGATGAAAACAACTATCCCACTCACTTCTACACTAGTCATTACCAATCATAAAAGTATCAAACCTTTTATACCATTGGCTAGGAGATTGCTTTAAGCCATAAATAGCTTTTCTTCAAAAAACAAACATGACCTTCCTTTCCCAATAATAAATCCCTCAAATTAATGCATATAAATATGCTCTTTGAAATCATCATGTGGAAAAGTAGTCTTAAAACCAAATTACTTTGTTTATAAATCAAATAAAGTAGTAGTAGAAATTAACACCCTGATTAAGTTATGTTTCCCAAGTAGAGAAAACACTTCATTGATGTCCAAAATACCCTTTTATGTGTATCCCTTTGTCATCGAGCATCCTCCATTCTTGAAATTCCTTTCCTTAAAGACCCACTTGCAACCTAACAACCTTTAGCTCTTTAGGCTTCTCAACTAGTTGCCAAGTATGGTTTAAAGATATCTAATCTTCTCATAATAGTGACGATCCACTTTGTAGACTCTCTACCAATGATGGCCTCATGATAAGGATGAGATTCCTCATTTTCAATGCTTTCTGACATAGTAAGTGCATGAGACACCAAATTTGTATAAGCATATATCTTATCTGGTTTAATTTGCCTCCTCAATTTATCACTAGCCAAAGTGTGTTGCTCTTATGATGCATTTTTTTTGGTCAAGATGTTGCACCTGTTCTTTATCTTGATTTACTAAATTTTTTTTTTCTATAGTTCCTAAAGCTTTAGACTCAAACTCAACTTTTCTCTCTCACTGAGGTTCTTTTGTCTATCAAATTGCTTATTCTTAAGTTTCAATATTAAAGACTTACAAAGGTCACATCCATGGTAATAAAAAATTTGGAAGATTTTGAATCTAAGCACCACAACTTGTACCCTTTTACTCTATTTCATAACCTAAAAGTATACACTTCATTGTTCTTAGTTCTAATTTACCTTTATTTACATGATCATAAGAAGAACAATAAATTTTTTTGAACTTTTCATAATTAGTAGAAGAACTAAACAACATATCTTCAAAATTTCTATAATTAATAGAAATTGAAGTAGACGTATTCAGAAGATAATAAGTTGAATTAGCTACTTTAACTCAAAAGTCCTTCAAAACATGCTCTCTCTAGAAGAGTTCTATTCATCCATTATGAAACATCATTTTATTGTGGCTTATGTTTGATTTTGTAATGTATCACAATACCTTCATTCTTGCAAACTCATTGGACTTTTTCCCATAGAATTCCATATCATTGTCAATTCTCAAGCACTTGATCTTTTTTGTTCTGTTTTCTCAATGATTACTTTCTATTACTTAAACTTCTTGAAGACATCATTCTTATGTTGTAATCATCAATGAAGACCAACATATATCTTCAACCACCATGTGATACAAATTGAGAAGGGCCCTGAGATCTACATGGATGTAATTCAAAGTAATTTTAGCCTCATGAGTAGCTATGCTAAATTAAACTTGCATTGCTTCCCATAAACATAGTTCTCACAAAAATCAAGTTCTCCTATTTTATGCCTACCAAGCAAGCCTCATTTACTCAAAATTGCCAACCCTCTCACTCATATGCCTAAACCACATATTCCATATTTTCAGTCTCTCAAATTAATTTTAAGATTGAAACTATAGTTACACCTATAATAGTGCTACTTTATAATGTATAAAGACCATTAGCTTTTTTTTCTCTGTCTCTTTCTATTCATCACATCTAGAACACCATTTGAGAACGCCTCCATCATTATAGTGCATCCATTGGAGTTAAGTATCCCTAAAGAAAAAAAAAAATTCTTCAACTCTAGAACATGTTCTCTATCGATTAATGTCCTTACAATGTCTATGAAAACTTCTTTCCATTTACAAGTTTATAGGTACTAAACTAATCCTTATTGGGAGACATATGATAGGAGCACCTTCAATCAAGGATCCACTCATCACCTAAGTTGCTAACAATATCTGAAAGGATATCTATAGAATATGGATTTTCTTCTACAACTATTGCATCACCAGAATTAGAAGCTTTGTATTTTTCTTTTTCTTTATGTTTTGCACAATTTCTCATATAATGTTCTTCTTTGTGGTAATTGAAATATTTGTTGTTTCCCTTGGACTTTGATTTTGATCTAGGTCAACCTTTCTTATGATTGTTATTATTTGTTTTGTTCTCCCTCTAGCATTAAAAACTTCACTATGGCTTTCTTCTCTACTCTCATATGCTCTCCTTTCCAACTCCTTTGAGCTCACCATTGGCCTAACATCCTTTATAGAGAGACTATCTATGTCATATATCATGATATCCATAAAGTACTCATGGGAATTCATTGGAGAATGTATCAAAATTAAGATCTGGTCTTCATCATTAATTCTAATATCAATAATCTTTAGCTTCATAATAGTTTTGTTAAACTCATCAAGGTGGTCTATCTTTAAGAGATGTACCTATTTTCATCTATAGAGTGAAGAATTGTTTCTTCTAATACAAATGATTTGTAAAAGGCTTTGTCATATATAAACCTTTTAGCTTCAATCACAACTTGGCAATCATATCCTCTTCTATAGTCTCTCATGAAATACCTCATTACCAAGTACAATAAAGTAGCACTACACTGTTTCTCCATAAGTTCATCATTTTCTTCATCAAACATCAATGTTGGTAGAGCCTTTCTACCTTTCAATGCTTTGGGTAACCCCTATTGAACCAACAAGTCTTGTATCTTAATGTGCTATAATTAAACATCATTTCTTTCATCACACTTCTCAACCTCAAACTTTGTTACCATACTAGGTCTAATAACCTAAGCTTTGATATCAGTTTATTATGAAAAACAAAAATGAGAAATAATAATAGAGAGAAGAAAATAAGAACACAAAAATAAAAAAAAAACACACACAAAGCACACGACAATTTACATGGTTAGTGAAAAAACAGAAGAACTTTTACTATTTTTTAAGGAGATTACAACCCTAGAAATCTAAAATCGTAAGTCTCATGTACACCTAAAAGGAGACTCTCACTCAACTAAAATCTCTATCTCTCTCTTACTTTCTCTTTACTTTATATACATACATATATACATACATACATATATACATACATACATACATACATACATATATATATATATATATATATATAGAGAGAGAGAGAGAGAGAGAGAGAGAGAGAAATTTCATATAGGAAACTAATTGTATAATTATCAAACATATCTATTCCTAAGAAAACGATAAGATGTTTCCTTTATAATAATAGGAAACTCCTTTACATGAATATATCCTAGTAGACTATTGAAGTGGGTCTCTACTTGCTTTGTACTAAATATAAGGAGTCAATTTCTATCAAGTTCATATTAAGCAAAGTTCAAGCACAATAACACATTCCTCCAAATCAAGTTATGCTGTTCTAATTTTATATTTTGATTTATTAATTTATTAATTTTTCTTATAATTTATTTTCATTTGTGGTGCCAAATTCTTTGCTTCATTTTAATGTTTTGTTGCATTATGTTATTGTATGCTTTTTTTTTTTTAAAAAAAATAATATGTTTGCTTGAAAATATAAGTTGACATATGATAAAACTAAAAAGAAAAGAGAAAAATATATACATTAATTGAATTTCAAAAAACAACAATAAGTAAATATTTTAGTAATAATAAACATGATTTAATAGATCATGAAACATGATGAGTTATCTCATATTGATGGTTTAAATTTATTTTTAGAGTTAAATGTTTTAAAGAAGGTTTTGCAAGTAGGAATACAAAATATAATTGCAATACTAAATTATCTAAAGAAATTAAATTCTTTTCCAAATGCATGTATTTTTCAAATGGATGTGTTGTGTATATAATATTATTAAATATACATGTGATGGTTGCTTTCGCAGAAAGAAGTTATTTGAAACTAAAATAAATAAAATCTTATTTATGATCTACCATGTGAAAAGAAATTTTAAATAGACTAAGTATATTATCTATTAAAAAAAGATAGTTCAATGAACTCGGAACTAGAAGATGGGATTTTCACCTTAAGTTTCTACAAAACTAACTCAAAAAATAGAGTAGTCAAGAATGAAGAAGGTGAAGCTATACAGGATGCAACTGCTACTCCAATTTTCTTTATCTCTAAACATTTCATAAGAGATATGTCCAAGATCAAAGATAAAATAGTGAATCTATTAACCAACCTTAAGTGTCCCAAACTTCAAGATTTTAGATGGTTGAAAGACGTGTTTTTTTAATGAAAGTTATGTTCAGATCAAACCATAATCAATCTTTTGGAAAGAAAAATTTATCCCAAAATTACTTAAGACTTTTCTAAAAAATGTTAGGATTAAGATTAGAGAGTAATTTAATGGGCAAATCCCTTATGGTAATTGAACATATGGAGAAATTATAAATATTAACACTATAGAATTAGAATTAACTTATATAATGATGTTAAGCTTAACCAACAAATGAAATATGAATGAAATATTTATAAGAATGAATTTGGAACATTTTGTACTTTGGATTTAGCTAAAATCTCCATTTAAGTAATGTAAGAAGGGAGAAATAATTAGGAAACCAAGGAAAAAAGCTTTCCATAACAAAAAAGGAACACATGGAATATAGAAAAAATAAAACTAAAAGACTAAGACATAACATAAGAAAATCCACAAAAGAACCTCATAAGAAAATAGAAACTTCATCACACTCAAATCCAATATGCTTTAAATATGGAAAAGTTAGACATTTTCAGAATGATTGTAAAATTAAAAAAAAGAATTAATGATTGTATTCTTTAGATCAAGTAAAAAATATGTTACGTGATTCAATGCTAAACATCTCAAAATCTGAATCCATAACTTAATCAAATAATGAAGACCATATTAACCATCTTGAAGATACTAACAAAAGTGTAAGTCAAATCTTTAGTGATCAAGAAAAATGTATCAAAGGAAAATATGATTGTCAACCTAAAACAATAAATTTTATCTCCAAAGAACAAGAATTAATCTTAGAATTACTTAATGAAGTAGAAGACTCTTTGGTATAATTAAAACCATATGAAATTTTTATAGTAGAAGATGTTATTGTAAAATTTAAACAAAAATACAAGGGTCATAATACGTTGTTGGTAATAAGCACACAACTCATTAATACGTCATTCGCTACATGATAATCCATATAACACAACAAGCAATACTAGCTTTGATATACTTTTATTAGTATTCAATTGAATTTACTAAAATTTAGGAATTTCGCTTAGAGACATATGTTTATGCCCCCAATTATTTAATCCCAACAAGGTTCTTCTTAAGGTATGTTGTGGGTCTTTAACCTAAGGACACTTTGTCTTTCTTTCTTTAAGGGCTCTAACCTAAGGGTCTCAATTGTAACTTTCTCTCCTATTGAGGTAGATAGCCCATTTCCAAAGATAACCCACCACATTAGTCCCCTATTAAAGTCATCTTTTAGTTGAAACTTTCTATAAATTACTTTAGTAATTGTATCCCCAATCTATCTTGTGATTTTAGCTATTATTGTCTTCAGAATCTAAATTTATTGGTTATATATTATATAAAACTAAGCAAACAGTTATTATAGGGAGAACAAGAAGAAGAAGGAGTTGAATTTCATGTTAATTCCAAAGACAATTATTTTGTGAGGAAATAGAAGTTTGAAAACCATACAATGCTTTCTATTGGTGTTCTTAATATCTACTATTCTAGAAGACTATTAAGATGACTTAAAGATATTTAATTCTTAAATATCAAGTTGTGTTCTTCAAATTCTTAACCTGATGAGAATTGTTGTTGGTTTTGGTTTTCTACCTAGGTAAACTTCAATGAAATGTTGAAAGAGAACTAATCATGATACTTAAGTGGAAGAGTGTTGATTTCTTGTTCTTTGATGAGGCATCAAAGTTACCATTGATGAGAGGGACCAGTGGTGAAATACTTCATGTGTTAATATTAAAACAAACAATCATTTAGATGCTAATTGTGTAGTAATTTAGGCTATTAAGATATCTAAAAATGGAATAATATAGGCCTTCTGAGACATTACAGAACAACAATTCAAAGCCAAACCACTATCTCTAGGCTCTCTTTTCCATTGTTTTTTGTTATTTGTTTGTTTTTTAGTTTGTTAGCTACAATTTGAGTAAGTATATATGGAAAAGAGAACAAATATCCAGATTAAGATTTATCATTAACTTCTTTTGCATTGGTATACCTAAATAGTTAAAGCTTAGTAGCCTATAAATAGCAAAAAACAAAAATTATTTTTTTGGAGGATATGCAATAATTTCAAATCAACAGTTGATATGCCTGTTTATCGTTTCCTTCTGTTGACTTCAAATGACTAAAAGTTGGCAACAACTATAAAATATGATGCAGTCATCAATAAAATATAAGTTATGGAAAAGACTAGATATATCATGTAGCGATTAATGGAATGTAGGTTATAGAGAAGTGTCTAGAAGGACCTACTCGTAGGGGAATATATTATATTAAAAATATTAAAAGATATGTTTATATTGCAAATGTAATTAAAAAGGTTAAATAGTAGGGGAGCTACTCGTAGGTGGACACCTAAAAAGGAGCCCTATTGAAGAGGAACCAAATGCTAAACTGCTTCCATTTTTAGATTCAAATGTTCAAAAAATTGAGACCACTGAGGAAAAGAGTTTATTTGAAGAAATAACTAAGATATTGTTACTGAAATTCTAAAAATTATTATTATCTCTACAAACTAGTGTATGTAGAAGTACCATTGAACATAAAATAATATTGGAATTAATAAAATTGACTTGAATGATTTTTTAGGTCTCTTTCATTGCATTCTTTAAGTGTTTTTGTTGTCTAGTTACATTTGGCATTGTTTGAAATGTAATATATTTGGATGGATTATTTGGAGTGTAATACCTTGACTAAATCTCACCATGTGTTGCAATTCAATTTGGAAATTCCCTGGGACTAGAAGAAGAGAAAGCTGAGTGATACACCACAAATTGGCCCAGATTTCAATATTGCACCCACATGTGGTCAACGGGACACCAAGTTCTTTCTCTTAGCGGAAACCATATGATCGTAACTGTCCAAGCAGTCCAGGAGAAACAAGTACTTTGGTTCTCATGAGTGAGAAGGGCAGAAGCAAAGACCACACCCAAGGACGCATCCTCAAGAAATCAAAGGAATAGCCAGTGGAATTTTCTCAACAGTAGGTTTTAGTAAGCCATTCTGAAACAATTCTTGCACCCTCTAAAAAATGGAAGAAGAAGCTACTATAGCAGCATTATGACAATGAAAAGTTCTATATGAACCACTTCATGGGAAAAGTTGCCAACAATGGAAGATGATAAAAAGATAAATCTTGTATACCAAAGTTGCAGTTTGAAGTACTTGTGTCACCAATCAAACACCAGTCTGAAAGCAGTAACATTCCCAGATCATTTGGTGGAGATGACTACCAGAAATCACAAATGCATCAATCATCACCACTCCCAAAGACCAATGTTTCTGCTAAATCAATCCAGTTGAATGATATGTGCAAGTCTATTGAAAAAATTGCAGCAGTCAAAGACCAAAATTTCAGTTAATTTAATACAATCCAACCATATAAGAGGAAAGGTTTGCAGAATCTTCTTTCGTATGCTTTTTTGGAAGTGTTGGAATTTAAGGGTATGGAAACAAAAGACTAGCCCAAAAGACACAAACAAATAACAGAATGAATAAAAAGAAAATCTTATCGGTTGAGGCGTGACAAATACTGTCCTTAAAATAGATCCACCCTCCTCGAAGACGAACTCGGTGCACTAGGGTACCAATGGTCTACCTCCATGATTCAACAACTAGATCTCGCCTTGGGTGCACTTTGGAAGCGAGATGTGTACAACTCAGGTTTTTGAATAAATTCCTCCAAATAGATGTATGAAAATGCTCCTTGAAAAACTCTCTGAAAAAATTCTCTGAAAAATTGGTATTCAAGTATAGAGAGGGGTGACCTGCTTTTATAGGCCACTAACACAATCCCAATGGGAATCTACTTGTAATTAGAAGATGACACAAAGTGGAAGGTGATTCTACTTATAAAAGGAATGAGATTCCACTAGCACAATCCTAATATGACTCTTCCCAAAAATATAACACTAATAGAATAAAATAAAATATAATAAAATAAAAAATAATTCTCAATAGGACACTTCCCAAAAATAGAAGATTAATAGAATAAAATAAAATAAATTAAACGTAATTTCCAAAAATAAAAATAGAAATTATTTACACTCTTCCTACAATCCCCCATAGAGTGTAAACGTAATTTTTTTTTTTTTGGAGGAAAAAAGAATCCAATGCATTAATACTGGTGCCCAAAGGCTATGAACCAGCCTTAGGACAAATAAGTATTGAATCACAAAACATGGTGAAAATAAATTTCTATGAACCACTATTTATTTATGTAACTCAAGGGACTTTTATCCACATTGGTTTTCTCAACTACACTACGAGCTGTACAAAACAGGTTGGCACAAATAGGTCATGCACCTTACCTGGATATTCATGAGAGCTCTAGAGAACTTGCCTAAGTTCTCATAGGAAGTGGCCCCACCTCCACTCTCATATAGGTGAATCCATTAAGTATGTTCTGCATTTAAACATATCATCCATAAGGAATATGGTATTCATTAAGAGTAAACACTCAACCTTAGTCAATGCAGAGTACGCTCTATCTACACCATAGGGATGAACTCTCATACAATTAGAGTTGATAGAGCACCTCAAGTCAACAAGTGATTTGTTATTACCCATATGAACCTATTTCATGGAATTTCCATTCTAATAGGTTGGGTTACCACCAGTCATGAATTCTGTAATAGGCATAAGCCCCATCCCCCTCGATGTTTCTTCCACTATTTTCTTATTTAGTGGTTTGGTCAAAGGATCAGCCAAATTCAACTTTGACCTCACAAATTCTAGGGATATAACCCCTATTTCAAGGGGTTACCGCACAATATTGTGCCTTAGGTGTATATGCCTATTCTTCCCATTAAATATTTTACTCTTGGCCTTAGCAATTGCAACTTGGCTATCACAATGCATAGACGTAGATGAGGCTGGTCTCGTCCATAAAGGGATATCTACTAAGAGGTTTTTAAGCCACTCAGCCTCAGAACTTTTCTAAGGCAATAAACTCGGCCTCCATAGGGCTAAATAAAAATTAAAAAAAAAAAGACTCATTGAGATTCTCAAATTTTGAAGATACTTAGAGTAGACCGAGTAATGCAAGTTTGCTTGGCAAACTTCCAAGAAACTGCACTCCTACCAAGAATGAAAACATATCCACTAGTGGATTTCATCTCATTTGAATTTGAGATCCAATTTGCATCACTAAATCCTTCAAGGACACTTGGAAATCCACTAAAGCACAAACCATAGTTAATAGTGCCTCTTAAATACTTAAGGACTCTACGAACAACAGTCCAATGGTCCTGATTAGGACTTTGGGTGTATCGACTCAATCTACCTACTGCATAAGCAATGTCAGGTCTGGTACAATTCATTAAGTACATTAGGCTCTCTATGATCTGAGCATACTCTATTTTGGCAACACTATGTTCTCTATTTTTCTTCAACTGTGAGCTAGGATCATAAGGAGTTGACACTGGTTTACAATCAAAGTGTTCAAACTTCCTTAGGATCTTTTCAACATAGTGCTCTTAAGAAATTTTAAGCCTATTAGGTGTTCTAGTTATTTTAATTCCTAGAATCACCTCTGCCTCTCCTAGGTCTTTCATATCAAACTTAGAACCTAGGAATTTCTTGTAAGGTATTCTATTTTGAATATGACATACGGATAAGATAACTTCCCCCCACAAGTTCAAGGGTGCTCCTGAACTTACCAACATTGCATCAAATGTTTTAGGACCTAGTTTTCCTTTCTTAGGTTTAGGGAGAAGAACTTTAGCTAAACACCCCCACACTTTCAGGTATGCTATATTAGGTGCATAACCCTTCCATAACTCATAAGGAGTTTTACTAGTTTTCCAAGTTGGTAACAGATGAGAACCATCTTCTAGTTTTAGGTCAGTCAAAATGTGTTCCAAGTTCACCACATCAATTGTAGAGAAAACCCTTTCTTGCCATCTCTTAAAGAATATCCCATTGAAGGGATCAATTTTAGAGGTGTCAGGACAGGTGTGAACTAGGGAAGCTTCCATTTGGATATATTTCAAGATTGTTGGAATTTAAGGGTATGGAAACAAAAGACTAGCCCAAAAGACACAAACAAAGAACAGAATGAATAAAAAGAAAAACTTATTGGCTGAGGCGTGACAAACACTATCCTTGAAATAGATCCACCCTTCTCGAAGATAAACTCGGTGCACTAAGGTACCAGTGGTCTACCTCTAGGATTCAACAGCCAGATCTCGCCTTGGGTGCACTCTGAAAGTGAGATGTGTACAACTCGGGTTTTTGAATAAATTCCTCCAAATAGATGTATGAAAATGCTCCTTGAAAAACTCTCTGAAAAAATTCTCTGAAAAATTGGTATTCAAGTATAGAGAGGGGTGACTTGCTTTTATAGGCCACTAACACAATCCCAATGGGAATCTACTTGTAATTAGAAGATGACACAAAGTGGAAGGTGATTCTACTTATAAAAGGAATGAAATTCCACTAGCACAATCCCAATAGGGCTCTTCCCAAAAATATAACACTAATAGAATAAAATAAAATATAATAAAATAAAAACTAATTCTCAATAGGACACTTCCCAAAAATAGAAGATTAATAGAATAAAATAAAATAAATTAAAAGTAATTTCCAAAAATATAAATAGAAATTATTTACACTCTTTCTATAGGAAGTACATATGAGAAGGTGAATTCTTCCACTAAATTTCACCATCTATTAAATCAAATATCCTATGAGAATTATTGACTGTATTTTAGCAAGAATTACTAATTGTTGCATCAATGTTCCTATGGTTACATATACTTATTTGAGTGGAAACAGTTAGATGTTTTAATTCAAGTAGCTTAAATAGGTGTAGTACAAAACTTCCTTGTGCTCCAAGAGAATTCATAAGGCAATGCCCATGTTTTATATATATATATATAGAATGTTTGGAAAATCTATAATTACCTACCCTCTTACATTCTCTATCGGGTTAACCCTCAATATTTGGATATATATCAAAACCCCAATTCTAGGTGACACTAGAATTACCTCACACGGTAACCTAATGTCAAAGGTTTAACCTTGAGGGTCATACTCTATCTAAGTTGATAGTCAACTAGATAACCTAATTTTCATGAAATAAATTGAAATGTTACTTTAAAGAAATTAATAAATAAAGGTTTAACAAAGTGAATTCTTCATAATTAGGTATCGCTTGCTCATAAGCACAATTAATTTGCTAATATTTTATCCACATGAGGTAATTATCCAAATTCTACACTAGTCCCTATGCCAAAAAATAACAAAATATGGTTGAAGTTACAATCATCCATGTAATCCAACTTAATACATGCCAAAAAAATTAATATAAGTTAAAAAGACCATCATTTAGGTTGTTCCTTCATTTCTTGACACTTTCCAAGATTCCCTCTTTGATATTCTTGTAGTAAGAGAAAAACTATATCTTCATCCAAAATAATTCTAGGGGCATGAGAATCCGCATGTTTCTTGGTAGGGTGCCTTGTACCCAAGGAACATAAACATTCTAATTAAGTACAATATAATCATATAATAATCCATTTCTATTGTCTACACTAGCTAAAACTTCAACCATACAAAATTAAATCAACTTAGATTGACAATTTTCCTATTCATTCATATATCACATAAAATATTTTCAATTTTCTAACACAAAATAAATTATTCATTACATGGCAAAACAGATAATGGAGAAACACGATAAAGACAATCTATCAATGATCTTGAGTATATAAATGAATTATTTAATTTAATAAAAACCTATTTATTATAAAATAAAAAAATAAAAGAAAAAACTAATGAATAATTTTCTTTACATGAACTAGAAACCAAAATCAAATTCTTCCTATACTTAAAGAACATAAAGAGAATCTTTTAACTTTAGAAGACAACCATCATCTAAGATAAGGGTAACATCTCCCATTGCCTGCACAACCATCCTTGCTTCAGAAGCTAATGTCAGGTACATGTCCCCATAATTCAATCTTCTCCTTATATTGAACCCCCTATGAAGAATTGCAAACATGATCAATAGCTTCAGAATCTATCCACCAATAATTAGTGGCATCCAACACTAAACATGATTAAACTAGAAGATAATGATGCATACTTGATTGTCTCTTTAGGAATTTAGGGCATTCCTTCTTCTAGTGGCCTTTCTAACAACAAAAGAAACACTTTCTTTGACCTTTGCTCTTCTTCTTCATCCATTTTCCCTTGAACTTCCCATTCTGCTTAGTGGTCTTATTGGTGTTCTTTTTCTAGCTAAAAGAAATATTGACTGACATATGAATGCTTCTTTGATCCTTCAGAATTTGTTCTCTCATCAATTTAGTTAAGCTCATCACCATCTTATTCATAAAATAATTAAGCTTGAACTGCTTAAAAGAATTTGACAAGGTCTTTAGAATTATGTTAACCTAGGTTTCCTCATCGATCTTAACTTCAAGGATCTCTATCTTGTTAAAGAGTTTGATCATATAAATCATATGATCTCTAATGGGAGTTCCTTCTGACATTTGAGTATTAATAATTGTCTTAAGGGAAGCTTATCTAGTTGACCTGCCCTAGCCACCAAACACGTCATGGAGACTAGTAAGTATATCATAAGCTATTGGCATTGATATGGATTGATGTTGCAACACGTTATCCAAAGACCTAAGTATAATACACTTAGTCTTCTGATTCACCATTTGGCAACTATGAGATGCATCGGTCACCTCTTGAGTGGAATGTTCATTAAAGGGAGATAGAGCTAATTCTTGAGTTACTCACTTTAGCTTCTCTTGAGTGAGTACTATGCCTAGATTTCTTTTCCAATCCACATAGTTTGATCTCATCAATTTAGTAGTAGTGAGAATGACATTTATCATATTATAAGACATGATATCTATAACAGTAATTAATTTATTGAGCATACACAATAAACTAATAATTAATTTAGTAAAAATGTAGTGCTCTCAAACTAATGTTTTTTCTCAAGGTATCCTAGTATCAAAAGAATCAAGCCTAAGTGGGACAGGTCATGATCTTATTATTAGTTAAAGACCATCTCAGATTGATCTCCCTACCTTAACCATGAATGATATCTAAAGGCAAGATCAACATACCTTTTCTTTGATTTATGGACTCTACAAATGAGACCGCGTTAGGCGATTTGACCGCTCATATCTAATGTTGTGTATATAACCATTGTCCTTAAACTATCAATGTCACCAAGTAAGGAACCCCGTTGTGGGGGTGGTTGCTTTGATTAAAAACATGTCAAGTCTCGTCCATAAGGAGAATACATGTCAGTTGATTCATAGGGTCCAACTCATCGTGGGGATGGTAATGAACCCAAATCAAGATGTGCTCGACAATAGAGGTCATGAGCTTTGCTAATGTCCTTTCCCACGTAATCTTTTGAAAAAAGAGACTTTTAGTAATTTTGGTACCTTTCTTAAAATAAATTCTCTATCTTGAGATTTTCCAAATTCATTACTTACTTCTTAAACTAGGACTCCAGTGTTAAAAGGATTGCTTTCTTATTCTTCTATCCTTGAACTATCTGTATCACAAAAGTCCTCTTTCTCTTAAGTGTGGAGAGTTTGAAGGACTTGATGGTTTCCTCTTTATCTTGGAATGAAGAGCTTGGAGGATCATCATATATGTCATTTTACTTCTCTTAAGGGGGATAACTAAGAGAAATACCCATATAAAGAAATGGATAGTCCAAAAAAGAATTACAATAATCTTTTAACAATGATCAGTTCAAAGAAAAGTAACAATGGAAATTTAACTTCTCATGAAAATTTATTTTCTTAAGTAAAAAAAAAAAAGTACTTTAATTAAAATATTTTATTATTCATTTATTACATGCTAAACAATAAACATAGCATAGGATAAATAATAAAACAAATCAACAACTGTCATGGCCTTAGGGAACCTATTGTATAAAATTGGTAACTTATTTGGATTATAATCCAAATTTACCAAAAATAAACCTATAACACAAATTTGGATAGTAAGGGTCACAAGTAAACCCTAGTCTATTACAAAGATCTAAAAATATGCCTTTTTTAGCAGTTATCCCTTTCTTACTACCAATTTGTTATCACTAGCATTAGATCGCCCAAAAATTTTGAGGACCGTTAGAAGTAGTGTATCACTACTAAAAGCACTTCTCAATTGCTCAAGCCACTCGAGCACTTAGTTAATTGCTCGAGCACTAATCTAAGTGCTTGAGTGTTAAATCCTTTCCTTACGTACCCAATGTTACTAATCCAAATTCCAGTAATCCTTTCCTTACACACCCAATGTTACTAATCCAAATTCCAGTAATCGTTTACTTCATAAAAGTTGCATCTTTTTGGCAAGACAACGTCCACAACCACCATGTGATCATTCAAATTCCTTCCAAATGCTCCAACAGTTTCAAAGAATGGTAAAAGAATGATTTTCTCAACAAAAACCCATATTCCATCAAATCAGAGTTTACAATAATTCTAAGAAAAATGGGATTTTTACAAACAAGAAAAATCCTATGCCTTTTTTTTAATGAGGCTTACAACCGATTTAGAGCAAAACAACAATCTCAATCATAATAATGAACATCATGTTTAAGAGATCACAATAATTCATGCACAAAGTTTTTATCCCTAGGGCCATGGGATAAACAATAAACCTTAGAAAATAGCCATTAACAGCCCTTAGAAAGGTTTTATCATGCTCCTGTCAAAGCTATGGCTTTGTTACTAGTTGTAGTTGATGGGAACCCCAGATTACTCCATTCTTAGGCCTTAGATCATATAGGGTGCATGCATCTATCCCTAAGGTTCTCTAGATCTAACGCAATAAAAATTAATGGCTTCAAAAACTATTTTAGAATTAAGTTTCAGATATTTGAAGTTCATACCTACGATCTAGATATTCCCAGATTGAATCTAAGCCAATGAAAAAAAATCTTATAGTTTACGAAGGTCTCATACACCCAAAGTCCTCCACCTGACGACTGACCATAACCTTGGCACTCCAAAGGGTGGGCTTTGGAAGGGATGAAGCTTTGGTTCTCTATCTCTAGAGGTGGAAAATGACTAACTAAAAACCTCAACCTCTAAGAAGGTATTTATAGGGTTCCCTATTGGCTTAAGTGACTTGAGTCCATATAGGCTTGGGTCAATTAATCTAAGCCCCAATCGAGTACTAATTGATTAATTAACCTAATAAGGCTATCTAATTAGTCAATTACCCCAATCTGGAGACCTTGTTCACTATCCCTTATGCAACCTTATGTAATTACTAAAACATCCTTATGCACAAGAGTAAACCTAGGGCTAATCTAACTCTCATAAACCATGTCATCATGGTATATGAGCTCAAAGTAAGGACTACTAGGACCCATAAGAGAACTAAATCTCCCATAATCCAATTTTGAAGTTGATTCAGCATCCCACTATAGATAATCCAATTGCACTCTAATATCATATTTAAATAACAACAAGACAAAGTTTGGGTCTGTGACCTACTATCCACTACATATAGACTCCCTATAAACTGGTGTTTAGAATCACAAGGTAGTACCATAAGCCATTACGATTACCTCACCAATTCTTGAGTTACAAATCCCACTTATTATGTGATCAAATGACATACTCTAACTCTAAGGGCATAAGTCAAATTCCTTTAAAGGAATTACTAAGGCCACAGATTTCATGATCACATGTCCTTTAGATCACCCAAGAGGAAACATTGTCTCAAACTCATGAGATATCATGACACCTCTATTGAGAATACTTATTGTCACTAACCTTTATCAACAGTGACCTAATCCTGAAAGATAGATGATCACTTTAAGGTCGCACCCACAAGTCAAAGACTTTTGTTGTTTTTAACACAAACTCAATATCCTCTCAAGGTTGAAAGTCTATGCAATATAGTAGCTTGGTGAATCATGATAATTGATAACCTTACGTCATTATTCACCATTAGTCCTATTGAGTATGCATCACATTCACTAGTGCACTCACCATAGGAAACTCATCCCGATGGCCAAGACAAGTCATCTCTTCAATTATGAGGTAGTGCACTAGAGTTTCTACTAGATAGCCCAAATCTATGAATTAACCATGGACAACTTATCTAATTACAAGGAACCCATGACTTGTACCTGTAAGAAACTCTTAATGCACCCAAGTCATGTACAATGTAAGAGATATGGATTGAATATGCAAATCAATGTTAATGCACAAAAAGAATAACAAGGGAACAATCAAGTTTGACTTTTTTACATCGTATCTTAATTTTAGGGGCTCAATGCCAACAAACTCCCACTAGCCCTAAAAGCAAACTGGACACCACAAAAAGAATTTGCTCTACAATCATGTGACATCTCTTAATTATCTCACAAAGCAAGTAGTACTTCCTCTCTATACATTTTCTCTTCTAGTGGTACTTTGGTTCTTTACACTCTGCCACCATCCCATTGTTACCAAAAATAGGATCTTCGACTATATAGCCAAGGGAGCTATGCTTAAGCCAAATGTCTTCCTTTTTTGTTTTAAAAGTAACAAAAACTAGTTAGAGTATACACATACCTAGAGGTAGACTTGTGAGAGTGCTCATCAAACTGAAGGTCTAATTCTCAATACCTTATGAGTACCAATCGTCGCAAAGACTCACAAGCAAATTATCCCTTATTCTCCAAAGATACTTGAGTATAATCCCTAGTTCATGGATTTAGGTAATCCAATAGAGGTTGTAGTGTACTACCATCTAATTAGAGGGATGACTTGTCATAGCTGTCATGATGGGTTTCCCATGGCAAGTGCATTAGTGTATATGATCCATATTGGACAAGGCCTAAGGTGAATCATGATGTAAGGTTATCAATTTTCATGATTCACCAAGCTACTATATTGCATGGACTCACAATCTTGAAAGAATATTGAGTATGTGTTGGAATCAATAAGAGGCTTTGACCTATAAGTGAGACCCTAAAGTGGTCATATATCCCTATGGAATGAGTCACTATTGATAGAGACTAGTGGCAATAAGTATTCTCAATAGAGGCATCATGATATCTCATGGGTTTGAGACAACGTGTCCCCTTGGGTAATTCAAAGGACATGTGATCATGAAATTTATGGTTTTAGTAACTCCTTTAATGGAATTTGATATATGCTCCTTAGGGCTAGAGTATGTCAGTTGATCACATAATAAGTGGGATATGTATGTAGCGGATAGTAAGTCACAGACCTGAGCTTTGTCTTGTTGTTATTTACATAAGGTACTAGAGTGCAATTGATTCTTGATAATGAGATGTTGAATCAACTTTAGAATTAGATTTTGAGGGAGCCAGTAATCCTATGGGTCTTAATGGTGCGCCCCTTTGAGCCCATATACCATGTTGGCACAGTTTATAAGGGTTGAATTGACTTTGTGTTCACTCTTGTGCACAAGGGCATTATGGTAATTATGGAAGGTTACACAGGGGATAGTGAATAAGGTCATTAGATTGGGTTAATTGATTAATTAGATGACCCTATGTGATTGATTAATCAAATAGTACTCATTTTGGGCTAGATTAAGTGACCCACACCCATATGGACTTAAGTCACTTAGGCCCAATAGGGGAGCCCTATAAATACCCTTTTATGAGGTTAGGGTTTTCTAATGGCCTTTTGACTATTGTCTTCCAAATCTAGAGAAAGAGTGAGACTCTAGGCATTTACCTTTCAAAAGTCCACTCTTTAGAGTGCCATGGATATGGTTTTGAGTCATCAGATGTATGAGAGCTTTAGAGCATTCAAGCACATTTCTCATCAAACAGATTTCGATTTGGAAGCATCTAGATCATAGATATGAGTTTTAATCCCTAGATCTGTATTATTCTATAGTTTTTTAAGCCTTTTATTTTTGTTATGCTAGATTTAAAGATCCCTAAAGATAGATGCATATACCAGAACCTAGGAGATCCAGGATAGGAGAATGAAGTAATTCGAGGTTCCCAACAACTAGTATCAGAGCCTTAGGGTAGGCTTTTGTATGCTAAATCTATTCTAGGATGTGCTCACATCTATTTTGTTGGGTATGTGTGGACCCGCATTTTTCACGTGCGTTCCCACTTGATCGGCGAGACTCGCTTTTTATTTGTGAAAAATTAATTTTGGAAAAAATAGGAGTCGCCACTTATTTTATTTTCATTTTAAAGGGAAAATAAAACAAGAAAGAAAAACCCTAAAATGTGACTCCATAATTTTTGGAAAAAACATGTCTTTGAAAAACCCAAGTCTAGGTTTGGGGATCAGATTACCTATTGGGAAGGTACCTCTAAAAGGTAGCACCCCTCTAAGCCCTATAAAGGTCTCTACCGATTAAGTTAAGGGAAGTGTGACAATTAATTGGTTAATTATAGATACCTAAGTAAGCTAGGTGATTTCAGAAAATAGCATGTCAAATAAGGAGATCGATCACAATAAAGGAGAGTTAGGGTGCATACCTGAACCACTTCTTAAGCGCTATCACAAAACATCAAAGGTTAGTATAGAAATATATGACACAACACGTGTTTTATCCAAGCAAATCAAGTATACACCTAAACACCCAAGGATTACATCAAACATGGAGGTGATCTTCAATTTATTAATTTAATTTCTTTTACTTAGTTTCACATTATTCACATATTGTTTTTCACTTTAGGATTTAAATAAAAGCAATTTATTTATTCTAGTATTGACAATTTCCATATGCCAGTCCTTGAGGATGATACCCGGAGTACTACAAAAGTTGTAGTGACTCTTTCTCTTTTTGGATCGTCATTAGGATTCTCTAGCTTCACTTTCTGTGGTTGTGTATTACCATTATGTTTGGATTTTCTATTTAAACATTCATTTTGTTGGCCCAAGCATCTCTTTTCCTGCCATGATAGATTATACTAGTCTTATATTACTCTATTTATCGAGCTTTACATTTACAACCATTCATCAAGGTCATTCCTCATTTCTTGGATGAGGTTAATTTAGACTTACAATTGGTTAGGGCTAGCTTGCTAACCTATTTAAGGGGGCACAAGAGCTTCCTATGTTTTCCCTTATCAAACTCATTAGATTCACTAGTTTGTAGTGCATCTTATCCATTCTATTCTTAGTGGCCAACCTACTAATTTAAAGTTTGACATCTACATGACTTCTAGGTGCTTGACTATTGTGCTCCATTGATGAGAGTTCTTGATCCAAGCATGGGAGTCATACCCTTAACCATGATTGGTGCTTTGACTATTGATGAGGAGGATGTGATTGATGAGTTGGAACTAAGTTATGAGACCTCACACTTGTGTCCCAGGAGTCGAGGTCATCATGCAAGTAGTTTTAAAGCTATAATAGGTTTATCCCATCTTGTGGGTGGATTCTATGGTTTGGGTTTTAACATCATTGATCAACTTCACCTTTATGTTGATGATTGTATTAATAGACTTTGTGGCCATCTTAACTCATGGATTGATGAGATTTATGATTAATCTTAGAACATTGACAACCAAGTAGCACTACTTTAGCATGGATCATGTTTTCTCTTGGCTCAAGGTTTAGTTAGTTTCCACCATTTCCTTCAGACAATTCTAGCAAGATGTTTTAGAATGATGGTTAGGATTTTTGGATGTATAATAGACTTATTTATTGAATTTCGTACGATGTAGTTATTTTGGTTATCTTATGTTGATATTTTGGATGTATTTTGAACTCATTATATATATATATATGCATTCATCTTTTGATTATCATTGTGTTATCTTTTATCTATCACTTTTATGATAGAAGTATGTATCACTATTTTTAGTTCTAGATATTTGATCATTGGATTAGTTTGTTATATTTGGTTGATTCTAATTTTGTTATGATATTCTTTGTTTTTCTTTCCACATATTACTTTTCATAGGTATTAATGTTTTAGTGTGTGCAAATCACAGGTTCCATAGTACAAGAATTTTCCAAATGGGCTGTAAATATTGAATATTATTCATTATGATGTTTGTTTGAGGTGTAAAGTGATATTGAGTGATTTTTATAATCAACCTAGATTAAACATGTAAGTATAGTTAAGTTCATCGAGGATAATGATATAAAAGTTATAAATTGGACTCTTATGGAAATAAAAAATATAATTGTTTTGGAAACAAATATTAAATTCAATATTATGCTATATAAAAAAGGAAATTGAAATTTAAAAATTGAAAAAAAAAATAGTGAGAGTGATTAAGCGCCCTCAAAGGCTGCTAAAGCACTCCCAGCATTCAAGCACCCTCAAAGGCTACTAAAGCATTCCCAACACTCAAGCACCATTCTAAGGTGCTTAGGTACTACTTGAGATCAATTTTACTTTGTTTTGAGAATTTGTCTAAATTTGTTGAGATTTTAATTCTAATTTTTGTAAAAAATGATTTCAAAATATTTACAAGTCCACTAGAGTTTACACAATATATGTGTGTGTGTGTATACCTAATATTAATCAATTTTGCTCTTTAGGTGCCTAAGATTTAGGTTAGTATTGCTTGCCTTCAACCTAATACTCTCAAAAGTGTTTCAACATTGTGTTTTTTTTTTTTTTTTTTAGTTTATGGTAAAAATCACATTCCCTTAAAGTTTTGAAGAACACACCAAGGAACACAAAAATGTTGTGTCATGGACACGAGAGTAGGTGTGTGTATTGTAGCGTAAGTATAAAGGAGTAACAACTACTATGTGTACCTATTTCTTCATACAATTAGTGAATTTTAGCTTTGTAGTAAACCCCATGGTCTTTACATTTACAAAGTTTCTAAGGGTTTTCCACATAGATCTCATTCCTCTTGTGATTGATTGTCTTTTGCTTTCATTGATTAATAATATCTTAATAAAAGAACTAAACAAATAAAAATTAATATTTTTGGGTGATTATATAAAGAATTCCTTATTCATTCCTACCCCATCTCCCCATTTAAGAAATTCTAGCAATGCTATTGCAATTTATTTTTTGGTAAGTTTCTTTTTTGTCATTAGCATGATTAATCACTTTGAGCATTCATTGTTCACCCACCACATTAATTTTCATGATTGTTACTCATCACCTTCACTATTCATTAAGGATAAGACCTTATGTCAAGTATAGGGATAGAACCATGTTATAGTAACACTAACTAAAATTGCATGAGTAAGCAAAACTAGGTAGTAAGCAAAAGATTCAATTAAGCATGAATAAAAAACTCATATATTAATTATCAAAAACTAAAATAAAAATAAAAATAAAAGAACATCTGAATCAAATCTTTAGAATAGAGTTAAAACTTCTTTATAAATGGTTAAAACTACCATATATGTATAATCTCATTCTTGTCAACTAAATCATTAGCAAAGTATATCTAATTATACTATTACATTTTGTATCATCTTAATTATGACAAGTGGAAGATTTCTCTTGTCATTGTTTGAATCCGTAGCACAAATGCAAAAATTCATTGTTAAAGTTTCTACTTCAAAAGCACTAAAATTGTCAATTGGTTGTCAATTTATCTTCTAATATTCAAGTCTTAGAATATGCAATACCATTGTTCATGTACTAATACCATTGAAGAATAGTTCTTGCAAATATCTATGTTGTTTTCATCACCTTATCGATAAAAAAAAAGGAAAAAAAAAGTGAAAAATACTATGATGAAAAATAATTTACATAGAACAAAAAAAATAAAAATACAAGAACTTATGGTCTTACATATAACCACAACTATAGTGACAACTTGCTCCCCATGAATACAAAGGCAAACAAAAACCTCCCTAAACTTTTTTTTCCCTTTGGCGACCTTTGATTTAGAAAAGATAATTATGATATAATTTATTATTAGTTAAGTCACTTTGTCGATATCCCTATACTAAAAAAACTACGTCAAAAAAAAAAAAAAAAAAAAAAAACCTACTCCTACAGTGTTAAAAACCTAAACTCAACTAAGAGTGTGTTTGGCAACAATTTTAGGAAACGTTTCTAGCCTTTTTTAACACTTGAATGATAAAAATTTTCAAGTGTTAGAAAGGTTAGAAATGCTTCCTAGAATCACGAACTCTTAGAGTGTGTTTGAAAGTGATTCAAGAAAGCATTTCTAGCATTTATAATACTTGAATAATAAAAATTTTCAAGTATCAGAAATATTAAAAACGCTTTGTAGAATCACTATCAAATGGACTCTAAGAGACCTACTTCAAAATATAATTAAATTTAATCAATAAGTGAGTTTTATGTGCTAATATATGTGAAATCATATAGAAATAGAATTTAACAATTGTGATTAATATATTGGGCATGCTACCCATACTTGTTCAATAGTATTTTCTCATGGATTCTAATAGAGAGTTCTTCATCATCTACATACCCCACTAGTATTTTCTCAATTTAGAAAACTTTGAATGATATACAATAAATAAAGAAAAATAAAAGAATAGATGAATAAGGAACAGAAAATTGTGGTTGAGATGATCCCTATCATTAACATCATCTAGATGTAGTTAAACCACCCCTAATGATTCTTTTTGGCATGTATTTTGGTAACATACATTCTTTTTTAGTTAGAAGAAAGGTGAAATCCAATTATATTTAATAAAGTAATAAAACAATAACTTCTATATCTATATAGTTTAACCATCATAAAATGGTCAATGCACTCAAATGTTGTTTCCATGATAGCTTATATCTATTTTTTACACTCATATATTTGTATGCTAAATTTTATTCACAATATCAAAACCTAAAGATAAGTTTTAGAAAGACAAAGGATATTTAAACTTAATGAACTTTTGTTCAATTTTTTTTTTTTTTGCCTTTTTTTATATATATATTTTTTTCTTGCATTCATCTCTTATTGTTGGTTAGAGTCTCAGTCTTAAGGGAATGAGAGTTTGACTACATCATGACCAAGACTAGTTTAGTAATATATAAGTCAATGGAAAGTGGAATTGGAACAATTTTTGGGTAGATGAGCATTCAAACTCATGAAGGGAGTGCTCCTAGTGTCCTCCTCAACATTCAAACATTCCATGCGGGACATTCAAATGTAGGCTAATTTTATGTTATTTTCATTTCACATTTCGTAGATTTTGGATGCGATTTTGTAAGTTTAACATAATAATTGTTTTTCAAATCTTAATACTAGGTTTTTAGTATAAATACTAAGTCTCTTAATCTTTCAACAACATTTTTTAAATACCTTCTTACAAAGTAGAAGTCAAGAATTTGATTCACTAAAGAATCAATACTATTTTCAAGGTAGTTTATTAAGGAGTACGAGGGAGTGTTGTGTTGATGATCTAAAAGAAGAAAGTAGGTGTTAACGATATAAAATCCTACCAAGAAGCAACATCTACTCAGGTAAACCTATGTATCTTCTTCTCATATTTAGTGAATTATTTATAGTAGATAGACCATCCATATTTTTTTTATACCTAAGGGTTTTTAGGTGGTTTGTTTACATAAATCTTATATTCATTACCTAATTAATTTTTGTTGTGCATGAGATTAATCTATTTTTACTATTGAGGTATCTATGACGACAAATAAAAAATCAAGTTATAGATTATAACTTTAAAAATCTTTCACTTAAACTACCTATTCACCTCCTCTAGAGAATTCTATATATCAAGACAAGTTCTTTCAACTAATAACAAATACTACATAAATTTTACCCACTAGTAGTTTTCTACATGCATTTTGGCAAATTTATTAGTGTGTAAATCCAATCAAATGTAAAATAATATGAATCAACAAAAAATGAACTTCTTTAGGACAAAAACATTTCCATCTTATGACTAACAATGAATTAAATTACCAAAACATTAAATTACTTATCTAATTGTAACTTTGACCTATACATACACAAATTAAAATAAATTTTTGGAAAAAAAATGCAATTTTTATAAACAATTGACTAGCATAATTTCTAATTTAATTATAAATAACATTGAAATGAATAATTCAATAAATATTTTACTACAATGAGGCATTAGTTTATTAAGTTCAATAGAATAATATGTTTTTATTATTAGTTAAAGTCTAAGTCAAAATTATTTTGAATTACCATTGAAATTAAATGTGTAAAACTCATACCTATTTCCAACTCCACTCATACCATGAATTTTCTCCCCATGTGAAGCTACATTCAAAAACAATTTAGATGTAAACTTGTTAACTTTGTAGGGTCATTAAAAAATTGATAACCAAGAATGAAATACAAAAACACAAAGAAGATAACAACTTTGTCCTTTAAGGAAAAAAGGAAAAAGAAAAAAAAAAGAAAATAGCAAGTTAACAATTGACGTCTAATAAAAAAAAATGGTATGAATGCCATACATTACCAACTCATGCTTCAATATGTTAGGGTCTTTGGTTCATTTTAATAGCAATCTTAAATAAATTCATATTTCTATTACTACTCATGAGTCATGGCCAAAAATAATTTTATAGGTTCATTTTTTAAAACGTAAAAGGGCCAAGGAACAATTTAAATTATGTAGCACAAGGGCAAATGTCCTAAGTTATGTGACCAGGCAGAGAAGCCCAAAATCTAACAAATTAAATGGTGGATCCTTGAAATTAAATACATACTTCCATGTGAAGTTAGTTTCTAGTGAAAATCTCCTTGAAAATTGTTTTATTAGATTGTTGGATGATAATATATTGTTTCTCTAGAAAGTGAAAGGTCCTTCACATGATGTATTATTGAGTTTCCTTCTTACCATCTACCTATTGATCATGAGGAAAACCCTAGTGGTTAGGAAGCTAACTTATAAATCATTTATGATAACTAATACAAGCTCTAAGCAAGTTTACTATTGGAAAAACACATTAAAAAAATGGTGCATAATGCTCCTCATTCTATTTTCAAAAAGTAAAATGGATTGCATAAAATAAATGGTGTAGATGAAGATCCATGATGATGCAAAAGAAATAACAATAGTATAGGTTGTGAATACAACAAAGAGTGATTGATGGGGATATGGCAATGAGTTTCTCATAAAAAAATTAAAAGTAAAAAAAAAAAAAGACTTTAATGTTTCCAATCATATTAGTTCATTGACCCCATGTAGCAATGTTTATCATACTTGAATATATATACTAAGAAATATTGGATATTGATACATAAAATATAGTTATAAGAAGATAATAATAAAAAAAAACAATGGTTCACCAAATAAAAATTTATGCATTTAGTGTAGAGCTAAAACTTGTTAAATTGTATGGGATCCAATGTTCATATATGAAATATATAATTTGTAGCAACACAACTTATGTGTAATTTAAGACTATAAGACTACCGTAAAGTTGTCTATTAGTTTTCTTTATTATGAATAATACACAATATTAAAAGGATAAATCAACAAACTAGATAAAGACATTCAATGTGGACAAAAACTATTGATCTTAGAAAACATATATTTCAATTATTTTTGGGAACAATTATTATATATATATATGAATTAAGAACTAAGGTGATGTTTGATGAAATTGAAATTCCAAAGTGAAACATGTTTTGGTATCATATGAAATTTTAGAGCTAAAATATAATATAAATTTAAAATTTAATCATCTTTATTTTTTTTATCTTACAATTATTCTTTAAAACTCTCATTAAAACCTTATTGATACAACAATAGATGTATAGATATGTTCTAACTAGGCATAGAATATCGCATAGAAAAATCTAATGAGATAATCCACTATGTTTAATTTTTTTTACAGCATAGAATTTTTTGAACTTCAATTATGAAATACTACTAGTTATGCCTCATTCTAATGACTATTTTAATGCTTATAACCTCTAGTCAATTGCCTAACCTTTTATGTGTTCCTTTCACCTCATATGTCCTTTGATCTTGATTATGCATGTGTTATAACTCTCATCCTTCTTGTCCTTGTTGGTGTCTCATAAACACCATCTCTTTTGCACATTGGATTTAGAAGTGTTCCAAATACATAATCATTTCATAATTATTTTTATCTTGGTTCAATATCAATGTTCATTTCTCTTGAAATATATTTTTGTCCAACCATGTATAGGTCATATCTGATAGTGAAATCTGAAAACATGTTTTGATTAAAATAAAATCTATCAATTCTTGGGACTTATTGTTCACAAAACCCTTATTGAATTGAATGTTCTAAAAAGATTGTGCTTTGGGATGGATGACAATAAAGTTGAATTAAGGTGTAGACTACTTCTTTGCAACATTTTAAGAACAATTTCAAAACTCAATTTTAAAAACTCTCTAGCAAAACATTTATAAAGCTCAAATGTAATGTTTGGAGTTTAAAACACTTGGTGTAGAATGTAGCATGGATTTAATTTATTTTTTTTAGTGAAATTTCCTTTTAATAGGCATTTTAGATTAATTAAAACAATTGAAATAAATATCGTAGGCTTAAATGAAGCTTTTCCAAATCATTTTTGAAAAGATAATCTTACACTTTTTACAATTATTTTTTGTCCTTATCAATTTTTTTGAAGAAATATAAACCTATAGTATTTACAATTTAGTAGTTTTAGGAATTACAAACATATATTTTTTACATCTACTTGCACATAATAAATGTAAAATGCCACACACTTTGAACAAGTTCAGTTACCAAAAATATTTTAGTTAAAGCAAATAAGAGTCAAAGATAACCAAAAAAAAAAACTTAATAAACTTCTTTTAACAACATTTACCAAATATTTCTTACCCTATTTCAATAGCTAAGATTTTCTCTTTCTATTCCCCTTAATTAAAATTATCATCTTGTTTCAACATCACATTCTTTTTCCTTGGGATGTACAACTATTAGCATCCATTCTATTTCTTTCTAAGACAATTAGAAAAAAGATAAGCCCAATTAATTAAGAATGGAAAAGAGAAAAATAACATATAGTGGATCAATTTGAAAGTGATAGCTAAGAAGAGGAGAAAAGGTGAAATAGTACAATAATTATGCATAAATTTCTAATTTCATTCAAAATAATTTTCTAAAGAATAAAGATTGGTAATAGTAAAAGACATACTTATAAATCTAGAAATTTTCATATTTCACCTCGATCTGAATTATCAAATAAAAACCTTGATGTAAAGTTGAATCCTTAAATTTCTTGCTTGAAAAAACTCAAGGGTCTTCCATCACGGCACAAGTCCACACTAGTGCAGGGTTGTGTGGGCAAAAGAACAAGAGAAGAAGAGAACAAATTGTGGTTATTAGGTTTCATGCCTCTAACCTAAGCCATAGAGATGCTTTTATAGTAACCAAGTTTCACAAAATTATAATCTTGCCATTATTGGATAAATTATAATTTTATCACTAATGAAAAATTTATAACCTATATCCTCATAGTGCAATGTAGACCCTCCATTTTGTCCCTTTAGTACATGTCTTTAAGTTCACTTCCAATGCTCCACAATAGTTCCCTGGTGACCCATTACTACTCATATAGCTTATATTTTTTTGAGCCACCTCAGAGACTTTGGTTGAGGGATTTATCTGACCTCTTATTATGACCCTTGACAGTATTGAGTTAGGCCTAGGATTTTCCTTTCTTTTTTGGATAGTTCATTTAGATACACTTTAAGGATAGTATATCTAGGCACATTGGGCTCATTTAGATGCACTTGACCCTCTTAGTCTCACTTAGGCCCATCTAGGCTCACCTAGGCCCATTTTGGCACACCTTGGTCCACTTAGGTTTACCTAGTCTTGCTTATGTCACCTTTTTGGCACATCTTGCATGTCTCACGTGGCTTGCATGACTTGCATGGCTCGTTTTTTGTAAAATCACATGACTTGACTTTTTATTATTATATTTTTGTTTATTTTATTTACTGTCTTGTTTATTTCTTCCTTTATTTTATTTTCCTATTATTTTGTCACTTTTTCACAATACTTGTCCTCACTTATTTATTTTAATTCAATAATTTTGTTTAAAAATTTTTTATTACTATTATTATTATTATTACTTTTACTAATTATTATTATTATTATTATTATTATTATTATTTTATTTAATCTATTAACTTTGAAATTTTGTAGGGAAGGTATGGAAAGTGTGCATGGTCACATTGAGATTGATATTTGGAAGGTGGGATTTCCTTGGATGCATGGTCATTGGAGATGGGATGGATACTATATTGAGATTGAAAAGTAGGTGTGGACGTTTTGGGAGAGTTTAAGGGATAGACACAATTTAAAAAAAAAGTAAAAAAAAAAAAAAAAAGACGAATATTGAGGGGATTTTTAGGAGATGAAGACACAGTTTGAGAGAGATTTATGGAGACTCGCGGCTTTAAGAGGGCTCTTGAGGAAAAATACAGGGTTGCATGCGCTTTTCTTTTTCTTTTTTCGTTTTTTTGATAGATAGGAGGATTTACATGCAGGCTGCCATGTTGATAAGGATGGAGCACACGCACCACCTTTTAAAGGGAGAACCTTGATTGGGAGAAGGCAACAAACTACCACTTTGGAGACAACCACAAAGCGCACAAACCTATCTTAAGGAGGAGCAGCCTGCATAAATAAAAAAGGCTATCACTTTGAAGACTCCACAAGGCAACATGCACAATTGAAAAGGAGTACACCATAACCGCACCATGGGATTTTTTTCTCCATCATACATGGGATCGATGACCACTTTGAGAGCATAAAGGGATATAGAGCAGCACCACTTTGAATTCTCTCTAAGGAACACGCACAACCCATATAAAATATTAAAAAATATGCATTTTTGAGGAGGATATGATTTTTCAAAGTCGTATCTACTGTACATGACGGAATTTGGACATCTAATTAGTTGGAGTGTTTTAAAAATATTTTTGAGTACTATCTGACCCTGGATTCATTTTTTATATGATATAGACACTTAGAAAAATGTGTGTGATTTTTTGTATTATTTTATGTGATCTCTTATTATTTTTTAAAAATTCGTTTATGCATGCCACTTTTTTTACCTAACCTGGACCTTGTAGAACTTTTGGGTGTCTTTGCTGCAATCTATCATTTGAATGAGTATTTGGATTTTGGCATGTTGTTCTAGATGTATAGGTGTTGCTTCCTGAATTTTTTTGTTATTAAATTCCACTCCAAGACCTTTTTTTAGAAATTATTTTGTGATGCTCCCTTTTCTAATTGCATGTTGATGATCTTGTACTTTGCTTGAATTTGTTATTTATTTTTTGGAGTCATTCGACTTACTTTGGCTCAATTTTGGCTTTGATACAGTATATTAGACATAATAAAGATGTTATATAATTTATACTTGTCCTAACCACTCTAGCATTTTTGGAGGAATCTTATAAATTATGCATGCTATCCAGGTACATGAGACTATCACTTACTTTTTGGAATTTTATGAACATGCATGTTGTTGTGAGTCTTATCTATGTTTGATTCCATCCTTCGGTGCCTAGATGTTTGTTTGATTTGCTCTGATTAAATATATGTCATGTGCTATATTTCTGTGCTAACTTTAATGTCTTATGATAATGCTTGAGAGTCAATCCAAGTACACATCCTAACTTTCCTTTGCAATTATGATTTGATTTCTTTTTTGGCATGCTAGTTTTGAAATCATCTTAGCCTACCTAGGTACTTTCAATCAATTGACTAATTGTCACTTTTCCCTCAACTTAGTCAATAGAGACCTCTTTAAGGATTAGAGGGGTGCTACCTCTTAGAGGTACCTTCCCAATAAGTAACCTGATCTCTAGACCAAGACTCGAGTTTTTCAAGACTTGCTTTTCCTAAACTATGAAGTCACTTCTTTAGGGTTTTCTTTCTTATTTTATTTTCACTTTTACATAAAATAAAATAAGTGGTGACTCCAACTTTTCCAAAACTAATTTTTCACTAATAGGAATGAGTCGTGCCATTGAGTAAGGATGCACGTGAAAAATACGAGTCCACATGCACCCTTGTCTATCTATTACATAATTTAACATGATACACAAATGGATTAATGGGTCAAATGGGGACATTGGGGATTGATAAAATGAAATAAATTAAATAAACTTTTCTAAAACTTCATTATTAATCTTTATTTCGCTTTAAAATATTAACAACACTAAATTCTTTGACCATTAATTGAAACAAATAATCAATGCTTTTTTTTAGGCCTGTTATATCATTTTATGTTATTCATTGTGAATTGACATTCATGATTCTAATAAGATATAGATATCAACCTTTCAAATTACATCTTTATTCCTTAAGTCAAATCTACATTTTCTTACGATCATTGAATATGCTCATATCCACAAAGATAATTATCAAACTCCAACAAAATGAAGCTACATCGCTCATGGATTCAATATTATCATTCAACTTAGCATTACTCAAGGAAATACAATCTTTGTAACCAAGGCATCATGGTGTTTGATATTGAATATATATATTGCAACTTGTTAACTATTAATTGCTTATCTGTTTAGAATTATAATCATACATAAACTCAAGGCATTTTATAATTTAATCCTCATTACAACATCTTCTCAAGATGAAGAGTGTAAAAAATATAGCAGCCTAGAGATATGGTTCATAGCTTTTAAGCAATTAATCCCATGAATTCCCACTCAAATGTATAATACATACACTAAAACAACTTTGGAATTTGAAGGTAAAATTATTATGTGGCTTTACTTACTATTGACAAATGATTTATGATAAAATCTTTTGAAAACAAAATTGAAATTTCATCCTACTCTATTATAGTCAAAATCAAATATATATGAAAGAGTATATGTCTAGGTAGTCACACCCCGAGATTTGAAAATCATGGCTCAAACTTAATATTTAAAAACAATCCATGATTAGCAAAATTGAAATGTGAACTATGGAAGATGTTACAGTGTTTATACTAACTAAATTGGGATTCATGTTTCATTGCACCTTGACTTGCCATTTACTTAAGTGGTAATGATTCAGTTGTGGTGCTCAAAGAGCTACCATGTCATTTTAAAATGTTATAGATTTCAAATCTTAGTACTAAATACAAATACATCATGCCCCATAATAAATGATTAACTTTCAAACCTAGTTATGCCTAAATATTCTCATTTTAATACTCTTAAAATATAAATCTATGAGTTTAAAAACCTCAAGTGGACCATGTACATAAACCCAATACCTCAATTTTATTAAGGTTTTAATAAGTATCTCACACTTAAAAACTTTTTACCAAATAGTGGTGTTTTAGCATTAGTTCATAGTATCAAATTTAAAGACAAGAAATAATTTGATTTGCCTTTGTAATTTAAAAGTTCATTTTTATCATTTTTCAATGAAAACTATTTTTCTAATAAAAATTGAAAATCTGATTTTGATTTACTTAGAATTAATTTTTGTAAATATTTTTATTGAATTCAAATAGATATTATTGGGGTTGAGCCCTTAAAAGCAAGACATGATGCAACAATGTTAGACTTAACTATCCCCTTGCTATCCTTTTGGTGTGTTGACATTGATTTGAGCATTTAGACCATGTCTATTACATTGTATGTGATTGGTGGGCATTAGAAGTTGCATAAAAGATCGATAAAAGTCATGAGTTCCTCGTAAGTAGATAAGTTATCCACAATCGTTTCATGGATTTGGGTTATCCAGTAGAGATTATAGTGCACCACCTCCTAATCGGAGGGATGACTTATCTTGGTTGTTGGGATGAGTTTCCCATAATGAGTGCACTAGTGTTGTCATGCACACTAGACAGGACCTATGGTGAATCATGATGCAAGACTACCAATTGTCATGATTCACAAAGCTACTATACTGCATGGACTCTTAACCTTGAGAAGATATTAAGTTTGTGCCAAAATTAACAAGAGGTTTTAACCTATGGGTGAGATTCTAAAGTGGTCATATATCCTTATGGATTAGGTCACTATTGATGGAAACTAGTGGCAACAAGTATTCAATAGAGATACCATGATATCTCAAGGAATTGAGATAGTGTGTTCCCTTGGGTGATCAAAAGGGCATGTGATCATGAAATCTATTGCTTTAGTAATTCCTTTTAGTGGAATTTGGCATACTCTAGGTCTAAGCTAGAATATGTCAATTGATCACATAATAAGTGGGATCTATTATAGGATTTGAGAGGTAATCTTGATAGGCAATAGCACTACCTTGTTAGATTACAATGACACATATGCCTCTTTAATATTTCTCAATGAAACTCTAAAGAAACATAACTATTTTTGTAGAATGGTTAACATTTTTTGGTTTTACATTGTTAATCCTTTCATAGACAATTGATCATCATTTCTAATAAATAATAAACATCCTTTTACAAGTCCCACATTTTTATTAAAACTTAGTAGTTGAACATTGGTATAGTCCTTCTTATAACTATTCCTTCATTATTCAAATCCAATCGAACTTATTTTATTAACTAAGCATACTCTATTTCTTCATTCTTTATTCACTAAATTATTTTTGTTCAAAATATAATTGCACAATCCTCTCTACTATCGAATATAATAGTAGTGGAGAAAAACATAAATTCTTTCCAAAAATCAATTTGTAATACTCAAAATCGATTTCCAATACATAAAATCAAAATGAAATCAGAATCAATCTTGTCTAATTGATCATGTTAACTAAATTTATTACACACATATCTAACATAATTAATCATACTTGAGAAAAAATTTCCATTTTTTCTTATCAATATTTTCATTGTCATTACAAAATGAGCCACTAGGAAGTTGAAAAATGACACTATCAAAGGGTGACATCGTGAAATAAAGAGGGCAAGGCCCTTGGGTGAGAGCACTTAAAAATGAAATAGGTTATGAGAATTGGTTCAACTACTATTGTGAACTAATTTTGGGGATGGGAGTAGGGACCCTTAAATGAGAGCCCCTAAAAGAAGAAGTAGGAAGTTCTCTAGAAACAATTAAAACTTACCCCTAAGAGATCCTAGTTAAGATGTAATAGGGGCAATAAACATATGTCCTAGGGTTAGAGTCCTAAAATTACATGTTCAAATATAGAAGTAAAAGTGAACAACAACATTTATATGGCAAGATTTGTGTATTAGCAATGTTTATCCATAATGCTCATGATGTTGTAAAGTGAAATAAGCTACTAGTTGTTCTTAATGATTTTATTACTTGTCACGTAATGGCTTAAATTTCACTATTGAAACATTCTCTACTATGTCTTGTAGCTAATCCCTTCGAATAATTTTAAAGTGAGATGGTTGTGCCCATATGTTGACAAGCATAATTTGTGATATGAGTCTTGAAGATCTCTTTTTGAGTTAATGTTGAGTGATACATTGATCATACGCATGTTTTATTAAGAGTTAATTTTGTTGTATTTTTTAACAGATGAGTAAATAACACCATAACAATATGCTCAAACTTAAATAAATGACAACTATTAGAAAGGTCTCCATATTCTTTTCTATAAATTAAATGAACTTAATGCATAAGTAATCATCCTTCTTTTGTGAGCAAAGTCTTCTAAAGTTGTAGATTGTGAAATGGCTACCTAAGAATGAGTTTATGGTGTCAAAATGTGTAAGAAAACCAATTACAAGAGTTAATTGTTCTTTGTGGAGTTAAAAAATCATTCCTTTTTAAAAAAAATAACTACTTGTTTCCCTTTAAAGATAATGGTCATCTCTTAATCATTCTCAACATGCTTAATCATTTCCCTTTAAATGTGTTAATCATTCTTGTTTTCTTCTAAAAAATGATTAATAATTCTCCTATTGCAAATTGATCAATATTCTAGAAAGGTAGAATAATCACATTCTAGTTAAAGATGTTTGATTGTTTTTGGGATTGTCCTTAAGTTTCCATGATTAAAGAATTTTACTAGTAAATGATTGATTGCTTTATAGTATAATGCATATCCTTAATAATGATGATTGATCATCTGTCTTCAAAATGATTGATTGTTATATTTAAATCAAGAAAATCAAAAGACAAATGAAAAAAAGGATCATCTATACACAAAATGTTTAATTGTTCCATGTATCTATGATATAATCCCTTTTTCTTAGATTCCTCCCATAGTAGTTTCCAACTTCTTAACATTCAATTTATAATGTAAATAAGGGAATATCACTTATTTGAATTCAATAAAAATATTTCAAAAAATTAATTCTAAGTAAATCAAAATAGGATTTTTCAGTTTTTCATTAGAAAAGTAGTTTTCATTGAAAAATGAAGAAAATGAACTCTCAAATTACAAAGCCAAATCAAATTCTTATTGTCTTTAAATTTTATATGTTGAACTAATGCTAAAACACCAAAGTTTGGAAAAAAGTTTTCAAGTGTGAGTTACTTATTAAAACCTTAATCAATCTGAGGTATTGGGTCTATGCACATTATCCACTTAAGGTTCTTAAACTCAGAGCTCTATTATGAGAGTATTAAGATAAGAATATTGAGTAATAGCTAGGTTTGAAATTAAATCATTCATTATGAAGCATGATGTATTTGTATTTAGTACTAAGCTTTGAATGATACAAAATTTTAAAATTAAATTACATGATAGATCTTTGAGCACCACAATTGAATCATTAACATAAGTAAATGACAAGTCAAAGTGTAATGAGACATGAACCTAATTTAATTTGTATTAACACTATAACATTTTTCATAGTTCACATTTCAATTTCGCTAATCTTGGATTGTTTTTAAATATTAAGTTTGAGACATGATTTTCAAATCTTGGGGTGTGACTACCTACACATATACTCTCTCCTATCAATTTATTTTTTACTATAACATAGTAGGATGAAATTTCAATTTTGTTTTCAAAAGATTTTATCATAAATCATTAGTCAATGGTGAGTAAAACTACATAATACTTTCACTTTCCAATTCCAAAGTTGTTGTTCTAGTGTATGTGTTGTACATTTGAGTAGGACTTAATGAGATTTATTTCTTAAAAGCTATATATTAGATTTACCATATCTCTAAGCTATTATGCTTTTATATACTCTTCATCTTGAGAAGATGTTGTAGTGAGGATTAAATTAAAAAATGCTTTAAGTTTATGTGTGAGTAAAATTCTAAAGAGATGGGCAATTAATAATTAACAAGTTGTAATATATATCTTCAATATCAAACTCCATGATACCTTAGTTACAAAGAGTGGTGTCCCTTGAGTAAAGTAAAGATGAATGGTAATATTGAATCCATGAGTTACCTTCATTTTTTTTGGAGTATGATACTTATCTTTGTGGATATGAACATATTCAATGATCATAAGAAAATGTAGATTTGACTTAAGGAATAAAGATGTAATTTGAAAGGTCAATATCTATATTCTATTAGAATTATGAATGTCAATTCACAGGGAATAACATAAAATTGTATAATAGGTTTAAAAAAAATCATTGATTATTTGTTTCAATTAATGGTTAAAGAATTCGGTGTTGTTAATCTTCTAAAGCAGAATAAAGATTAATAATGAAGTTTTAGAAAATTTAATTTAATTTATTTTATTTTACCAATCTCTAGTGTCCCCATCTGACCCATTAATCCCTTTGTATATTATGTTAAATTAAGTGATAGATAGATGAGAGTGCACTATGAAAGTATAGATTATAAATTTTTCATTAATGATTAAATTATGATTTATTCAGTAATGGCAAGATTGTAATTTTTTCAAACTTAGTTACTATATAAGCATTTCTTTGTCTTAGGTGAGAGGCATGAAACCTAGTAGCCACCATATGTTCTCTTCCTCTCTTGTTCTTTCCCCACACAACCCTATGCTAGTGTGGACTTGCGATGTGATGGAAGATCCTTGGTTTTTTTCAAGTAAGAAATTTAAAGATTCAACTTTACATAAAGGGTTTTCATTTGCTAACTCAAATCGAGGTAAAATACAAAAATAAATTAGATTTATGAGTTTGCCTTTTACTATTTTCAACCTCTATTGTTGTTGATTTTGAATCCTAACATAAGATTTTTTAAACATCATTTCTTTAGAAAATTATTTTGAATGACATTAGAAATTTATGCATAATTATCGTACCATTTCATTTTTTCTCCTCCTCTCACTTCTATTACTTAATTGTAAGCTATCACTTTCAAATTCGTCCATTATATGTTATTTTCCTCTTTCCATTCTTAATTAATTGGGGTTGTCTTTTTTTTTAATTGTCTTAAAAAGAAATAAAATAGATGCTAATAGTTGTACATGTTAAGGAAAATGATTGTGATGTTAAAACAAAATGATAATCTCAATAAGGGGGATATAAAGAGAAAATCTTGTCTATGGAAATGGGGTAAAAAATATTTGCTAAATGTTGTTAAACGAAGTCTATTGAGTTTAATTTTTTTGGTTTATCTTTAACTCTAATTTGCTTTAAATAAAATATCTTGTTTATTGAACTTGTTCAAAGTTTGTGGCTTTTTACATTTATCGTGTGCAAGTAGATGTGAAAATATATATGTTTGTAGTTCCTAAAACTACTAAATTGTAAATACTATAGGTTTGGGTTTATTAAAAAAAATTTGATAAGGACAAAAAATCATTGTAAAAAGGATAAGATTATATTTTCAAAAATGAATTGAAAAAGCTTCATTTAAGCCTCATAAATATTTCTTTCAATTGTCTTAATTAAGCTAAACTATTAAAAAGAAATTTCACTCAAATAAAATTCTAAATCTATGCTACATTCTACACCAAGTGTTTTAAAGTTCGAACATTACTTTTGAGTTTTATTAAACATTTTACTAGAGAGTTTGTTAAATTGAGTTTTGAAATTATTATTAAAATAATGCAAAGGAAAACTAGTTCACAACTAAATTCTACTTTATTATCATCCATCCCAAAATACAATCTTTATTTTAAAACATTCAATTCAATAAGGGTTTTATGATTAATAAGTCCCAAGAATTGGTACATTTTATTTTAATTGAAATATGTTTTAAGATTTCAATATTAGATATCACCTATACATGGTTTGAGAAAAACATATTTCAAGAAAAATGAGCATTCATATTGAACCTAGAGAAAAATAACTAAAAAATAATTAAGCCTTTGAAAACTTCTAAATCAATGTGCAAAAAAGATGGTGCTTATGAGAAACCAACAAAGACAATGCGAATGAGAGTTATAACACATGATCCAAACCAAAGGGCATTTGAGGTGAAATGAACATATAAAAGGTTGGACAATTGACTAGAGGTTAAAGCATTAAAATAATCATTAAAATGAGGCCATGGTTGAACTTCAAAAAGTTCTGGGTTGTAGACATAGTGGATTATCTCTTTAGATTTTTCTATGCAATCTTCCATGCCTAGCTAGCATATATATATATATATATATATATATGTATGTATGTATATATGTATGTATGTATGTATGTGACATATCAATAAGGTTTTAATAAGAGTTCTAAAGCATAACAGTAAGATAAAAAAAATAAAGATGATTAAATTTTAAATATATAGCATATTTTAGCTCTCAAATTTCATATGATATCAAAACACGTTTCACTTTGGAATTTCAATTCCATCAAACATCACCTTAATTCTTAGTTTCGAAAATTATATGTAATAAGTGTTCCAAAAAATAATTGAAATATATGTTTTCTAAGATCAATAGTTATTGTTTTCCATGAATGTCTTTATCCAATTTGTTGACATTTGCTTCTAATATCATGTACTATTCATAATAATAATAATAAAAAAAAACTAATAGACAACTTTATGGTGGTCTTTTAGTCTTAACTTCCACATTAGTTGTGTTGCCTGCTACAAATTATAATTTCATATATGAACATTGGATCCTACATAATTTGACAAGTTTTAGCTCTACACTAAATGCATAAATTTTTAATTGATTGGTTGGTGAACCATTATTTTATTATTATTATCTTCTTATAACTATATTTTATTTGTCAATATCCAATATTTTCTTAGTATATATATTCAAGTATGATAAATATTGCTACACTGGGTCAACAAATATCATTGGAAACATTAAAGTCTATTTCTTTACTTTTGAAATTTGGATGAGAAATTGATTGTCATATCCCTATCAATCACTTTTTGTTGTATTCACAGTCGACGTTTATGCTATTGTTATTTATTTTGCATCATCATTAACCTCCATCTACACCTTGTATTTTATGCAATCCATTTCACTTTTCCAAAATAGAATGAGTGGCATTATGGACCCCCTTTTTTAGAGTGTTTTTCCCATAATAAAACTTGGAGCTTGTGTTTGTTATCATAAATGATTTATAAGTTGGCTTCCTAACAACTAGGGTTTTCCTCATGATCAATAGGTGGATGGTGAGAATAAATCTCAATAATAGGTTGTATGAAGGACCTTTTGCTTTGTAGAGAAACAATATATCATCATCCAACAACCTAATAGAAAAATTTTCAAGGAGATTTTCACTAGAAAATAACTTCATGTGGAAGTTTGTATTTATAGCATTTCATTAAATGAATTGTGGATTTCAAGTAGGGATCCACCATTTAATTTGTTAGATTTTGAGCTTCTTTGTTTGATCTATAAAGTTCATCAAGGTTGAGGTATCTTAAGTAACTAAAATTATTTTACCTTTGTAAGTTCTCTCATGTATGAATAATTTATTATTTTACTAAGTACCAAGAACATTATTGCACCTAAATGATATTATTTTTTCTATTTTAAAATAAGGTGCACAGTGCTTAAATTATTGAATAATGTCGATAACTTAAGGCATTTAGGTTATAGGATGAGGTAACAATCAAATTTAAGAATTTGAAGACACTTTAAGTTTTAATGTTACATTTTTAACTGATATTGAAATATTTAGTAATTGAATTATTTCATAAGAAAATGTATTTATCATAAAGTTGTAAAATACTACCTAAAGTTTTCTTAGATGCTAGGACATTAAAACTTTCTTTTCCTAGAAGATCTAGACAAATATCTTAAATTATACAAATGACATAACTTGAGACATTTGCCCTTTTTTGTTTTCTAATAGAAATATGAATATATTTAACATTGCAATAAAAATGATCCAAAAAACATAACATATTGAAGCATGAGTTGGTAATGTATGGCATTCATATCATTTTTTTTTTAAAGTCAGTTGTTAACTTGTCATTTTATTTTTTTCTTAAATGAAAAAATTATCTTCTTTGTGTTTTTGTCTTTCGTTAAACTATTGCAAAAATAATTTATGGTGTCACTATTTATGGTGTCCCTTTTAAAATAATGACACCATATGGCTTAAAATTCACAAAGGTGACACATCATTTAAAAGTATTCAATTAGGATCTATGATATTAATTTTAGGTTTATAGTGTCAATTTTCAAAAAGTGACACCATATAAAATAATTTTTTTTTAAAATATTATAACTTAATGGACCCACTTTGAGAACAATGATAGTATATAAAAAGGTCATTGTTTCCACATACCCACGATCCAAAAAAATCTCATCCATAACCCTAACCAAAATATTCTTCTACCTTTTCTCACACTTATAGTTAACACAAAACTGCTCTTCTCTACTTTGTGGACTCTTAGGTAACCCAAAATATCTTAGATCTATCATTTTGATTTTTTTTATTAATGTCAAAATCTTTATTAGCACAATTGATTTATATTCATTGATTTGGTATATCTGTAATATGGATTATTAAATAGTGTTTTTTTATTGAGTTGTAGGAAAGTAAAAACTAGGTTTAACATTCCACCATATCTTTTGTTTCATTGTTAAACCCATAAACCCCAAAATGAATGAAAATAAGAAAAATGAATGATTTTTTAATATCATTCATACTCAAAATGAGAGATAAACATTTTACAACATGAAATTTTCTTTTGATCTTGCAAGAAATTTCCTTTGATGGGACTTTCTGTTTGTTTTCAAGGAATATTATGGAATATTGTGATGAGGATATTGATTGGTGATATTTGAAAAGTAATTTTTTAGAAAATTATTCTCAATATTGTCATCTCTCACAAAAGGAAAAATGAAATAGTTTCCATATCATATAGGAGTTGGTTTGGAATGTTGGAATTAACAATGATAAATTAATTTTTTTTATTTATAAATGAATTCTTTTTTAAAAAAAAAAAATTAAAGAGGAATGAAAATTTTTATAATTATAAAAATGATCAAATCTTATATTTTGTTCTTTTTTTTCTATTCTTTTACATGGTATTATGGTTAATATCTCATCTTGTTCTATTCATATTTTTTATATTCTTAAAATGTGTTTTTTGTTTTTTTTTTTTTACTTTCTTTTTTTTGTTGTTTTTATATTCATTGACCAAAATTTAGAGTAATTTGATATTGATGGTGAAATTTTCCTTTCAAGGTTAGAAAATTTCTATAAAATCCTTTTATTACATAATTTTTTTCAATTCCTTCCATAAAACTCTTCATTTTTCCTTTTTTTTTTTTTAAGATGTTTGATAATTTTCTTTTGATTTTCTATGAAAATTCCTTTTATTGGACTATATGTTTATTTTCTAAGAATATTATAGTATGCTATGATGAGGACATTGGTTGGTGATATTTGGAAAATAATTTTTGAGAAAATTATTCTCAATATTGTCATCTCCTACAAAATGATTCTAAAAATATGTTTTATGTTTGCCTTCTTTTCTTATTGTTTTTATATGCATTGACCAAACTTTGGAGTAATTTGAGATTGATGATGAAATTTCTATCAAATCCTTTTATTATAAATTTTTTTCCAATTCCTTCCATAAAACTCTTCCTTTTCTTCATTTTTTTTTTTCCAAAAAAATATGTTTGATAATTTATTGATCTAAAGAATATTAAAAGTCAAAAATTTAAAATATTGAATATTTTTCCTTTGGTGTTTTTATTTTATTATTATTTTTATTTGAACATATTTTTCTTATCCAAATTTTTTATTAATTATTTTACTTAGAAAAAAAAATATCAATTGGAGTTATGCACTGAAAAATCAATAATTTTTATGAAAGGTTCTTTAATTCTTTCTCATACTAATTTTTCTTTTAACATTTCTTAATAATGAGTTAGGTTTTTTACTTATATACATAATTTTCATTCTTGTTATAATATCATGTCCTATATATCATATTAGTAGTTGAAAACATTTTTATATTTTGTTACTAAAATTTTAGTTTATATAATTGAGATGAAATTTAATGGACATTGTTATTTTACAAAACAAACATTAAAAAAATATTGAAATTAAGAAAATCCTTCCAAGAAATAAAAAAAGAATTAGATGTTAAAAATGATTTTTAAAAGCATAATGAATTATAAAAAATAAATTTAAAAAAGTGTAGATTTTAAGTGGAAGATTAGTATTTTCTAAAATTTTAGATTTATATTTATATTTTGTAGTTTTGATTTATTTTATATTTATTGAATTGTCTTTATTTGAGTTCAAATGTGACTACTTTGTTATGAGATCCATTAAAGAAATAATTGTTGATTCCACATTTATTGCATTAAAGGTTTTACTCATTTAATGAATTGTACATAGTTTCATACTTCCAATTATTGTGATATTAATGTTATTCTTATTTGATTTCAATTTGATGACAAAAAACACATTCTCAAGTAGAATTTGATTAAATTAGAGGAGAATGGATTACTTTTGTATTATAACTAATCATGAATCATGTTGTATAGCATGGTGATCATGCATGGTGATCATGTATCGTGATCATGCATGGTGAGTCCCTTAGTTGTTATATAAATTTTCCATTGGTCTTGTATAGCATTAATTATTCTTTACGAATTATTTTTTTATCAAAATAGGAAAAAGAAAAAAGAAAACTTTAGTACTTAGATTTGTTTATTTTTTATAACATCACATTTTTATTTTCAATAAGAACTTTAAAACTCATTAAACTATAAAATGCAGGTATACACTCTTGGGAGGACAATACGAAGAATAAAAAGAAAGGAGAAAAAGGCAACAAGATTTGGGTTTTTAGATGTGACTCTTATGTCATACATTATAAGACATAAATGTTACTTTATTTGGAATTGAGAATTTTGGGTTTTTCGATGCAACTCGTGTCATTTTATAGTTAGTCAATTTTATGCATATGAAATGCAAGTATACATGAATGTTGGGATGCTTAACATTTCTAAATCATGTTTTTATGTGTATTCATTTTTCTTTTTTAGTTTTGGTGGGTTTGATGTGTTTGATGTACTATATATTATTTTGTGAACATTTAATATACAAATGTTGGTGGATGATGTAATGTATTACAAGTTAATCCATAAGCATTATGAAAATATAAGCTAAATGTAATATGATTATTATATTTATGGACAAAATTTACACACTTTGATCTTATTTATTAATAAGCATTACAAAATTCTATAGGCTAATCAACAAAAAACAATCATATCTTCTATAATCATTTACAATGATGTGACACCATAACTCAAAGGTGATGCATTTAATGTGACATCATAACTAAAAGATGATGCATTTAATACGACATCTTTTATATCTCACACAACTCTATATCAAATTAAGCATCACTAAAAATATATGGTGTTGCTTTAGAATTCATCACCATTTATTTGCTTTGGTGTTGCTTCCAAATACGTCACCAATTGGTACCCTCTATGGTGTCAGTGGATTAGGTGACGCTATGTTGTAGCGACACCCTATGTTTAGGGTGACTTATTATATATGTCACCATATATCTTTTTCCTTGTAGTGTACGTTCTTTATCAAATTTTTAATGACCCTACAAAGTTGATAAGTTTACATCTGAATTGTTTTTAATGTAGCTTCACATGGGAAGAAAATTCATGGTGTGTGCGGAGTTGGAAATAGGTACAAGTTTTACATATTTAATTTCAATAGTAATTCAAAATAATTTTGACTTAAGAGTTTAACTAATAATAAAAACATATTATTCTATTGAACTTAATAAACTAATATCTCATTGTAGTAAAATTTTACAAAATTATTCATTTGAATGTTATTATTTATAATTAAAATGAAAATTATAATAGTAAATTGTTTATAAAAATGACATTTTTTCTTGAAATTTTTTTTTTAATATGTATGTGTATAGTTCAAAGTTATAATTAGATAAGTAATTTAATGATAAGCCAAGACGTTCTCAACGTGTGCCTATTAGAAATCCATAGTACATGTAAGGAGGACAGACTGTGCATGGGAAGATGGATGTGTTGTCAAAGACTTGGTCCAAGTTGTTCTCAACGTTCACATATTTGCAAAGGAGTGGAGAGAGTGGGTCATGCAGTTATAGCTACTTATTTGCAATGTGTTAAGTAGTTGTTTCCTTATTTGTAGGAAGTGGTTGAACTTTATGTATTTAAATTATATCAGATTCAATAAGAAGGCAGCAAATATTTGATTTAAACTCTGTGGTTTATTCTCACCCGAAGAGAATTATATTCTAGCTTTAACTGGGACCTATCATTGGTATCAGAGCCAGGTTACCTATGGGAGCTAACAAGGAGCGTATTGAGCACTTGGAGTTGGGACTCGGTATAGTTCAGGAAGGTCTACAGTGGATGGAGAAAGCTATCCATCGAATTTCGAGTGTGATGATCACAGATCAAGAGAACCCCAACCATGGCAATCCTCACTAAGAAGGCAACGATGGAGGTCGACAAATCGTCTCTTCCAAATCAGCCAAGCTAGAATTTCCACGCTTCTTTGGAGACGATCCAACGAAGTGGTTCAATCGAGTAGAACAATTCTTTGAATACCAAGGCACTGCAAAGAACCAAAAAGTTCCTATGACTGCTTACCATCTTGAAGGGGAGGCCAACCAGTGGTGGCAGTGGCTTCGCAGGACGTTACGAGAAGAAAGACAAGTAATTTCATGGGAAAAATTCGAAGAAGAATTATGGGCTCGCTTTGGACCATCAGGCTGCGAAGATTTTGATGAAGCCCTTTCAAGGATCAGGCAGCTGGGAACGTTGAGAGACTATCAACGGGAGTTTGAGAAGCTCGGTAACAAGGTACGTGGATAGATGCAAAGGGCATTGGTAGGGACGTTCATGGGAGGCTTGAAAGTTGAGATTTCTAATGGGATACGGATGTTTAAGCCACAATCCTTCAAGGATGCCATTAATTTGGCACGAATGCGAGACGAGCAGCTTACACGACAGCAACGGGTCACTCAACCACCACCCACAAGAACTCCCCTAGTTTTTTTCACAAAATACACGTGTAGCTTCCGCTAGCCCTACTGTTCCAATTAGGCGCCTAACATGGGATGAAATGCAAAGGAGAAGGGCTCAAGGTCTCTGTTTTAACTGCAATAAACGCTTCATAGCCGGGCATAGATGTTAAAAACCGCAACTCTTACTCTTGGAGGGGCACACGGGTACCATAGACTGCGAAGACATTATTGATCAGCCAACGTTGGAAGAAGACCAAGGTGGAGATACAAGGAAAGTACAGGAACCTGAACTGGAACCAGAAATTACATTGCATGCATTAACGAGATCAATGGGTCTAAAAACCATACACATAACAGCAAGAATGGGCCCTCATGAAGTGGTGGTTTTGGTTGATAGCAGGTCAACACATAATTTCATCAGTGATCGTCTGGAAAACATGCTCAGGCTGCCAGTCGTTCCTACTGAAGCATTTTCTGTCCGGGTGGCCAATGGAAAAAAACTAAGGTGTCAAGGGCGATACGACAAGGTACGAGTGGAGTTGTAGGGCACCAAGTTTTACCTCACTTTTTTTTTCTCTGCCTTTAATAGGTCTTGACCTTGTACTTAGTGTGCAATGGCTTGAAATGCTTGGCTTCTTGGTCTGTAACTGGAAACAATTGACCATGGATTTTATTTGGGAAAATCAAAACCGAAGGCTACAAGGTGTTGATGTGCAAGCAATTCGGGTTGCTTCACCAGATGAATTATCGAAGGAGTTTCACCAAGGCCATGTGATATTTGTTGTATGCTTTCAACCAACCTTGGAAACGGTATCTAATGTTGCGCCACTTGATGATAAGCAGCAAAATATGCAGAGGTTGCTGAAAGACTATGCAAACGTGTTCCAGAAACCCTCAAGTCTGCCACCTGTGCATGTCGTAGAGCATTGCATTACGCTCAAAGAAGGGACCCAACCAAATAATGTACGCCCATATCGATACGCCCATTTCCAGAAGGAAGAAATCGAAAAATAAGTTCAAGAGATGCTGGACTTCAATCTCGGTCAGCCCAGCACCAGTCTATTTTCATCACCCATATTATTGGTGAAGAAAAAAAACAGACGTTGACGATTTTGCACATATTACCGTGCACTCAATACCGCCACCATCAAGAATCAATTTCCTATTCCAACAGTAGACAACATGTTGGATGAATTACATGGCGCATCATACTTTACCAAGCTTGACTTAAGGGCTGGATATCACCAAGTAAGAGTAAATCCTTCTAACATACTCAAAACTGCTTTTTGTACTCACAACGGTCATTACGAATATTTAGTGATGCCGTTTGGCCTATGTAATGCACTCTCTACATTCCAAGCCATTATGAACTCTATATTCCGACCTTATCTTTGAAAGTTTATTTTGGTTTTCTTCAATGATATTCTCGTATATAGTCCTACTTGGGATAAGCATGCGGTGCATGTTAAACAAACCTTGGAGATATTAAGGCGACATCAATTTTTTGCCAAGGCCAGCAAGTGTGCATTCAACCAACAAGAGATACAATATTTGGGACACATTGTTACGCCTCAAGGAGTGAAGGTCAATAATCACAAAATTGCCGCCATGGTGGCATGGCCACAACCAACTAATATTTCTGAATTACGTGGTTTTTTAGGCTTGATAGGATATTACAGGAAATTTTTTCTGAATTATAGCATCATCGCTCGATCCTTTACCAACCTCCTCAAGAAAGGGCAGTTCAGATGGAACAAGAAAGCCGAAGCAGCCTTCTTGACTCTTAAGCAATCGATAACCACCACACCTGTTTTGGTGATGCCCAATTTCAATGAGTCCTTTACTATAGAAACGGGCGCTATAGGGGAAGGAATAGGCGCGGTCTTAACTCAACAAGGCAAACCTATAGCCTTTATGAGCCATGCACTAGGAGTTACAAAAAAATTATGGTCAACCTACACCAAAGAAATGTTTACAATTATGGAGGCTATATGTGTATGGTGACCATATTAATTGGGGAGGAAGTTCTTCATCCAAAACCGATCAACGCAGCTTAAAATATTTTTTGGAACAACGTTTGGTAATGCCAGAACAGCAAAAATGGGTAGCCAAATTGCTAGGCTATGATTATGAGATCACTTATCGCCCAGACCGTGAAAATTCAGCTGCAGACACCCTTTCACGAAAGCCCAACAGTCAAGTCCTTAATCACCTTCATGTACCCACTGTATCTATGTAGGATGAAATCCGAAAGGCATACGAAGAAGATCCATACATTCATTCAGTCGCTCAGTTGGCCAAAACTCAAACCGAAGGGCCATATACACAACGACAGGGGTTATTCTACTTCAGAGGCAGGGTACTCATTCCTTCCCAAGGAGAGTTACAGAAAATGCTGTTACATGAGGCTCATGACACAAAAATTGGGGGGCATTTAGGAGTGTTGCGGACATTCAGGCGGTTGGCTCAACAGTTTTATTGACCTAAAATGTATTGAGAAGTCCACAACTATGTCCAGCGCTGTGAAATATGCCAAAAAGTGAAATCTGAAACACTCTCACCTTCAGGACTTCTCCAATCGTTTCCTATTGCATGCCAAGTATGGGATGATATCACTCTCAACTTCATTGAAAGACTGCCCCTTCCCACGGCAAGTACACAATATTGGTAGTAGTGGACAGATTAAGTAAATCTGCTTATTTTCTAACCTTAACTCATCCATTTACTGCCAAGAGTGTAGCTAAAAAATTTGTGGAAGGAATTATCAAGTTGCATGGCCTGCCAAAATCTATCATCAGTGATCGCGATCCCGTCTTTATTAGCAGGTTTTGGCAAGAATTTTTTCAAATGTCAGGCACCAAGTTACAACTTAGTTCCGCTTATCATTCGCAAACCGATGGCCAAACGAAAGTAGTCAACCGCTGTGTGGAGTAGTATCTTCGGTGCTTTGTGCATCAATGGTCGTGCAAGTGGAGTACCTATCTTCCTTGGGCTAAGTTATGGTATAATACAATGTACCATGCCTTAACCGGAATGACTCCATTTCAGGCGTTATATGAGCATCCGCCCCCTTCATTTCCATTTTATCATAACGGTTTTTCTTTTGTCAACAAAGTGGATGAGCAACTGATAACTAGAGATGAGGTAATATGGCAACTCAAAACCAATCTGGAAGCCTCCATCAATCGCATGAAGCAAATGGCTAAGCAAAAGAGGAGGGATGTCACGTTCGAAGTAGGAGAAATGGTGTTTCTCAAGTTACATCCCTATCGGCAACAATCAGTTTTAGACATGCCCACCAAAAGCTTGCTAATTGATTTTATGGGCCATATCCTGTGATTCAAAAAATTGGCGTGGTTTCTTACAAACTTCAGTTGCCAACGGGAGCCCGCATTCACCCAATTTTTCACATTTCCCTCTTAAAGAAATTTATTGGCAAGTGTACACTGCCCTCTACTGAGTTACCACCCGTAACTAATGAAGGAGCAGTCATACTTGAGCCCCAGCACATTCTAGATACTCGTTGGATCAAGCGGGGCAAGAATTTTGAAAAAGAACACTTGGTTCAATGGAAACATTTACCAGCTGAAGAGGCCACGTGGGAGACACACCAGTCATTGCTTGAGCAATTTCCAGATGTGGACCTTGAGGACAAGAGTCCACCCGGTGGGGGAAGTATTGATAAGCCAAGATGTTCTCAACGTGTGCCTATTAGAAATCCATGGTACATGTAAGGAGGACAGACTGTGGATGTGTTATCAAAGACTTGGTCCAAGTTGTTCTCAACGTTCACATATTTGCAAAGGAGTGGAAGGAGTGGGTTATGCAGTTATAGCTACTTATTTGCAACGTGTTAAGTAGTTGTTTCCTTATTTATAGGAAGTAGTTGAACTTTATGTATTTAAATTCTATTAGATTCAATAAGAAGGCAGCATATATTTGATCTAAACTCTGTGGTTTATTCTCACCCGAAGAGAATTATATTCTGGCTTTGACTGGGACCTATCATTTAATAATTTGAAGATTTGGTAGTTTAATTCACTGTTAGTCATAAGATGGAGAAACTTTTATTCCAAAAGAAGTTCATTTTGTTAATTCATATTATTTTACATTATATTGGATTTACACACCAATAAATTTTCCAAAATGCATGTGGCAAACTAACAATGGGTAAAAACTTATGTAATATTTGTTATTAGTTGAAAAAATTTGTTTTGACAAATTATTGATAACTTGATCTATAGAGAAGGTCAATAGGTGGTTTAAGTAATTTGCCAAATTAACATAAATTTACCAAACTAAAGTAATTCTCTAGAGAAGGAGAATAGGTGGTTTAACTAAAAGAATTATAAAGTTATAATCTATAACTTGATTTTGATTATTTATTTGTCTTTAGAGATATCTCGATCATAAAAATAGATTAATCCCATGCACAACAAAAATCAATCAGGTAATGAATATAAGATTTATGTGAACAAACCAACTAAAAACCAATAGGTATAAAACCTATGGATGGTTTGTCAACCACAAATAATTTACTAAATATGAGAAGAAGAAATATAGGTTTACCTAAGTAAATGCTCCTACCCAGTAGGATTTTATACAATCGACAGTTGCTTTCATCTTTCACATCATCAACACAACACTCCCTCATACTCCTTAATTGATTACCTCAAAAATATTATTGATTCTTCAATGAATCAAATTCTTGACTTCAACTTTGCAAGAAGGTATTTCAAGAATGTTGTTGAAAGATTAAGAGAAAGTATTTATACTAAAAACCTAGTATGAAGATTTAAAAAACAGTTATTATATTAAATTTACTAATTCGCCTCCAAAAACTATGAAATATGAGATGAAAATAACATAAAATTCAACTACATTTGAAGGTCCCGCAAGGAATGTTTGAATGTTGAGAAGGACACTAGGAACACTCCATGAGTTTGAATGATCCCAAAAATTGTTCCAATTCCACTTTCCATTGACTTATATAATACTAAACTTAGCCTTGGTCATGATGTATCAAGTTTTGGTTCCCCTAGGATTGAGACTTTAACCAACAATAAGAGATAAATGCAAAAAAAAAAAATAAAGAAAACCAAAAAACAAAAAAATTAAAGAAAAAAAAAAGAAGAAAAAAAGAAAACAAAAACAATTGGAAATAAGTTCATTAAGTTTTAATATCCTTTATCTTTCTAAAACTATTTTTAGGTTTTGTTCTCGTGAATGAACTTCAACATACAAATATACAAGTGTAAAAAGTAGATAAGTTATCATGGAAACAACATTTGAGTACATTGGCCATTTTATGATGATTAAAATATATAGATATAGAAGTTATTGTTTTACTACTTCATTAAATATAATTGGATTTTATCTTTCTTTTAACTAAAAAAGAGTCCATGTTACCATAAAATTTAGGGAGATCCCTTTTCCTGAAAGAAAACAAATAATAATAATAATAATAATAATAATAAATTAAAAAAATAAAACTATTTCAGTGGGAGAAAATTATTTGAAATTCTTTATCTCATTATTATTAGGGAGAATCATATCATGTAATCATGCATCATCTAAAAGAAATAACATTTTTGAGAAGTTTGACTTTTGACTTTCAATGTATATTTTGGGAAAAATAATCCTAAAAATATGCACTCAAATAGTGAAAATCATCAATTCTCTCTCATTGTTATTTATTTTTAGTGTTTGCAACTTGGAATGCATAAAACTAAAGAAGCAACAAAAAGAGAATTTGAAGTGATTTGATATTGATGGGAGACTTCCAATTTTCAATTCAAAGTAACAAAAAGTACATGAATAAAATCAATGTTCAAAGAGAAGGCTATATGGGGATTCCTAGAACAAAACCTCATATGAGATTTTTTGGCATCAACAAAAGCTTGAACTCTATTAATAGTTTTTTTTTGAATTGTTCTTGCATTGGGAATTACCATTAGAACTTGGAAAATAAATAAATATTGAATGAGAAATCAAGAATTATTAGATTGTTTCTTGATTAATCATTTAAACAGTATGCTATAAATAATAAGTATGCAATAGAAGGATTGGATGTGAGAAGTATTAAAATATTAATCCTACTTCAATTGGAGTTGGTGGAATTTGAGGATTATTAGAAATTTGAGAAGCATTAGAAATTTATATTTAATTGGAAGTTTTTTATATATGTTATTTAAAAGCCCTAGTTTTATCATGGATAGGGATTTATCCCTACGTGCAATCTGCTAATAAAAGGAAAGCAACACAGAATGATAAAGGTAACTATCTCAACGTGCAATCTGCTGATAAAAGGAAAGCAAACAGGATCCCAACCTATTGAGCATCCAGAATGGATAGCCATTATGTGAATCAAAAGTGTTGAATTTCAAGGCTAGTAGGAAATCCTCATTTAATCTTTTTACATATCATTCTCTTCTGATGTATAAAGAAAGTGTAATGTCTACAACACTGTAAAACATCTTTACATATAAAATCAGTCCGTGTGTATGGAAAAAGTGTTAGTATTTAATGCGGAAATTAACACACAATTCAAGATCATTGAATTCAACCCATCTCAATAAAATTAAGAATTGATTACATACCGTTTGAAGAACACACAGCCATGTTAAATCGAGAGATCCTCTTCAATTTATAAATCTTAAATTCTTGATCTCTTCTTCTCCTTATCAAACTCTAATACACAGAATTATTTATGTAATTGATGGAAGAGAACTCACACAAAAGAAGGGGTTCTGTATATTTCTTTTATTGATAGGAGAAGAGGGCCAAGAATAACCGTTCAAAACCGTTCTGAACGTGTTATTCGAATAATTGTTTTATTCCTATTATTATCATTATTATTATTATTATTATTATTAATTTACCCACTCCATCAAAGGATAAATATCCTTATAACAATTATCAACTATTTTGGGCATTCTTTTAATTGGCTAAAAACTTTTATAAGTGGATAAAAAATTAAAACACTAGGTTAGTGGGCCACCCACTTAATTTTAACATGGAAATAACATTCTCCCACTTGTCCCACTAAACTGATTATGAAAACTATAATATATTTACTTTTATATATAAAATATATACTGGAAAATAAATTTGACACATGATCACGATTTCAATAAACTTAGCCAATACGCCCAAAATCATATACCATAATACTGAATCAGTTTAGATCATAAATGCAAGTCATGGCGGTCACATAACCATAAAGTCATGTTTCCTTCCATACACCACACATCAATAACCCTTACTAACCTAGTCCTTAATGCCAAACAGCCCCTGTAATTTGTCTTGTCAAGACAATTCTTGTTTATCAAACAATAAAATGTGCACCCATAATTGAAAACAAGAATAAATAGAAACAATCTTTAATGCGCAAATTGTCAATTACATAACCACCATTCATTATCATACATATTATGTATTACTCAAAAGGCCCATCCTCATAACATGTTCCAAATATGCCTTTGGAGGTAATCCTTTAGTTAATGGATCAGCAACCATAAGTGTGGTCCTAATATTTTCAATTGACACTTGTTGTTTCTAGACTCTTTCTTTAACAACTAAATACTTTAAATCCATGTGTTTCGATCTCCTAGAAAATTTGCCTTTCTTAGAGAAGAAAACAATTGCGGTGTTATCACAATATGTTCTCAAAGGTTTAGCAATAGAGTCGACAACACCAAGCCCTAAGATAAAATTCCGCAACCATAAAGCATGACTTGAAGCTTCAAAACAAGCAACAAACTCGACATCCATCGTGGATGAAGTAGTAATTGATTGTTTTTCACTCTTCCACGATATTGCCCCATTTGTCAACATAAAGACAAATCCTAAAGTTGACTTTAAGTTATCGAGACAACCACCATAATCAGAATCTGAGTAACTGACAATCTCTAATTGTTCTAATCTTTTATGTGTGAGCATATAAGCCTTTGTCCATTGTAAGTACCTCATCACCTTCTTTGCAGCTTTACATTGTTCGAATCCTGGATCACTTTAGTATCTTCCTAACATGCCTACAGCAAAGCTGATATCTGGTCTTGTACATGTTTGAGCATACATCAAACTCCCCACAGCTGATGCATAAGGAATTTTCTTCATTTGCTCTCTTTCCATGTTATTCCCTGGGCACTGCATTTTACTTAATTTGTCACCTTTCAATATAGGTGCAATACCCGATGAACATGACTGCATATTAAATCTCTCTAAAACTCAATCAATATATCCTTTTTGAGATAAACCTAGCACTCCTCGAGATCGATCCCTAAAGATCTCGATGCCAATAACATAGTTTGGCTCACTCATATCAACCATATGAAAGTTTTTAGAGAGATGTTCCTTGGTTTCACGTAATAAACCAAGATCACTGCTAGCAAGCAAAATATCATCCACATACAGTATCAGAAATATAAACTTGCTCCCACTAACTTTCAGATATATACACTGATCAACAATGTTCTCTTTAAATCCGAAAGATGTAATGGTATTATTGAACTTAATATACCATTGTCTGGAAGCTTGTTTAAAACCGTAAATAGATTTCTTTAATTTGTAAACTAGGTGTTCATTTCCTTTCTTTACGAATCGTTCAGATTGTTCCATGTAGATATCTTCATCCAAATTCCCATTTAAGAATGCAGTTTTCACATCCATTTGATGTAGCTATAAATCAAAATGAGCTACAAGTGCCATGATGATTCTAAGTGAATCTTTCTTGGAAACTAGAGAAAAGGTATCTCTGTAATCGATACCTTCCTTTTGAGTGAAACCTTTGGCCACAAGTCTAGCCTTAAATCGTTTGATGTTGCCTTTAGCTTCGCACTTTGTCTTAAAGACCCATTTATAGCTGACAGGTTTACAACTATTAAGCAATTCGATGAGATCCCAGACACCGTTATGGGCCATAGATTTCAACTCTTCATTCATAGCTTCCATCCATTTACTAGAATTATCACTTTCCATGGCTTGTGAAAATGAAACCAGATCCTTCCTTATCCCAATATCAAAATCAGATTCCTGTAGATACACCACATAATCATCTGAAATGGAAGGTCTCCTTTCTCTTTGAGATCTCCTCAAAGGTGCCGGTTGTGGTGGCTCTACAACATTTTCAATGGCAATATTTTCTGGTGGTAATGAACTATCTCTATTATGTTGCTCATGTTCCTCAACTTGTTGAACAGGTTGAGGGACAATAATTTCTTGAGGTAAAAAAGGTGGTGGGATATCCACTCTTATCTCCTCAATATCTACCTTTCTTGGTTCATTACTCCCACTGATTTCGCCATTCTCTAAGAATCTGGCATTACCGATTTCAACTATTCTCACACTGTAGTTAGGACAGTAAAATCTGTACCCTTTCGATTTATCAGAATAGCCAATGAAATATCCAAATATTGTTCTCGAATCAAGCTTTTTCTCATGTGGGTTATAGATTCTTGCCTCCACTGGACAACCCCATATATGTATATGTCTCAAACTAGGTTTCCTACCAGTCCATAACTCGAAAGGAGTTTTTGGAACGACCTTACTAGGAACTCTGTTCAAGATTTACATTGCGGTTTTTGAGGCTTCACCCCACAATGAAATAGGTACAGAAGAGTAACTCATCATACTCCTAACCATTTCCATTAATATGTGATTACGCCTTTCAGCAACACCATTTTGCTGTGGCGTACCAGGCATTGTGTACTGAGCACGAATGCCACACTTTTCAAGGAATTTGGCAAAAGGACCAGGATTTTGTCCTGATTTATCATATCTGCCATAATATTCACCACCTCGATCTGATCTCACAATTTTAATCTTTTTATCTAATTGTCTCTCGACCTCTGTCATGAGCATTTCGAATATGTCAATGGCCTAAGACTTTTCATGCATTAGATAAACATAACCATAACAAGATAGATCATCTATAAAGGTGATAAAATATTTCTCTCCTGTAAAACATGGAACAGAGAGTGGTCCACAAATATCCGTATGAATTATCTCAAGAAGCTCATTACTTCTTGTGGCACATTTCTTTGTATGTTTAGTTTGCTTTTCCTTTATGTAATCCACGCATACATGAAAATTACTGAAGTCAAGATTTTGTAAAATTCCTTCTTTCACTAATCTCTCAATTCTTTCCCTAGAGATATGCCCTAGTCTTCTGTGCCACAAGATTGAAGAATTTTCATTAATTAAGCCACGTTTTGAACCAACATGTGAATGCAAGGTTATCAAAGCTTGTGCAAATTCATGATTCAAGGAAATTTTATATAAATCATCACATAAAATACCAGAACCAACTGTAACAGAATTTAACAACAAACTTAATTGTCCATAATTGAATAAAACAGAATATCCAACAGCATCTAATTTGGACAAAGAAACTAAATTCCTAGAAATAGAAGGTACATAAAAAGTGTTTAAAAGATCCATCCGATGACCCGTCTCTAATAGTAAGCAATAGGTACCAACAGCTACCACTTCAACCTTGAGACGATTTCCCATATAGAGGAACTTTTCACTTTCCTTTGGTTTCCTGGTTGTAAGGAATCCCTGCATTAAATTAGTCACATGAGTTGTGGCTCCAGAATCAATCTACCAAGTATTTGAAGGAACTTCAGCAAGAATTGATTCATAACATACAAAAGAAAGATTTATACCTCTCTTTTCGAACCAAGCCTTGCGCTTGTTACAGTCCTTCTTCACATGCCCTTTCTTGCCACAAAAGTAGCAACTTACCGTGAATTTTCCATCATGACTCTGGGTACCTTCCCCAAGTCCACTTTTCTTAGGTGGAAACTTATTTCCTTTTTTGAATTTTCCTTTCTTCTTCGTGACTCCATGAGTTACAGCAAGGGCAAGATTATGTACTTCTTGTCTTAATCTCACTTCCTCTTGTATGCATTTACTGGTGAGCTCATTCAAGTTCCACTGATCGCTGTTAATATTATAGTGGATTTTGAATGGAGCAAACTATGATGGAAGTGAGTTAAGGACAAACTGTACCAAGAAGGACTCATCCATACTCATGCCTAGTGCCTTAAGCATTGCAGCCTTTTCGGTCATGTTTAAAATATGTTGCTGAATACCTTTCTGACCATCATATTTCATGGTGGTCAATTCAGCTATCAATGTGCCTGCAAGGGACTTATCAACGCGTTTGAGCGCTCCTCAACAGATTTCAGAAATTCCAAGGAAAACTCGATTTAAGGGAGAGAGGTCTTGATATTATTAGCAATAGTCATTCTCATAAACATCAGACTGGGTCTGTTTGATTTTGCCCAGGCTTTTGATTGTTCCACCTGCTCCAGAGTACTGTCATCCGTAGCTTCAGGAGGTTGATCAGTTATTAAAGCCAGGTCAAGATCCAATACGCCCAATGAGAATTGAACCCTTTTATACCATTCAGAAAAGTTCGACCCATCAAGAACAGTCATTCCAGATGCAAGAGAGTGTAACGAAGTGGGAACTGTACAAAATAGAACAATGCTCACAATATGGCCTCAAGTATAAAATAAATAACAATGAACTATTGATATCATTAAAATTTTCCTTTGGGTAAATTTTAACATATCCAGTGTTCACTTGGAGGGAGCTTAAAATACTTTACTATTTTGTGTCATTTATATCTTACCTTTGGGTATCCATTTTATCTTTCTCAGCAACACAAAATAAAATCATTAATTAATAATTAACAGAAATTGACTCTCCTTTGGGTTAGTCTCATTCTCCTAATTATAAAGAGAATTATTAAAAATTTTACAAGCCTCCCTTTATTATTTTATGCAATTTAATAAATACAAGGCTCACTAATTTAGGTTACTTTGGCAACTATCTAAACTAGTTAACCTTACATTTATAAATTGTCTTTAGATAAAATATTCACAAGATGAAATTAATAGGTGACAAAAACATAAAAGACTCTCTGGATATCATTCTCCTAATATGTCTAGAGTGAATGACGTGATTGTGATATATGTACAGTATATTCAAAGCTCAACAATTTTGAAACATTCATGTGAATGGGATAATATTCAGTATCCTCTGGAATTTCAATAAAAAATTAAAAAAAGCACAGTGCACATGCATATAAAGAAGGTTCACATGACCAATGAACCTATGTTTCAAATATTAAAATAGACATATAATCCTTATTACTAAGATGTTAAATCAGGGCTGCTATTACCGAGTCTATAATAAATCACAAATTCACAAATTCCTATATTGACACCGGCTGCACCACACCGAGACAACCTTCCAACACCTGCAGCCATAGGAAGAGCCTCACGGGTGCCCTCCGGTTGTTGTGAACGACGCCTGAATGGTGCTTCCAAGGGCGTCTCCTATGGCGCCTAAACGGTGCTTGAATGGTGGCTGAGGCCCGCCTTAAATAGTGCTTGGTGTAGCGCCTGAACAGTGCTTGAGTTGACGCTTTTGGAGTACGCCTAACATGGCACCTGAAGCGCGCCTGGAACAGCGCTGCAAACGGCACCTAGATTGGCGCCTGAATGAGGAAACAGTGCCTGCAAACAGCGCCTGCAATGGTGCCTGGACTGGCACCTGAAGGAGGAGATGGTGCCTGTAAACGGCGCCTCCAATGGCACCTAGACTGGCACCTAAAGGAGGAGATGGCGCCTGCAAACGACGCCTTTTTTTTTTCAACCACCGGACTGACGCCAAAACGGCGCCCCTCACCGGCATCGCTCCAGTCGGCATTGCAAGGAAGACACAGTGCCTTCCTTCTACGCACTAAGGCTGGTCTTTATTTTGTTTATTTTTTTTTTTTTTTTTGTGAGACGAATTAATATAAGATAAAATCTCAAATTTTAATCTTTATAAAACAATGATTCTAAATATTTAAATTTAACTCTGCTTTGATACCAAATGTTAGTATTTAACGCAGAAATTAACACACAATTCAAGATCATTGAATTCAACCCATCTCAATAAAATTAAGAATTGATTACATACCGTTTGAAGAACACACAACCATGTTAAATCAAGAGATCCCCTTCAATTTATAAATCTTAAATTCTTGATCTCTTCTTCTCCTTATCAAACTCTAATGCATAGAATTATTTCTGTAATTGATGGAAGAGAACTCACACACAAGAAGGGGTTTTGTATATTTCTTTTATTGATAGGAGAAGAAGGCCAAGAATAACCGTTCAAAACCGTTCTGAACGTGTTATTCAAATAACTGTTTTATTCCTATTATTATTATTATTATTATTAATTTACCCACTCCATCAAAGGATAAATATCCTTATAACAGTTATCAACTATTTTGGGCATTCTTTTAATTGGCTAAAAACTTTTATAAGTGGATAAAAAATTAAAACACTAGGTTAGTAGGCCACCCACTTAATTTTAAAGTGGAAATAACAAAAAGTTCACCCTTCTAGAAATTCTTCTCTTCTTGCAACTTCCAATTTGTGTCTTGTTCCAAAAATCCTTTTGATTCTTCATGGTATTAGAGCAGGTTAACATAACACAACTCATAGGGATTCTAGAAAGTGTTCTTAGCATCCAAGCTTTTCATCAGTGCTAAAACCTCATTTCCATCGAACAGAATCTGTCCAATCTCCTTTATGGTGCTCACAAGTTCTACCCCTTGTCCGAGGTCTCAGATGAATTCACCATCCCTTTGAAAACAGAAGTACATCAGAGGAGATGATGGATACTAAAACAAAGGAGGCTCATGATCAATCCATACAAACATGGTCTCACAACAATGGTCTACTTACATCGTGGTTTCTTAGACTCGTGACAGAATAAGTAATGCTTCTCTAGATGAAACAAAGACTGCTTATGATGTTTGGAACTCCTTCAAAGAGAAACTTCTGCCAATGTCCAAAGAAAAGAGTGTGCAACTGACTAATAGACTTTGAGGGCAAAAGAAAGGCACAAGATCTCTTGATGAATATCTAAGGGACTTCAAAGGCATTTGTAATGCATTAGTTGCAGTTAGAAAACTAGTAAGTGATCTGGACAAGGTTTTTTAACTAGCTCAAGTCCTTGAAGCTAAATACATGGATTTTTGGGTGGCCATGTTATCAAGTTCACCATATCCCTCTTACAATCAGTTTGTTCTAGCTCTATAAGGGCATGAACAAGCGATTATGACAAAAAATAAGGTGACTAAGAACTCAGTTAACCATGAACATGCCTACTTCACTAATATTTGAGGAAGAGAAAGAAATCGAGGAAGATTTCATTCTAAAGGGCATGGCTTCACTCCAACAGGATGATTCAATTATAATGCCACTGGTGATCAAAGGCATAATGTTCATATTGGACCAAAAATCCAAGAAACGACTTCAAAAACAACCAGCCCCCACCATAACAAAAACCTTAAAAATCTAAAGGTACTCTCATTTGCTAGATTTGTAATAAGGCTAACCATTCAGCCTTGGATTGTTGGAACATATTTAACTATTCATATGAATCAAAGAAGATTCCTCAAGCTTTGGCTGCCATGGTTCTAAATGAAGACAAAGATCCCTCTTTCTATATAGGCTGAAAGAACCCTCATACCAAATAACCCAAGTAAGATGTCTCAAGTAACTCCATATAAAGGAAATGATGTAATATTTGTTAGAAGTTGAGGAGCTTTAAGAATCTCACATATTGGTGAAGTTAGATTGAAAACAAAATATAGAGATCTAAAGGTTAAAAATTTATTGGTTATTTCATAAATTTTAAAAATAAAAATTACTATCATTTGGGCAACTTACCTTTGACAACCTATGTTCATAGAATTCTCATCAACTAGTTTTGTCATAAAGGATCAACTTTAGCAAGTGCTAGCTGGAGGTATTAAAAATGGAGGTCTTTATGCCCCTGAAGAAAATGTGACTCAAGCTATGATAGTTACTAAATCCAACAAGGCATCATCAAAGGTGTGGCATCGACACATAGGGCATGCACAAACAAAATCTATAAAGGTTCTACAAGAGTGGGGAGAACTACATGGGTTTGTTTTCCATTGAATATTTTGTTATCTCTTTTTTTCAATTTTTCATGTTGTTAGTTTAAGTTCCTAATATTTTTAATATTAGTCCCCATTGATCTCTTGTTATCATAGGTTTGTGAAGTTTTTGGTTGTTAATTTTGTAAACTAGCTAGATGTTAGTGTAGGTTTTTAACATCTTTAGAGTTAATTTAATTTGTGTCATGCTACTATGTCCATGTTTAAAAATTGCTAATCTTAGTTTTTTTATCTATCCTATTTTAGTTCGGGTATTTTCAGAATTTTATTTCATTAGTCTAACTGATCCCATGTAATAAAGTTCATATTTTTAATCTTGTTAAGCTTGGTTTTTGATTCATCTTATTTAGTTTAGGTGTTTTTATAATTTTCTTTCATTGGTCTAGTTGATCCCATGTGATAAAGTTCATGTTTTTAAACTTATTTTAGTTTATTTTAATTCATTTTTTTATAGTTTAGTTGTTTTTATATATTTTTTATAGTTTATTACTATAATTAATCCCTTGTGTTAAAGTTCACATTTTTAGATTTGTTTTGATTTGGTCATGATGCATCTTATTTAGTTTATAGTTTTAGAATTTTAGCTTATTAGTATAGCTAATACCATATGATAAAGTTCTTGTTTTCACCGATGGCCCCCACACGTTTGTGTGAACCAGCTCTAACTTATGTGCTTTACGTGGATTGCCAATCTTTTGAAACACCTCTAATGCATGTTTCATAAACCTCATTTAGAGAATTAATAGAAGGCAACCCAAAAACCTTCTTAATAGCAAGTAATTTTAGACTTCCAAAATTTAAATATCCAAAACATGAGTATAATAACTAATTTTTATCATCAATTATAGAGCTAAAGAAAGTCAATTATCCACAATTAATATTTAATGAAAATAAATTATTTTGTATCATATTTAGCTTTGCTATTAGTCCTTTCTAATCATTGTTGATGGTACAAACACCCATATAGATCCACATATCAAACCCTTTTTTTTAAAGTTGCCTTGTACATAATAGATTTTGATGAAGACATGGATTAATATATAATTAGAGATAAAATTTTAGGATCCATTATTTAATTGAATGAAAATCTTATCTTTATCCTTAATTGGTACCATTTTGTCATTTCCAAATTTCACCTCTAAATTAAAAGTCTTATCTAACTTGGAAAGCATCTCTTCCCTACCACACATATGACTACTATAGATTGTATCCAAAAACCATGTGCTTTTGTTTTCATTCTTTCTAGCCCTATATGCTAATAACAAGGTCTCTGAATTTTCACTTTTACCTTTTATAGCATTAGCCTAAAAATTCCTTTCATTCGATTGCCAAGCCTTACGTTTTAACTTGCAATGACCATATTTTTTTTTAATTATAATATTATATATGATATTTATTATTTCTTTTAGTTGGAATATTACCCCTTCCTCATTTTTAGCCTAATTTGGAATTTCCTTTTCTATTTTTCAATTCTAAACTTTCTTACTTGATTTAGAATTATTTTGAGACTCATTTTTTCTCTTCTAAGACTTACTAGGCTTTTTAGTACTTCTTTCGCCTCAATCTAAGACCTTTCATCCGAGCGTTGTTCATGGACTTGCAAGGAACCTATCAATTCATTTGATGTCATGGTACTATGATCGTTCAATTATTGTTACCTTATACTCAAATCGCATGGTTAAGGTTTGAATCATTTTCTACATAACTTGGAGATGTGAAACATTTTCACAACTAGATTTCATTTGATTTTAATAATTTAGTCACTAAGGAATGTGATTTCAATGATCACTTCTAATTTTATTGACCAAAAAAATTGCATTGGACGAGTATTGGGTAAAACCAAAGGTGGAGTTGTTCCCTATGAAGGGGGAAGTTTTCATGTATGCTTTTGATGATGATGATGATATGCCAAGGAACTTCAAGGAAGCTCTCCTTTACTTGTGAAATGTGAAAAGCTACAACCAACTCCATTTGGAAGTTGGTTGAACTTCCACTTTCAACTTAAGATGATTAGGAGAGCAAGTGGGTTCTCAAGGTCAAATGCAAGATAGATGGTTCAATAGAGAGGTATAATGCTTGACTCATGACCAAAGATTACACTCAAAGAGGGTATATAGACTATAAGGAAGCCTTCTAATCGATAATGAGGTTTGCCTCAATTTGCCCAATTCCCTTCCCTCCTTTTGAAATAAAAGAAAGCTCCCCTATTGATAGGAAAATTTAGAGATGATTTTATTTGTTTGATATTTGAAATTCTTTTTAAAATTTAAAATTTAAAATTGGAATGCTTTAATTGCAAACTTGCTTTTGATGTTTGCACATATTACATGGAGAATGTATTTTGATATGATTTGGGTCCACTACAATTTTGAATTTGGTCCTAAAGATAGTACTATTTATATGGATAAGTTCTTTTTTGCTTTAATATACTAGAGAAAGAGAGAAAAAAAATTCAATAATGGAAATTAACTTTTTTTTTTAAAAAAAAAAAAAAGAGGTCACATTATTATCCTATTGTTAAAGATAAATTAGATTATTTGAGAAATTCATCATATCCAATACTTCATCTAAATAACCACAAAATATTTTTTGAGTATATTTTAGGTGATATTTCCTCAAAAGTAGGGAGTCTTATAAATTCATTTTATTGATGGCATATATAAATTATCAAATACTTATTAGTTGAAATCATATAAAACCCACTTTGGATTATATGTATGTATATCTGTATGTATGTATGTATGTATGTATGTGTAAGATTGAAGACATTTAGGTACAAAAAGTACTGATATTGTTAAATGTATACCCTAGTAAAAAAAAATACTTGTCCAACTTTTATTTTTTCTTTTTTTGTGAATTAAAAACTACTTGATTTATCAAGATGATAAGAGGTTTTTAAAAATTTACAATTTATGGAAAAACTAAATCCTTATAATAAGATAACTTAACTAATCTTTAGGGTTATTTCTTTTTTTTTTTTTTGTTTTTTTATTTCAGATACATAAAAAAGTTTGATATATAGCTTTTTAATATATTAAAAAATTAGAACTCATATGTGTCATCTTTGCTCGCAAACTTGAATGGAATATTATTTACCTATAAGATTTAGAACTCATATGTATGAAATAAAATTAATTAATTTGTGAGATATAAAGCAATATATATGATACTTCACCTAACAAAAGTTTGACATGAAATGCAATAGAGATGGACAATATCCATTTGAGTTTTTAGATTACCATCAATAAGTATACCCAAAGTTTGTTTTAGGACTAGTCCAAAGGTTTACCTCTACATATATATAAAATCAAAATTTATATAAGTCAAATTTCTTCTTCTTAATCTAAATGTCACATAGTCTTGAATTTTTGGCACAAAGCCAATAGCTAGAGATTTGCAAAAAGGTCAATCTTACAAGAAAAAAATGTAAAACTTACTCATTATTGATGTGAGATTGGACAATGTTGGAATGACTATTGGAGGCAACATCCATAAGAGTAGCAAAGAAAGCATAAAATCTTGCAAGCTAAGTTTTCATTACAAGTTATATATGAATTAAGATAAGACCAGAAAAGAAAAAGTACTTGAACTCTATTAACAATTTTTTTGAATTGTTCATGTGTTGAGAATTTATCATTTTGATATTAAATTTTCTTATAATATAAAAAAAAATTATTAAAATTATCTCTATAAATATTTTATGTGGGAAAATGTTATAGGATAGAGATGAACTTATGAAGACTATACGTGATGGATAAAAATGTGACGACGAGTAGTTGGAAACATCTAGTGGAGTGAGGGAACTAATCATACTTCATACTTCAAGATATAAATATAAGAACTATTGAAACATAAGATGTTTCATGACTTAATAATTATATATAGTTTCTATCCTCTATACTATGTTTGCACCAAGGAATTAATCCTTTGAGAAAGCTCAATGATCTATTTTGAATTAATAGATGTCATGAAATCTCAAATCTTGAAACATAACACATTATATGAGGTATGCATTTTGGACTAATATGGTAATTAACTTTTATTCAAATGTTATTTATTTATTGCAGTTCAATCTCAAAACAATCAAGTTGTATTTTAATGGGATAATCTCTAGCACAATATTTGAGGGCTCCAATCACTCTGTTATACCAAAAGGAGTGTTCCTTCCTTTTTTTTATGTTATTTATATATTTATTTAACTTTTGGAAGGAATGGGGCAAAAGATTTTATGAATAATAGATATTAGCTAAATTCTTTTATTTAAATAGTCTCTAAATAGAATTCTTTAATGAGATATATAATATATTTCTTTTTGGTAAGACATGGTTAGCTTGAATCAAGATTAATCAATGAATATAATGAGCAATTTCATTAACATATAGATAAAAGATCTATATTATGAGATCTAATTGAACAGTAAATAATTTGTAATTGAAGTACCCATTTTTAACTCATGCATTTATATTAAAATGATTAAAAAAATTTATTCAAGGCAGTTTAATAAATAAAAAAATGGCTTTGCACTCCAAAATAAAATTACTTGTCCAACTTTTTATTTTTCTTTTTTGTTAATTAAAAACCACTAAATTTATTAAAATGATAAGAAGTTTTTAAAAATTTATAATTTATGAAAAAAAACTAAATCCTTATAATAAGTTAACTTAATTAATCTTTAGGGTTTTTCATATTTCTTTTTTTTTTAATTATAAATACATAAAAAAGTTTGATAGCTTATTAATATATTAAAAAAATTAGAACTCATATGTACTATCTATGCTCGTGAACTAGAATGCAATATTGTTCACCCATAAGATTGGAACTCATATGTATGAAATAAAATTAGTTAATTTATGAGTTATAAAGCAATATAGATGATAAATATTTACTATGATAAACCGGAGTAAGTATATTTTTGTTCTATTTTTCATTTACAAGAGTACATCCCATATTGAAGTAGTTCATGGACCAATAGAGAACTAGTAAAGGAAAAAAGAAATTCTAGGCTAGAAATTAGTCTAATAGAATACAAGGGATTTATAATGAATATGACAACTAATTAGTCTTATAATCACTCTAAGTTAATAAAAAAAAAAAAGGAATTACAACTCACACCAATACTCCCCCTCAAGTTGGTGCATAAATGTCTCTAATGATCAACTTGTTTAGTGAGCTATGGAAGCTTTAACTTGAAACAACCTTTGTAAGCATAACTTTAAGTTAATCTTTTAACCTGACCAAAGGAAATCAAATGACTTTTTCTTCAAGATTCTATTTGATAAAATGTCCACCCACCTCAATGTGTTTGGTATGATCATGTAGGAATTCTTTTGGTAAATTTTCTTTAGTTTATTTAATAAAACTTTTTTAAAAAATATTATTTTATTATTTTTTGTGGTAAAAAGTGTGATTTTGTTACTAACTTTTCTTTTTCTTTTAAAAAAGGGAAAATATTTAGTTAGCAAAAATAAATATGACATGTTTAGATAATAAGAAAGGTATATGAATGATAGTAATAAGAAGTGGATGTAATTAACTACTAATGGTATATTAATAGTGCTAACAGATAAAATGACCTAATAATTCACTAATTCTCTTCAAAACTTAATTTTCATATTATTATTATTGTTATTATTATTATTATTACTATTATTATTACAAGGATGCCATAAACACCCTAAGTAGGAGATTAATAAATAATTAATATTTTTTTAATTATAGAACTGATATGGGAAAAGAGTTACCAAAGTTGAGGTAAGATTAAACTATCCAAATTATTTATCATAACTTCCTTTACCTAATAAAATCCTTATTTTCAAATTTATTTTGTTCACAAGATTTCAAAATATTACCTTTAATTTTAAAAGTAAAAAATATAGATAAATTGTGCATGTTCTAATAAAATAAATTTCAAAACAATATAACTATTCTCTCCCCTACTCTTTATTAATGATCAAGAAAAAGAATAAAAAGATGTAAAAAAAATCAACATTATTTTTCTTGATAAATTTTTTGTCCTTGATAAAGAAATGTAACCTCACTTCACCATTGTAGACCTAAAAAAAAAAAAAAAACTCTTCACCGTTAATTATTAAAAAACAAAGTTGAAAATGAGCTAAAATAAAATCTGATCAAGATTAGAGTATTTGAAATATTACAAACTATCAAAATAGCCCAAATATTATAAAGATAGCCACAGGAGCAACAAAACTCATCATCTCATACTCAACACTTTGGCTGTGAATGAAGGGTCGAGAGCAGTGATTACAGCGAAGAAAGAGATCTTGTGTTGGAGTAGGGAGTTGGATTCGGATTTTGTACCTGATTGATGATGAAGAAGACTCAGAAGAAATTGCCGAATGAGAAATTGCTGATTTCACATTTATCAAATTTTTCTCAGTCTTCATCATCTATCAGGTACAAATTCTTTAATCCTGTGTTTCTTTTTCTTGATATCATTGACAGGTTAATTAGCTGTGATTGACAAGTATGATCCACGACTGTTTCTTTCTCACTTTCTTGGTCAAGAATCTGAAACTCAATTTCACTTGGGAGTTGTTAATTTCTTTTTTCTAATCAGATTCCCTCTTCGCATGGAAGCAGTTGCTTTCAAATTAATCCAACTAGTCTGTACAGATCCATTTCAAGTTAAGTTCATTTGCTTTGTTTCGTATATAAGATTCATAACTGTTTCTCTCTCACTTTCGTTCACTTTCTCTAGAAAATTAAATTCAAGTTTGGTAGCTTTCAAGAATCTGATGGCTTGGGTGTCGTTGATTTCACACATCCAACAATTTCTTGGCCATTTTTGTCATCAATCCGGTAAAATTCTCCTAACCCTTTTGCTTCTTCCTTTTTCCGTTCTTTCTTTCTGTATAGATCCATTACAAGTTCATTTGCGTTGTTTCCTATATAAGATTCATAACTGTTTCTCTATCACTTTCTCTCAGTTTCGCTCACTTTCTCCAGAAAATTAAATTGAAGTTTGCCAGTTTTCAAGAATCTGATAACTTGGTTGTAGTTGATTTCAAATTCAATAATTTCTTGTCATTTTGGTCATGAATCCGGAAAAATTCTCCTAACGCTTTACTTTCTTTCTTTATGTAGAGATCCAATTTAAGTTCATTTGCTTCGTTTCCTGAATGTTTCTCTCTCACTACCTCTCACTTTCTCTCTCACTTTCTTCAGAAAATTAAAAGTTTGGTAGCTTTCAAGAATCTGATTGCTTGGGTATGGTTGATTTCACATTCAGGAATTTCTTCTGAGTGTTGTTCATCATTGATTAGGTACAAATATATTAACTAATCCCTTCTTTCTTGGGAGAATTGTGTTTTGGGCTCAGTTGGGTCCAAAAATTAACATTTGATCCATATATCATGTATATTTAAGCACAAGACTCAAACAAAGTATGAAAATTAAGATAAAGGATATTGTCCTTCATTAATCCCTAAAATACCCTTAACCCTTACATAGGCACAAGTAAGTGTGAATTTCAATTTTTTTGTGTTTTTTTTTTTCTTTTTTTATTCCCTATTAAGTATTAGTTATTTCTATTTTTTTTTTCTTCTAATCTATATTTCTATTTTATGTCAAATAAAAAGTAATAATGTTTTTTTGTTTTTCATTTTTAAAGATATTGAATCTTTTTGCTCTTATTATATAAGCAATGATAAAAATTTTAGGATTTTTCATCCAAATATTTTTTTATCTTTTTGTATTTATCTTTTAGTTTTATTTTTTATTTTTTATTTTTAATTTATATTACCCTTTTATTTATATTTTTCTCTTATTTTTAATTATTTTCTACATTAACCATATTTTAAAAAAAAATTAAAATTGACTATCACTTCACTCTATTATATATATATATATATATATATATATATATATATATATATATATATATTGAATCTTTTTGCTCTTATTATAAGCAATGATAAAAATTTTGGGATTTTTCATCCAAATATTTTTTATCTTTTTGTATTTATTTTTTATTTTTATTTTTTATTTTTATTTTAAATTTATATTACCCTTTCATTTATATTTTTCTCTTATTTTTAATTATTTTTTATATTTTCTACATATATATATATATATCCTTTTAGCTTTTTAATTTTTAATGTTTTTATTTTAAAATTTTTAAAAAGATAAATTTATTGAAAAAAAATAACTAAGATATGAAGTTCTAATATTATATTAATAATTTTTCTTATCTAGATAGACTAATGCAAAGTATTTTGATTCACAACAAAAAAATTGTCAGTACAATTTTTTAGTAAAACTCTAAAAATTAAATTTCAAATAAAATATATTATATAAAATTTTATCTAAAAATTATTAAAAGTGGTATTTATTTATTTTTATTGACTTTCAAACTTCTCTAATTTTTTACTTGAAAGATAATAGAACATGTTTACAAAAAAAAAAAATTAGTTTTTCATTTTTTAAATAAATGAGTATAAATATATTAAAAAAAATTAAAGATAATCTTAGTAAAAATTTTGATAAATATGATTATAATTTTAAATATAGATTCATTTGGATAAAATTTCACAAAAAATAAAAAATAAAAAAAATAGTGGAAAGAAAGAACATTGCTAAAACTACAAAAACAAAATATGCAATTACAAAAATTTGATGATGAAATTTTAAAATAAAATTCAAAACAATTCTTGAGTGAGAGAATTTGAGTGGAGAAAAAATATTTGAGTGGAAAAAAATGGGAAAGTTTTTCAAAATCACTTGAAATCTTGAACAAAAAATAGTCTTGTACACCCTTGTACAATTAGTAAATTTGTCTTGTACAGTTAGTGTAATACCCTTGTACAATAATTCAAATTTCATACATCATCTGATGAATATCTGACAATAGATCGGTTAACCATGTTTGCATTGGTTTAGTTTTAAAAAAGAAGAAAAATTGTTGTATAATATTGTTTTACAATCATCATAAGTGAGGTACCTATTAAAATGACCATATACAAGTTAGATAAAGTGCATGAGATGAATGTATGCTTAACCAATGTGTGTAAAGAATGTCATTTATCCTTGGTTAGGGAAAATAAACAAACAAGTTTTTCAAAATCACTTAAAATCCTTCACAAATAATAGTCTTGTACAGTTAGTATATTTGTCATGTACACTTAGTGTAGATACCTTGTACACTGACTCAAATAAAACGTTATTTTATTTTATTTTCAATGCAAAATATAATTAAAAATAAAACAAAAAAATTACTTAAAAACTATTATTTAAGCCAAATTTATTTATTTATTTCCTTTTATTTTTGGAAATAAAGAAAAAAGAATAAAAAAATTTATTTAACCATAAGAAATATGAATATAAGATCAGTTGAAAAATTCCAAATTTATTTATTTATTTCATTTTATTTTTGGAATTAAAGAAATAAAAAATAAAAAATTTATTTAATCATAAAAAATATTGATATAAGATATGTTAAAAAAATAGAAATAACCCCAAATTTATTTACTTATTTCATTTTATTTATTAAATTAGAAAGTAATTTATTTTAATAGATTAAAATGTGCACAATTGATTTATTGCTTTGTTAATTATGGATATATTAAAATTTTCTATTAGACAAAAAATAAATAAAGAAAATAAAATTAAAAAGAGTAATAAATATATATAATTTAGTTATTTAATTATTTTTCATATAAAAGATAGTCCCACAAAAAACTCATAATTGATCAATTTCTTTGTTTAATTGTAAACATATTATATTTTTTTTATTATTAAAATAACTAATGGAAAAAAAATCAAAATGGATGATCAATTAATGAAATTTAATTCTTTTAATTATTTTCATATAAAAAATAGTGCTAAATAAGGTTTTCAATTTTTATTTTTTAAAATAGTTTTCATTTTTTAATTAAATGTTTTTTCAAAAAGAAAATATAAAAAATATAAATCATATTACTATTTTTTAGAAAGTATTTTTTTAAATAGTTTTTGAACATAATTTTTCTTATTTATAATTTAAAATAGAAAATAATGTTGATTTTCAATTATTTATATAAAAAAATTTAAATAATGAAAAATCCAAATTATTAAAATAGAATTATTATGGTTGCATGAATAGTGGTGCAATAAAGAAAAAAAAAAAGCTTATGTGAAAAGTCATTGGGTATTTTAGTCCATCACTATTTTATATCCTTAAAAGGTAATGTATAGAAACTTGAAGGATATATTGGTCTTTTAACATCTCATATCCTTTCCATCAATTATGGAAGTTATATGGATCAAATGTTAATTTTTGGGTCCAGCTGGGCCCAAAACACAATTCTCCCTTCTTTCTTTTGTCGGATATCTTAACACATCCTTAACTGAAGCTCAATTTCAGTTGGAAGTTGTTAATTTCTTTTTTCTAATCAGATTGCCTTTTCTCGTGGAAGTTGTTGCTTTACAATTAGAAAAAAGAATTGATGTGTTTTTAGCTGTTTTTGTTTTTAAAAAATATTTTGATAAAGTACAGAATTCCTTTATGGAGAATCCAAGTAAATAATTAGGGTTCCTCTATCAACTGTTTTCCCCAAAGTGGTTTTCTATTTTTGAGAACTAAGAAGAAAAAAAAAGAGAAAAATATGTAAATATGAACTATTAAAAACTATTTTTTTAAGAAATATTACAAAATGAACTATGAAACCCTTAGGTTATGTCAGGATAGGTTAGGATATGATATCTTAGGAGATGTCATATCCCATTGGATAGGATAGGCATATCCTAAGATATGATTTCCAATGGGATATGATATCCTTGGATATATATATCCTATAGATATAATATTTTAAGGTAGAATATCTAATGCAATATGTTATATCAAATTTATATTTAATTTCTGAAATGAATAAAAAATAATATGAAATATATATTATTTTCAATATTTAAAATAAAATATATATCACATTCAAATATTTTCTATTTTAAAAAAATGAAAATTTTGTTATGTTTAACAACATTCATGATTAAAATATTTAAATTTTACAAATAATTATTTTTTATATTATGTTATTTAATATATAAAAATAATTTATATATATTATATATTAATATTATTTTATAAATATTTTTTTAGTTTTTTTTTTTAATCATAAAATTAATTTGTAATAAAAAAATTATTTTGTAAAATGAGTACCACCATGGAAAGTCATGTCTTTGCCACCCGTCCATGCAGCTTGCTTCTAACAGCAAGAGGTCCCCCCTCTTCCAAAAATGCTGTCAGCCCTCCCGGGGTGGTGAGAAAAAAAAAACCTTTGGTCCTAAGAGGGGTCTACACTAAGATAACTAGACATAAACTTAGGCAAAATCCTACTCTTTCTCCCCGAACTGCCTATACTCCCCCACCTACTGAAGCAAAGACCCTTCGAACAACTTTGAACACTCCACAATAGGTCACTGCCATGGAAGGAGAGTTAAAGGCTTTGCAACAAATTCACACTTGGTAGTTTGTTCCTAGGCCACAAAATGAGAATGTAGTTGGATCAAAATGGTTATACAACATAAAATACAAGGAGGATGGGAGCATTGATAGGTTCAAGACCAAATTAGTTGCTAAAGGTTTTACACAAGTTCCAGGTGTAGACTTTGAAGAAACATTTAGTCCAGTTATAAAACCTACCACCATCAGATTAGTCAATTTTTTAGCAGTAAGTTTCAAGTGGACAATGAAACAACTTGATGTCAATAATTCATTCCTACATGGTAACCTTAAAGAAACAATATATATGGAGCAACCACCTAGATTAGAGGACCCTAAATTTCTTTCGCATGTTTGTTTACTCAAATGATCTCTTTATGGCCTCAAACCAGCTCCACGGACATGGTTTGAATGTCTAACTCAAACATTACTTCAACTTGGTTTTCATTGTAGTAAGGTAGATGCTTTATTTATTTACAATAATGCTACTAATATTCTTCTTGTTTTATTCTATGTTGATGATGTCATAATAACAGGAAATAATAATGATTTTCTTCAAAATGTCATTCACCAGCTAAGCACCACCTTTGCTTTAAAAGACCTTGGGAAATTATGATACTTTCTTGGTATTGAGGTTCGTCCATTCAAAGAAGGCGTCTTCCTTTTACAAATGAAGTACATCAATGATTTGCTCATCAAAGCTCATATGCTCGATTGCTTTTCGATTGCCACTCCAATGTCACTCAAGGATGTTCAATTACCAAATGACAATAATCTCACGGATGCCATCAAATAATATTAGGGTTTAGTTGGAAGTTTACAATATCTTACTTTCACTAGACCTGATATTACATATGTTGTGAACCGCGTTTGTTAACACTTTCAAAGCCCTACCAAGTCCAATTTCGAAGCAATAAAACAAATTCTACATTACTTAAAAGGAACACTAGACTTCGGTCTTAGATTTTTAACTCAAAGTCCCATGAGCCTTTATAGATTCTTAGACTCAAATTGGGTTGGTTGTCTTACTACGCAAAGAAGCACAACAGGTTACTGCATTTTTATTTTTATTTTGGAGCAAATTGTATATTGTGGAGTTTAAAGAAGCAAATGATTGTTGCTCATTCTAGTGATGAAGCCGAATAAAGATCTCTAGCTTCTGCAGTTGTTGAACTCACATGGATTACCTTTCTCCTTTGAGATATTGCCATCCATTATCAAACCACCTCAACTATTCACAGATAATATGAGTGCCTTACATATGTCCAAAAATCCTGTATTTTATGCTAGAATGAAACATATTGAACTTGATTATCTTCATATGAGAAAATGTGGCAATTGGAGCACTTCTTACTAGACATATTCCTTCTACATTTGAGATTGTTGATATACTCATGAAGTCCCTTTTGCGCCACTCAACCCATGTCTTTCAGTTCAATCTGAGAGTTCATTGCCCTTCTCCAGCTTGAGGGGGCATGATAAGATACTTTCAAGAAACCAAAATGAGCATGTACTGCTAGCTGGAAGACTAATTTCCAAGTTCTAGCAAACCAGATTCTAAGGATTAGTTTCCTTGAAGCCATTGCACTTAGAATCAACAAATCAAAATCAATATGCACTAGCAAAATAATTTCCAACGAACCAAAATATTTTTTGAAACAACAAGTTAGAATATTTTATTTCAGCATGGTCAATTTCTTCCCTTTTAATTGTTACTAGCAAGATCACTGCCAGCATTGCAAGAATTTCTTTCCCTGTCATTAACCAACCTTCCCTTAATTATTCAACCAATGTATTCTGTAATATCCCTTCCTAATCAGCCTTCCTTAGACAGCCAACTAATGTTGACTTACTCTAATGGCTATTTGGCATACTTGTCTATATACCATAGTAGAAAATAAATCAGAGTGTGAATCCTTCTTATTTTTTTAATTATTCTTCTAATGTTTTCTACAAAATCCTTCAAAACCATTATAAATCTTTGTGATCGATGGCTAAATATTTCACCGCATGTCTTAATAGTATTATATATAATGAAGAACTGTGCATTGGTCTGACAGGGAATTAATAAGATGCATGTTTTAATTTCTAATAAAAAAAAATTTTGGATGCCATGATGGGAATAGAATTCATGATTCATTATCATCATAGGAACTAATAAATTGTGATGAGTTACATGATTGAACTGGAAAATACATTAATGAATTAGAAATACATTGTAGGTCTTGAACTATATTAATGAATTAAAAATTATCTATGTAGAAGATACATAAGATACTTATTGTTAAGATAACTTATTTGATAATGAAAGGTACTAGAATTTTTTTAGATTGAGGTACTAGAATGTTTTGATATATCTAGACCTCCATTTGCGCCATATACATGTAGAGAAAATTGTCAAAATTTTAAACTAAAAGAATATTTGATGATTTAAAGTTTTCTTAACTATTCATAAAATCAAGCTCTCTCACTTTTTCTTCACTTTTGAGAAACAGTAAGGGAGCTGAACGCATTAAATCTTGTATTAGATATTTTTCATCTCTATTTTTCCTTTCATTAAGTCATTAATTGTTTGTTTGTTACTCTAAACAAGTTATGAAGTTAAATGACAAAAACAAGAAAATATTCAACCGAGGAAAAAAACAAAGGAAAAACGCAATGTTGGGGCTCAAAATTGTATATGTATTTAGTCCTAAATATCATAAATTGCTATAACATTAATGACATGCACTATTATACCAACATGAAATACACTAATATAACAACACTACTAAGTCCAAAAACCCCAGCATATATAGCTACTACTATAACTGTCGATTATTGTTTCTTCCATGCAGCGAACCGTGGTCGTAGTTGCCATTCATGTTTGATGACATCGGTGTAGCATCATTGACATAATAAATCATCGGATATAAACCCGGGTTTCCATAATTAGTTGAATCGAACCCAGGGACGTTGGCAAAATCAATATTATTCCCTGCATCAAAGCTGCTGTTGCCAAAGGTGCCATTCATTATACCAAAGTTACCTAGACCCTGACCTCCAAATTCATTCCCAATACTGTGTATAGACTGATGAGGAGTGGGCAGTGGCAGAGCAAAATGATCATGTTCTTGAGGGGTTTGGAATATTTCAGTCATAGGTCGTGGCTGTTGGGTTTGGAGGGGCATTTGGATGTTATTATAAGAGTAGTGCTCCTCATATCGATTATTGGCCTCATTAGGATTATGGTTAAGAGTACTGCTCCTCATATGATCTTGAGGGGTGTTGCTTTGCAGAGCAAAATGATCATGTTCTTGAGGGGTTTGGAATATTTCAGTTCTAGGTTGTGGCTGTGGGGTTTGGAGGGGCATTTGGATGTTATTATAAGAGTAGTGCTCCTCATATCGATTATTGGCCTCATTAGGATCATGGTTGAGGAGGTCACGTCTTGGAATCTTGGAGCTTGATGGGCCTGATTCATCAAGCCTAGACTCATGTCGTGATCTTTTGTAGATCCTTTCGTCTTTCCTATAGACTCTGCATAGAACACAGTCATCCAACTGCAACCAAAACAAACAAACAAACAAGAAACATTATGATATATATTAATCTGCAGAAGTGTCTTAACATACAATATAAAATAAATGAAAACAGGACTTAATATATACCCTCATATCATTGACACCACTTATTCTTGGAGGCTCTGGATGTTTAGCAACTCTGAATTCATGCATGATCCAGTTGGTTTTGACTCCGTTTTGAACGCTTCCACGGTAGAAGACTAAAACCTTCCGGTACCCTACCGTTCGATCCTCAAATTTGATCTCTTTATCAGCTCCGGTAGCCTTCCAGTATCCATCTCCTCCGACTGACCTCTTGGGACGTTGCCCATTCGGATATTTCCTTTCCCTTGGAGTGAAATAGAACCATTCATCACTCCCAGATGGCTCGTATCTCGCTGAGTAAAATCAATCAAAATAAAAATCAATTCATATATACCAATAATACTAAAGAGAAGTAAAAACCCTACTAAAACATCTTTGAAAACCATTTAAACTAAAATAGCCAAAAACAAACGACCGCCCATGTGAGATCTCATTCAATAATCATTCACAAGATCATTATAAGCAAAGGAGCAAGAGTACTAAAGAATATATAAAGAAGCAGTTGAACTTGAATGTAGAAACAAGCAACCTGCTAGTTCGTCAGGACCATAAGCATACAGATCGACTTCTATTATCTTGTTCGGTGGCAATGATTGACGATCGAGCTTCTTCCTCAAGTAGAAAACTATTATCTCTGCATCTGTGGGATTAAATCTATATCCTGGTGGTAAAGAATTAAGATCAAAAAGCTCTCCACCTTCACTATGATTATTCTGCACTTCTGCTGCTGTTTGTAGACTTGCATCTTCACCAAGTTCTGAAAGATTCATTTTCTTTGAGATTGAGAGTAAGCCTGAGATTGAATTTTCTCCTCTTTCAAGTCTCTTTTCCTGAGTTTTCTCTACTCTGTCGTCTCCTTTTGGAAATATATAATACGATTATGACTTGGGTCAAGGAGGAGTCTAATTTGAAACGTATAGCTGGTAAGTTATAGAATTTTCCTTTGTTTTGGTTACTTTTATAATTGGTTGGAATTTAGTTAATCAGATATGATGTGTATCTTGTTATTTTTTTTATTTTTTTTATTTTTTAAAATTTTAAATTTTAAATTCTAATGAAATTTTGTGCTTATCCTATATATATATTTTTTCATTTTATAATTGGACGAGAAACATTACCTTAATCCAAAAGAACTTTAAACTGCTTCTTATGCTAATAACTACGGAAAAAAAATATTTGTAACAAAACTAGATAAAGTAACGAATTATGAGGATAATGCTTATTTGTGAGAAAACGGCTTTTTTTCCCCTTAAAATCAAATAATCATTGTTTTAAGAAATATTTTATTAAAAAAGATTGAAATGATAGCCATATTTGAAAAATAATTTTTTGTATTAAATATTATTATTATTATTATTATTATTATTATTATTATATAATAATAATAATGTAATTTTTTAAATTTTAAATTGTTAGAAAACTGTTGGATGATTTTTGCGCTTGTGAATTTGTAAATCACCAAAATATATATGCGACATGATTTCCAATGCAATGAAAAATGATGTCCTTGGATATACATATCTTAGGAGCATGATATTCTAAGATAACATATGCAATATGATATGTTATGTTATATTATGTTTATATTTAATTTAGAAAATAAAAAAATGGAATATATATTATTTTCAATGTTTAAAATAAAAATTACATCATATTTAAATATTTTTATTTTTAAAAATTGAAATTTCTCTTATATTGAACAATATTTATGATTAAAATATTTAAACTTTATGAATAAAAAAAATTATATTATACTATTCAATATATAAAAATAATTTATATAATATTAGTTTTTTTTTTTTAGTTTTTCTTTTTTAATTATAAATTTAATTTATATATAAAAATTTAAAATTTGATAGAAAAAAATAAGTTTATAAAATATAGAATATGCATATCTCATATCTTATTATGTGATTAACATATCGAAGAAGGATAAAAATAATTTAAAATATGATAGGATAAGTGATAATTTAATATAAAATAAGATAAGTGATGAGATAACTTATCATATCTCATCACCAACTAAATATGAAATAGGATATAATATTCTCTCTTATCTTATCCACCGACCAATTACTACATATATATATATATATCACAAAACACAAAATCCACCACAAGCAAAATATGAAAAAGGATATAATATTCTCTCTTATCCTATCCACCGACCAAATACTACATATATATATATATATATATATATATATATATATATATATATATATATATATATATATATATATAACGCAAAACACAAAATCCACCACAAGGGGGACAAGGGGCCGATTCAATTCTCCAGAGAAAGAAAGTGGAATCAGAAGGCTATGTTTGGTTCCCGGAAAAATGCGAGAGAAAGAAAATTGAAAGGAAAAATGGAAGGAAAGAAAAAGGTAAGGAAAATAATATAAATTTTTTCACTTGTTTGGTTATCGATGAAAAATTCAAGGGAAAAAAAAAAAGATTATTTTCTTTTATTTGGTTAACTATGAAAAAAAAGTCAAGGAAAAATGAAAGAAAAATAAATTCAATAATTTGTCTTTATCAATTTATAGAATAATAAAATAAATTTTATATTCTTATTTTCTAAAAATCAAGGCTGTGCTGAGCCAAGTTTGCTGGTCAGTCTGTGCACTTGGTTGCAGGGTCCAGGGTTTGGTTGAGTTGTTGAATGGTGTCTTGATACTGCTTCAAGTAATCGGCCCATGCAGCCTTCTCGCGCTCGTTGCGGCACTTGGACCCCAGCCACTTGTTGTGGCTCTGCGCGGTGAGGGCTCGCTCCATGGCCACCTCCATAGCCATCTTTCGGAACTCGGACTTCTGCTTGGGCGCATTGTACTTGTGCCCACCATGGCTCATGAAGTACTTGCATGGTGCCGGATATGGCGTTTTGTCGCACCACTAGTTGACGTCGCAGGAGTCAGAAGCCGATAGGGTGGAAGAGAAAAATGACAAGGAAAGCATAAAAATTGCAAATAACCCGAGCTTTATCGTCATTACAGAGGAATATGCAAATAAATAAATCATGTTTGTGAATTCAGTTTTGCAGTGAGAGAGAGAGACGGGGGCGGGGGTGTGCTGTGAAGAACCCGATAAATTTTCCCCAACTTTTTCTCTTATTTTCCTCATTATTTTTTAAGGAAAATAGTGGGGAAAATATTATGATATTTTCCATCATATTTTCCTTTATATTTTTTTTCCATCATATTTTCCATGCAATCCAAACTAAGAAAAATAATTTTCCACATGATTTTTTTTCCTTTCCTTAGCATTTTCCGAGAACCAAACATAGCCTAAGTGAAAGAGACTATCAGTTTCTTGAAGACTTCACTCAAACAACGCTCCTTAGTTGAAATCAACTAGAGAAATTAACAAAGAAAGAAGGATAACTGATTGATGAAGAACAAGTCCAACAACAAAGCATTGAATATCAAAGAACCTACTACTTCCAACACCTTCTTCAAAGCTCTATGAACCCAACTTCAATTCTCGAAAGCAAGAAAGAAAGTGACAACGAGGGAAAATGAGAGAAAGCAAGAGAATGTGAGTGAGGGAGAGTTGGCTGTTTTTCTTGGAGAAACAATTGTGAATGCGATAGTTATACTGCAGATTGAAGAGGTTACCTACTTAGCTATTATTAACATATTCTTGTTCTATTTTCACGCCATCAATCAGTTATGTAATTTTTTTATTAATTTTAATAAAAAACATTGGTGTTTTATATACATTCAAAATTCATTTGGACCTTTCATATAGTGAATTCTTAAATAAAGTTAGATATTTTTAATAATAATGTAATTTCTAGTTTTTAAATTGTTAAAAAAATTTCTAGTCTTGAAATATTTTTCAACAAGAAAAAATTTGCAGCAACTTAAAATCTCAAATCTCTATTTCTCCGATATTATTTTCATGTAAAACATTGATCAGAATTATAATTATTATTTGATAAGTCATTTCTAATTTATGTTTGTAACTAATAAATACCATTAACACAATCATAATAGAAAAGAAAATTTCAAAGTGTATAATTTAATTGACATATTATTGTTTTTAGTGAAGTGAACTTGTTTAGATTTGTTACCTAATAGCATAAAGGGTTAGTTTGGTACTAATGCAGGTTTCTAGAAGAATCACTAGTTATTATATTAAAAGACAACTCAATTATAATATAAGGAATTGGGTATTAGAGAAACAATCTTTTCAAAAAGTATTGTGCAAATTTTCATTTTTATTTTTATGAAATATATATAGAAATACTATCAATTCATTCTTCTCTATGTTTTGAAAATATAAATATGTCGAGTCATGGTGATCAGTTGAAAAATTCTCAATGCCAGACGAGCAAGAATATTAATAGGGGGTAACTAATAAAGTCATGTTAATCATATAATCTTAAGGATTCTAGGAATTTTCTCATTTGATATACACCTTAGTAATAATCTTATCAAGGCAACATTTGAAGACATGGATCATCCCATAGAAATTCCTAATATTTGAAAAGATACTTTCAATCTTTGGCACTCCAATCTTGAGACTTTGCCTAGTATTACCAAATAGTTCACAATGTGCGTCGATTAAGGTATGGATTACATGGGCAACTAGTAATTGCTCTTCCAAAAAGTTATCATTTATGAAAATTAACTCTTCTTTCTCCTCAAATAATAACCTCGAGAGGTGATCAACCACCACATTATAATTTTTTTTTATGCTTATTGATCAAATGAATCTTTTATAATAAAAAGATCTACTTGATCAAACTATTATGCTTGACTGCTTTCTTAGCAAGAAAATACTTCGAGTCTGAATGGTAGATAATAAACACCATAATTGGTGAACCTATATGGTAGGAATTAAACTTATACTAAGTGAACAACATTGCTAGAAGCTTTTTTCCATTATGGGATAGTTCATTTGGGTGCTATCTTGAGATTTATTAGAATAGAAGATCGCATGGAGCTTCTTGTCCATTCTTTGCCCAAGGTTCATATGGCTTAATTGCTAGCATCACACATCAACTCTAAGGGAAACACTAGTATGATGGCTATATGATAAGTGTGGTGATAAGCAAAGGCTTAAGCCTCTCAAATACCTCTTGGAATTCATTGATCCATTTAATATATAGGTTCATCTTTAGTCAATAATGAACACAATGATCTAACTATACTAATAAATCCTTTAATAAACCTCTTATAAACCTTACATATCCTTGAAAAGATCTTATCTCTCTCACCGTCTTGAAAGCAGGAAGATTGGCAATTACCTCTATCTTAGACTTATCAATTTCAATGCCCTTAGCTAACACAAAGTGGATTGAAACTATGCTCGAAGTGACCATGAAATTGTAAAAATAAAACCTTGAAAAACATGATATTATGTAATAATAACACTGTAAAAAAACTGGACATTCCCAATTTAGATGCTACACTAGGTTCCTAGAAAGGTTTGAAACTCAAATGAATAGACTTATTAATGCCTTCAATTCCCTTAAAAATAACATCTTGAATAATGGGAAAGGGAATAAAACTAATCAGAAGCCTAGTCAACCTAGTTCATCTAAGTCGCCACCTAGAACTAAAGAAGTTTGGTTGAGAAAGGATAAGTCTAAACATTAAGTTCTTAAAGCTAAATCTTCTAGTGAGTGGCACCTTGATAGTGGTTGCTTTAGACACATGACAGGAGACAAATCCTCATTTACTTTTCTTGAAAATTATAATGGTGGGATTGTTACTTTTAGAGATGGAAGCCTAACTCGTGTAAAAGGCAAGGATAGTATAGTTATCCTTGGTTGTTCCATATTAAATGAGGTTTTATATGTGGAAGGACTCAAGACAAACCTCCTAAAAATTAGTCACATGTGTGACAAAAACCATAGGGTGAATTTTCATTAAGAATTATGTGAGGTAATCAATAAAGAAGGAAAATTTTTCATCACGAGACATAGGACAATTGATAATTGTTATGCTATAAATCCTAACTCTAGAACACCTCTTGTGTGTAATAGGGCAAAACTAAATCTTACTAAGCTCTGACATAGAAGACTAGGTCACATAAACTATAAGGACCTTGTGAACTTAGTGAATATTGAAAAAGTTAGAGGTATTCCTAGACTTAGTGGTGAACCCAAACCCTTTGTGGCGAGTGCATGAAAGTAAAATAAACTAAGAGTTCAACAAAAAGGTTGAGTAAATATGGACCACTAGACCTTTAGATCTTCTTCATATGGATCTTATGGGTCCAATGCAAACTAAAATTAGAGGTGGGAAAAGATATGTCCATGTGGTTGTGGATGATTTTTCAAGATACTCTTTTGTGAGTTTTCTTAGGAAGAAATCAGAGGTCATGAAGCCCTTAAAGCCTTTATTCAATAGAATACAAGTGGAAATAGGTCATCCAATTGTAAGGATTAGGAGTGATAGGGGGAGAGAGTTTGATAATGTAGATGTTGACCTCTTTTGCGAGTCAAATGAAATTAAACATTAGTTTTTAGCTCTTAGAACTCCTCAGCAGAACGACGTAATTGAAAGAAAGAATAGAGTTCTACAAGAAATGGTTAGGGTGATTATTCACATGCATAATACCCCTATGCAATTTTGGGCAAAAACTATTAATACAACATGTTATAATGCCAATAGGATTTTTCTTAGGCCTAGAACGAAGAAGACATCTTATGAATTATGGATTGGGAGAAAAACTAATCTTAAATATCTTAGGACTTTCGACAATGAATGCTAAATACATAGGAACGGGGAGAACCTTGGAAAATTTGATGCTAAATCTGATGTAGGTATCTTCCTAGGCTATTCTACTATGAGTAAAGCTTATAGATTTTATAATCAAAATTCATAGATTATCTAGGAATCTTCTAATGTGGTTATAAATGATACTAGGTATGATTAGGATATAATTGAGAGTCGAAAGGAATCAATAGGGGATAACACTAAATACTTGGAAGTCACAAAAGAAAACCCTAATGATATTGATCCTTGAAAGAAGCATTGACCCTAACAATGATGAATTTGTACCTCTAGATGACACATTTGAAGAAACAAGAAGTAAGCATAGGTCTAGAATACCTAAGAACCACCCATCTCAAATGTTATTTTAATGAATGAGTAGTTAATATGAGACAATCAAGATTAAATGAGATGGGTCTTGTATTCCAACTTCTTAATTGGAGCCAAAGAATGTGGAGGAAGATTTAGGAGATGAATCTTGGACTACCGCACTCCGGGAAGAGTTAAATCAATTCATTAGGAATGATATGTGGTACTTAGTCTCTAGACCTAAAGATGAACATGTCATAGGTATAAAATGGATTTTCAAGAATAAACAAGATGAAAAAAGGCTCATTGTGAGAAACAAAGCAAGATTGGTTGCCTAAGGATATTCATAGATAGAGGGGATTATGAAGAGACATTTGTACCCGTAGTCTAATTAGAATCAATTAGGATACTTTTGGCAATAGCATGCTCCTTGAGGATAAAGCTTTACCAAATGGATCTTAAGAGTGCTTTTCTAAATGGTATTCTAAGTGAAGAGGTTAATATTGAGCAAACTAAGGGATTCGAGGATTCAAAATTCCCCAATCATACCTATATGCATTAAAAGAAAAAGCCTTTTACAAGTTAAAGTAAGCTCCTAAAGCTTGGTACGAGAGGCTCACAACCTATCTTTTGGAGAAAAAGTTTGAAAGAAAGAGAGTTGATAGAACTTTGTTTATAAATAGGTCCAAAGATGAGTTGTTAGAAGCTCAAATTTATGTTGATGATTTAGTTTTTGGAGCTATATTTAGTAACCTTGCTCTTAGTTTTGCCAAAGAGATGAAGACTGAATTCGAGATGAGAATGGTAAGTGAACTAACCTTCTTTCTAGGATTACAGATTAGGCAACTAAAAGATGGAATCTCTCTTTCTGAATCCAAATATGGTAAGGAGTTAGTAAAACAAATCAGTCTAGAATCCTCTAAACACTCTAGGACACCTATGAGCATTACCACCAAGCTTAGGAAGGATACATCTAGAAAAGATGTTGAGCAAAAGTTTATAGAAGTATGATAGGAAGCTTACTTCACCTCATAGTGAGTCGTCCTAACATATCTTCGAGTGTTGGAGCTTGTGACAAGTACTAAGCAAACCCCAAAGAGTCACACTTAACTATTGTTAAAAGAATAATTCGATATATAAATAGGACTCTTGATTATGGTTTGTGATATCCTTATGATTCTTCTCTTGTGATTGTTGGATATTTCAATGCTAATTAGGCCGAAAATATCGAGGATAGAAAAAGCACATCTGGTGCTTGTTTTTTTATTGGTGATTGTCTTGTGGCTTGGCTTAGTAAGAAACAAACTCCATATCCTTACCTATTGTCAAAGTTGAGTATATTGTTGCTAGAAGTTGTTGTATGCAACTCCTATGGATGAAGCAAATGCTTAAAGACTTTAGAATTGAGCAAGGGACCATGAACATCTGTTGTGACAACTCTAATGTTATAAATACCTCAAAGAATCATGTTCTTCATTCCTGTACTAAACATATTGAAATCTGTCATCATTTCATTAGGGATATTATTAAAGAAAATGTTGTTTCTCTAGAGTTTGTCCCCACTAAAGATCAATTGGCAGATATTCTTACCAAAACCCTTGGATTCTCTTAGGTTTGAGTACCTTAGGAAATCCCTGGGTATATGCCTAATCAATTGATCATCTTAGAAATAGGATTCAAAGGTTTTGAGTTAAGTGTTTATATTATATATATTTTCTTTTTTGTTTCCTTTAGCCTTATTTTGGTTCGGGCATGTGATTTTTGTTTATTTACTTGATATACTAGCATGATTCGTAATACCTCGAGTTTGTGATATGGAGAAATATACTATATCTACAAGATTTATGTGAATGAAATCATAGATATTTGTTAATCACTATTGATGTATTTGATTCCTAATAATTAAATATCTTTATATATGGGAAATTCAATATTATTTACATCTTGTACTTGATCAAGTGGGAGACTTCTTAAGTTCAACGCATAAAGTAGACCTTCATTGCTTTGGAAAGATCTGTTGTCATGCTCAAATCTTATTATCCATATATATTGTTTGACTATGATCATTATATTTGTTTCTCGAAGTGAGTTAATGCAAAACATTAAATCTTTGGTTAAGCATAACTCTCATACTCTTTCCAAGATTCATGCTCTCAACTATAGGCTACTCACTTGCAACATTTGGAAATACCCCCAAATTGGATACAAAGGCAACTATGAATGAAAAGAAAATGAAAAATCAATATTGATCATGTTGTACAATGCCTCCACTTTCAAACAAAAAAAAAAAAAGATGAAATTATGATAGCAAAATAAAGGGGAGTCAAATTGTGTTGTATATATATCAACGAGGTCATGTTAAACAGAAATCTAACAATCTTAGTTCAAATTGACTGGATGTGTTCTTTGATTTTACCAAATTCATGACTGGATCTCTTCTAAGTGATCAATTTCGAAATATAGAACTAGACAATAAATCGTATTCCCTTCAAAATCAATACTTATGTTTTTGTGTTGATGATTCATGCCTAATTGGTGTCTCAGCTGATTTGTGTCCAGCTGGTGCTCCTTGATTGAGGGAGTAATCAACAAAATTTATAACCTATTACACCATATACTAGGGTAGCAAAGACAAAGCTACTATAGCATAGTGGCTCTAGGATCGTTCACTGGGATGGGGTTTTCATTTCACAAATGATATTAATTCAAAGCTGAATTGGTGCATTTTCATTTCAAGGTTAGCTTTAAAAGAAAACATAAAGATGTTTGAATGAAAAAGGTTTGGTTTTAAACTAACCAAAAATAGTAACTGATTTTACTTACAAAGAAAAGTGTTTCTTGGAGTTTCAGATCACTAGGCTCAGATTCCTCATACAAAAAGGGAGTTCCGGTCACTTGTTTCTTTTCCTGGCATTAGAGAATTAACATATAGTTCTTTCTCCAACCGGTGTTGTACAGATGCTTCCCATTAATGGGTTCAAACACTAAATCCCTCTCACTGATGCAACTTGCAATGGCTCGTGCCTCTCACCTAGCACTTGCCATTCAAGGTGATCTTTAACCTTGGATTACCCGTCAAAAGCTCGCAAGAGATAACTAATGGATGTCTCCTTGGAGTCCAAAAGTTTATCAAGTGTTGGCTATTCTAGAAAATCCTACCTTCAAGTCACCTCCCAGAGGCTCGTAAGGGGCAAACTAGTGCATCTCCATGGACGGAGATCACTTGCCTTACCAAGTGTTGGCCCAGGTGATTTAAAGACGTTTTAAGTTAACTAAAAAGATAAAAACCATTAACGGGTCACACTTTCTCTTCATTAAAAACTAAAACAACAAAACTTCCAATTTATGCATGAGGGAACTTACTCGGCTTTCCTCACTCCAAGAGACAAAGAGCCTAGCCTTTCATCCTCTAAGGAAAAATCTTCAGAGTTTGATTGGCTAGAAAGAAAAAGAATGAGAAGACAAAAATATATATGAAAAGCAGAGCAAGTGCTCTGTAAAATATATTCCTTACTATTACAAAAGGTTCCTCTCCGAGAGTCTCCCTAAGAGTTTATATAGGAAGGTAATTTACCCTTCCTTGGATACTTCCTAACTAAGGAATTACATGAGTGGCTGAATACAAGGAGAAAATGGAAATTTAGACACAAAAATATCAGAAGAAAAGATCTAAAAGAGTCGGTGCAAATATCGGGAAGCACTAAGGACCATTTCGTAGGTGAAAACGAGGTCTGCGAGATTTCGCAGACGCACAAAAAGGGCTGCGAAATTACTTCGCAGCAAACGGCTGATTTCGCACCGCTGCGAAGTGGTCTTTCAGCTTGCGGTGATCGGCTTCCAACGTGTCGTGAAACTTCAGGGGAAATCCATAGCACTGTGCAAAAAGGCTGAGAAATCATTCCGCAACAAAAGGGTGATTTCGCAACACTTTGCTGAATTCTTCTTTCAGCTTGGAGTGATTGGCTTCCAATGGCTGTAACTTCCTCATTTCAGCTCCAAATCGTACACGGTTTGAAGCATTGGATTCTTGACTTCCTGAGCTTTGAAATGGTATATAGTATGTAGAAAATGGACTTCGGGAAGTGCTCCAAAAGTGCGAAAGAAGACTGCAGCTGCTATCCTCTATTTTCTTCACTCTGTTTTTCCTCTCTCCTTGCTTCTCTCCTTGCATACTTTGAACGACTTTCGAAAAGGGCTATGGAGCTCCAAATCTTGGTTCTTTATGAATTTGAGCTCTTCATTGCTTTGCCATGGATTCCAAATAACTCTCCTCAATCTTGGATTGCTTTGGTGATCAAATTACTAACAAAAACACCAAACTTACACAATTTTGATTAGAATTGATTGCAAGGGTCCTTAACATGTTAATTGGGTTAAAAGGCAATAACTACTACTCAAAAGTGTTTAAAAGGATTAATTACAAGCTATCAAATAGCACTTTTTGAGTAGTAATCAGTTGACTCTCTTGTACGTTGATGGTTATGTATTGGTGTGGACCCGCATTTTTCACGTGCGTCCCCACTCGATCGGCGAGACTCGCTTTTTATTTGTGAAAAATTAATTTTAGAAAAGTTGGAGTCGCCACCTATTTTATTTTTATTTAAAGGGAAAATAAAACAAGAAAGAAAAACCCTAAAAAGTGACTCCATAGTTTTGGAAAAAGCATGTCTTTGGGAAACCTAAGTCTAAGTCCAGGGATCAGGTTACTTATTGGGAAGGTACCTCTAGGAGGTAGCACCCCTCTAAGCCCTATAAAAGTCTCTACTGACTAAGCAAGCAAGGTGACTTAAAAAATAGCATGCCAAACAAGATCTAATCACGATAAAGGAGAGTTAGGGTGCATACTTGAACCACTTCTTAAGCGTTATCAAAAGGTCATCAAATGTTAGTTTGACAATATGATACAACATTTGTTTTATCCAAGCCAATCAAGCATGTATCTAAACACCCAAGAATCACATCATGTATGGATATAATCGCCGATAGCATATGTGCCCATATAATTCTCGAAAAATAGGTGAGGAGGAGCGTACCTGGATAGCAAGCTAGTACTCCTTTATGGGAAACAAAATTAGTCAAATAACATATCCAAAATAATCCCATATATACCACAAAATGAAGCACAATCAATCGAATATCAAACAAGAAATATTTGAGGAAATATCATGAATGTCGGGCCCCTCTCCAAAGCCCTAGTTAATTTTGCATGAGTTGATTCTATAAATTCCATTATTTGGAATCATGAATTTTGTTCATGCTTATTAAAATCAAGAGGAGTAGAAGATTGCGGGCGGAAATGGATCCGGCGGATCGTGAGTGTCTGATGAGCCAAGTTGTCCTGGGAATATGAATTGTTGGCTAGACAGAATTCCAGATGTGAGATATCCGGAGGAGATGGAACGTCGGCGGACAGAATTCTGGATGTGAGACATCCGAAGGAGATGGAACGTTGGCCGAACAGAATTCCGGATGTGAGATATCCGGAGGAGGTGGAATGTCGGCGGACAAAATTCCCGGATGTGAGACATCCGGAGGAGATGAAACGTTGGCTGAACATAATTCCGGATGTGAGGTATCCGGAGGAGATGGAATGTTGGCGGACAGAATTCCGAATGTGAGATATCCGGAGGAGGTGGAATGGCGGTGGGACAGAATTCTCCGGAGAAGGTGGAATGGCGGCGGGACAGAATTCCAGATGTGAGATATCCGAAGGAGGTGGAATGGCGGCGGGACAGAATTCCGGATGTGAGATATCCGGAGGAGATGGAATGTCGGTGGATAGAATTCCTCCAATTCCAAGAGTTCCAGAAATTGCTGCATAACGAAGACAGGGTACCAAAAAAAAAAAAAAAACTAGAAAAAGAAAAGAAAAGAATAAACGAACGCAAAGAGAAAGAGCTCCAGAAAACAGAGTAGAGATAAGAAAAAATAAAAATAAAAAACGAACGCAAAGAGAAAGAGCTCCAGAAAACAGAGTAGAGATAAGAAAAAATAAAAATAAAAAACAAAAAAAAAAAAAAAAAAAAAAAGAATAACCAAGCCAAGCCACATTCCATTGCTTTGTCAATGGGCTTGGAATGGTGAGAGAGGTACGAGCAGATTCCAGCAAACAAGTATAACCATAGTCCTCATGTAATGCGTAGGAAATTAAAAAAATAGAACCTTTCAACCATAAATCAAAATTAGAGAACTCCAAAGAGACAAATCAACAACATCTATAGAAGCAATCAAGTACCAATGTAGACAAACATACGACCTCTATCATTCTATCCCCTAGCATTCGAACGAGACTCAAAATCCAACGAAAATTCATACATCAAAAGGATAATCGGAATCAAAAAGGGGTCTATAGTAAACATACCTGGAAACACTTCCTTCCGGTAAGAAAATCTCCACTGGTTTTTGTATTCCCAGATTTTTCCCACTGGTATTTTCCGTGCTTCCTTCCTCTTCCCTTGAAAACTTCTCTCTCTGCCCTTGACAATCCAAGAATCCTCCCATTTTTTCTTCCTCTCCCTCTCTATATCTATCCGCCTTCCCCCCATAAAGAACTCCCCAAATCTTTGGAGGAAACTCCCCTTTTTCTCTTTTTTTCTTTTTATGCAATGCATGCCTTCCTTTTTACGACCGATTCCCTCATGGAAATAATATATGTGCTATCCTTCTAAAAACAAAATCTCCTCTTTTTCAAAAGTTTGTTGGTTCTCTTTCCAAATAGGTGGTGGCCCGTTTCCTCATGCCCAAAAGCCAAGAAATATGATTTAGAAAACTTGTAATAAGATAAAATAAAATGAAATAAAATAAAAAATAATAAAGAAATCCATATAAGCCACACAAGTCATGTAGGTCATGTTATCATGCAAGTCATATAAAAAGTGGGTTTAAAAGTGCTAAAGTGGACCTAAGTGAACTAAGCCCAATGAAGTATCTAAGTGGGCCTAAGGCGTTTAGGAAAGTGTCTAAGTCTAAATTAGGGCTGTCGAGGTCATAATAAGGGGTTAGGCAATCCCTCAATCAGAGTCTCTGAGGTGATTCAAGAAAGGTAAGTAATGTGAGTAGATATGGGCCACCAAGGAGATACTGTAAAGTATCGAATAAGTATCTAACAAGACATGTGCTAGAAGGACAAAATTGAGGGTCTACAAATATGCCCCTCTTCGGTATAGATCACGAGCGTAGAGAATGTGAGTAGAAATACGAGTAATGAGCGAAACGAAGTGAACTATACTGAAGAACTAAAGAAGAACCAGAGATTTTGTCTTAGCACATGACAAGAGTAAGGTCGGAACATGGGGCTGCAACGACAAGGAAGGGACAACTCTACGTGGGAGAATGATAGTGAAGAGAGAAAGCTATGTGACAAGTAGCACAAAGATGGAAAAAGATGAAAATGATGACTCAAATTCATGGATGAGATGAATAACTCTAGGTCATGGACAAGAAGAATGACTCTGGGTCAAGAATAGGACAAATGACTCTGGGTCGGAAATTGGATGAACGACTCTGGGTCGTAAATAGGATAAATGACTCTGGGTCATGAGCTCAGGGCTATAAATGCTAAGAATGACTCTGGGTCATAGATGAAGTGAATGACTCCGAGTCACGGGCTCAGGGCTCTAAATGGAAAGAATGGCTTTAGGTCATAAATAAGAGAAACGACTCTGGGTCATGAGCTCAGGGCTCTAAAGGGATAGCCGATCAGGATGCTTTTCGACTCATGGTGTCGGGTCGAGGCCATTTACAAGTGGCTAGAATGATGAAAACGAAACGTCTTAGGGATGTGAAGGACGCAAATGACTCTGGGTCGTAAGCTCAGGGCTCGGGATGCTATGAATGACTCTGGGTCATGATGCGATGAGTAACTCAGGGTTATGATGAACAGCTCCAAGCTATGGGTGGAATGAATGACTCTGGGTCTTGATGCAATAAGTAACTCGGAGTTACGATGAATAGCTCAGGGCTATGAATGACATAAATGACTCTGGGTCATGATGCAATGAGTAACTCGGGGTTACAATGAATAGCTCAGGGCTATGAGCTCCAAGCTCTATGACTGATCGACTAGAAGGAGAATGCGATACGCAAACTCTCGGTCAAACCACTCATGGGCGACCAAATGATGAAGACTCAGCTTAGGGCTGGAAAGGCTCCGGGTCTATGGGAAACAATAGCTCAGGGCTACCAGGCTTAGGACCTAAAAGAAGAAAGAGAGCTCGGGGCTATGAGGCTCGAGGCCTAGAAGGAACGAATAAATCAAAGCCATAAGAAGGAGTGGATAACTTAGGACTATGAGGCTCAGGGCCTGGAAGGAACAGATAAAGAAGACCAACTCGAAAGTGGACAGGAAGTAAAGTTGTATACTCAAAGTGACAAGAGTCGGACTACTGAAGGGAAATATGCCCCAGTATCCAGGGCGCTCACACTGTTAAAACAACCGGTAAATCAATCATCTGCTGAAATCAATAGGTCAGAAACCAATACACCATGACAAACCTCTGAAAGGTCAAACTAGAAGAACTCTCTATGTTTGAAAAGCTGCTCTGCCGACGACTCTTAAAAGGTAAATCTCAAAGTGTGGATATCGGGGCTCATCTAAAAACAAGTCTCAAGGTGCACAAAATACTACTCATCTGGGTAATCCAATCTGCAAGGTGACAATGATGAAAACAAATCTATCCCATGAACATCTGGCTAAAGGATCCAACCATGCTCCTCTAGTGAAAGCCAATACGATCCATCTCTATCTCGACAAATCCATGTATGGAGGTCCTGATATAATCAATCTCCAAAAGCTCCAAACTAAGCTCAATCTAAAACCAAGCTGGCCACTGTCTCGATCTCAAGGATACTCAAAGAAAATAGGGAAATATGCCCCAGTATAAGATTCGATATCAAAATCATGAGGTAAACAACCGACACTAATCATCCATCCTCATGTCATTGCCCAAACAAATCTCGCAAAGGAGAGGGGAATATGCCCCAGTATGATATCTGATGTCAAAGTCATGAGATAAATAACCAACAATGATCATCCATCCATATACCGCTGCCCGAACATAATCTCATCATGGAGAGGGGAATATGCCCTAGTTTGGATATCTGATGTGCAATAAAGAATCTGTCAAAATCAATCAAACATCTCTATAACTATAAATAGGGATAGTCATGCCGTCCAACAACAACTAGAAACCTCAGAGAAAATGGGAAATATGCCCTAGTGTGGATATCTGATGCACAATCAAAAGAATGAATCCAACATCATCAATCAGCTGTCTCCAACTCAACAATAATTTGCTAAGAAATCAGAATGAAGTATCAGCTGATACCTCAAGGAAGACGCTCTAAATCTGATCTCAAATGAATAGCCAAAATGAATAGCCAAAATGATGAGGGATGTGGCAATCTCGAGATGGGGAAATATGCCTCAGTGTGGATGTCCGGTGCACGACAAAATGATGAATCCGATATCCTCAATGAACTGTCTCCAATCCTAAAAATCCATCAAACATCAATATGCCAAACAAGAGAGAGACCAAATGCTTTCAAAAGTATCTTCCATAAAAGAGAACATAGTAACGACTATACTTCAACCAATCTACAAAAACCTGCCCAAGTGAAGACTGTCAAAGATAACGTTTGATCTCGTGGCCTCAGGGTGGTCTTCAGACACGGAACGTAACGTAGGGCAAGGTAGTAGGGTGAAAGAAATGAAGGGAAACTAGGCTCAAATACCCAATGATCAAACCCGTACCCTCGTGTACAAGATGTAATGCATAGAAAAATCTCATGAGTCATGGACTTAGAAGTAACAAAAGGGAATGTTGATAGCGAAATGAGAGAAAGGATGAATGGTTAGACCATCAATGAAATATGTGAATGATGTGAAGAAGGTATCAAATCAGTAATGGGTATCAACGTGTAGGGAATGAATAAAAGGTGGAACAAAGATCTGGAAAGAGGTAATGGGATATAAAAGAAAGCAATGAGAAAGTGAAATGAGTGATGATCAACCCATGTTAGTATAATAAAGGAAAGTCATATCACCAATGATGGAATGATGAGTTAGACAATGATCCGGAGACCCTAGTAAAAAGATTACTCATCTCTCATACCCAATACATATCAACCGTGATCCAATAAGCATAGGATACCATAGAACTCTCACAGGAACCCTCAACACTCTAAATGCATAACGAGAGTAGCTCAAGGAGTGAAAACTCGTATAAAAATCTCACAAAAACCCACAACGACAAATATACCCAGTAAATAAACCTCAAAAGATGATATAAGTCCCAATAGAGCAAAATACCATACACAAACATGTCATTGCGCTTTTTCTCTTTTTTTTTTGGATGCACATGCTCTGATCATCAATAATTCGAACTCCAATGGGAAATATACAAGGAATGAACAAACTCTCTCAGACCACTGATGAATACATGAACCCTAACCCATGAGACAACCTCTCAAACTAAAATCTCCAAATCAATGCCAAATGAGGGGATGGATGGAGTGATATGACTGCCCTCTTTTGCACCAAGATGTGAAGAATCATCAACCCAAGAAATAGAAGAGATAAGATGAAGCAAATAATAATAAACGCAAGAGAGCCAATGAAAATGTGATGACAGTAAAATAGAACAAATGGGGCGATAAGGGGATGGTAACAAGAATGAGAAGATAGACCTATAAGTCTAAAGCTCATGAGACTTTCCTAGCAAAGCATGCATATACACCAAAGGGTCCCAACCCGGGTGTAGAAATGGTAATCAAGGCTATAAGAAAGAAATAAGGCTATAACATACCACGTGAGGCTCAATGGGCTAGCAATGGTTTAATATATCAATAAAGGTGATAAGGTGTAAGGCTAACCGAAAGGATGGCCACCCATCCTGCGACCATAATCTCAAACATAATACTTCTTCAGCTGATCCACGTTGGTAGGCTCTGAAAACTGGTTCCCATCTAAATCAGTCAACCATGCAGCCCCTTCTGGAGTCAACCCTCGAATAACATAAGGCCCACTCCAACTAGGTCTGAACTTTCCTCTAGGGTCTCCAATCAAACCTCTGAGAATCCTCAAAACTAAATCTCCTTTTTGTAATGGTCAAGGCTTAACCCGTTTCCTGAAGGCACGAGTCGTCTTCCTCTGATAGGCCTGAATATGATCAGTTGCTCTCAATCTCTTCTCATCTAAAAGGTTAAGCTGGTCAAACCGAGCCTGAGCCCACTCTGTCTCAAAAATCTGCTGCTCAAGGGCTACTCTCAGAGAACCCATCTCTGTCTCAACCGGCAAAACAACCTCCATACCATATACTAAAGAGTAAGGTGTAGCTCCTGTAGAGGTGCGAAAAGAGGTACGGTATGCCCACAATGCAAAAGGAAGTTTCTCTGACCAATCTCGAGAAGTTTCAACCATCTTCCTCAAAATCCTCTTAATATTCTTATTCGCGACCTCTACTGCCCCGTTGGTCTGTGGCCTATATGCTGAAGATCTATGATGTTGGATGCCATACTTCTGCAACAAAGTATCTACCTCAGCTCGGAAGTGCACCCCTCTATCTGAAATCAACTCATGGGGAACCCCATAACGGCAAATGATGTGTGACCTAATGAAACTGGCAACCCTAGCAGATGTCAACCTCGCATATGATGCAGCTTCCAACCACTTGGTGAAATAATCTATGGCAACTAGGATGAACTCATGACCACTGGAAGATTTTGGTGAAACCTTCCCAATAATATCAATACCCCATACGGAAAATGGCCATGGTGAGATCAAAGCGTGTAACTCTGATGGCGGTGTATGAATAAGATCACCATGAACCTGACACTCTAGGCAGTTCTGAACAAACTGACAACAATCTGTCTCCATAGTCAACCAGAAATAACCCGTCCTCATAATCTTACAGGCCAGCATGTGTCCTCCCATATGCGGACCACAAACTCCTGCATGAACCTCTCTCATCATTCGATCTGCAGAGGCTCGATCTAAACATAATAGAAGCATACCATCAATTGATCGTTTGTATAAGGTATCTCCACAAATCACGAATCTAGTGGCCAAATTCCTCAGTGCTCTCACATCCTTGGCAGTGGCTACCTTAGGGTATATACCAGATCTAAGAAACTGATAAATGTCATGATACCAAGGTAGATCATCCTGGATCTCTGTTTCTCCAATCAAACAATAGTAGGCGGGTGCAGACCTCAACTCAATTAGAAACGGACGTATAACTACATCAATCGGAATGTCCACAGAAGAAGCTAGGGTAGCTAAGGCGTCGGCAAACCAGTTTTGCGCTCTAGGTAGATGAACATATCTCAAGTCATCAAATCTCGCAACCAGCAACTCCAAATAAGCGTGATATGGCTTAAGCTTCACATCCTTAGTCTTCCAATCCCCCTGAATTTGTCTAAGTACCAGATTGGAGTCACCAAATACCTCCATCTGTCTAATGTCAAGCTCCAATGCAGTCTCTAAACCAAGGATACAAGCCTCATACTCAACTATGTTATTCGTGGCAGGATGTCGATCAGAAAATGCCAAACGAACGGACCTCGGAATATGATCACCCTGAGGGGATACCAACAGAACACCTATCACATACCCTAACTGATTGGCTGCACCATCAAAGTACATGCACCATCCTGATAAGCTTGTCATAGCAACAAACTCCTCATCTGGAAAATCATCATCAACTGGTCTATCCTCAAATGTCGGTGGTGAGGCTAGGTGATCGGCGACAATACTTCCCTTAATAGATTTCTGAGAAACATATTGGATATCAAACTCTGTCAAAAGTACGAGCCATCTCATCAGTCTACCAGTCAATGCAGGTCTATCAAATAAGTATCTCAATGGATCTAGGCGGGATATCAAATGCACTGAGTACTCTGTCATGTAATGCCTCAATCTCCTGGTAGCCCAAACTAGTGCTAAGCATAGGCCCTCAATCATAACATATTTCACTTCATACTCCAGCATCCTCTTACTGAGATAGTAAATAGCTTGTTCCTTCCCTGAGTCATCAATCTAAGCTAACATACATCCCAAGGCCATGTCTGAAACTGACAAATATAGAAGAAGTGGACGTCATGGTGTAGGAGGCACTAAAACAGGAGGAGAAAGCAGATACCCCTTAATCTTCTCAAATGCAAGTTGACAATCATCATTCCAAATTGTTGGCTGGCTCTTCCTTAAAAGATGAAAGATGGGCTCACATATGTCTGTCAATCTGGCTATGAAACGACTAATGTACTGTAATCTGCCCAAAAAACCTCTAATCTCTTTCTCAGTCTTTGGTACAGGCATGTTAAGTATGACTTTGATTTTATCTGGGTTGACCTCTATACCCCGCTCACTGACCATATGTCCCAATAACTTCCCAGAAGTCACTCCAAAGGTGCACTTCTTGGGATTCAACCTCAATCTAAACTTCCGGATCCTCTCAAAGAATCTTTCTAGAGCCACTAGGTGATCTGCTCTGCCTTGGGATTTCACAATCATATCATCCACATAAACTTCAACATCCCTATGCATCATGTCATGAAACAAAGTAATAGCGGCCCTCTGATAAGTGGCTCCTGCGTTCTTCAACCCAAATGGCATAACCTTGTAACAGTAGGTACCCCACTCAGTAATAAAGGTTGTCTTCTCCATGTCCTCTAGAGCCATCAAAATCTGATTATACCCTGAAAACTCATCCATGAAAGACAACATCGAATGGCCTGCAGTGCTATCAACTAACAAATCAATATGTAGGAGAGGGAAGTCGTCTTTAGGGCTGGCTTTATTAAGATCTCTGAAGTCCACACAAACTCTAACTTTGCTATCCTTTTTGGGTACTGGGACGACATTTGCCAACCACTCTGGATACTCAACCACTGATATGAATCCAACACTGAGTTGTTTCTGAATCTCACCTTTCACCTGCAGACTCCAACGTGGATGTAATCGTCTCAATTTCTGCTTAACCGGTTTGGCATGTGGTAGGATAGGTAAGTGGTGCTGAACTATAAAGGGATCAAGACCAGACATGTCCTCATAAGACCATGCGAAAACATCCAAGTATGATATGAGTAAATGAATAAGTCTATCTCTCTCATCTGTAGATAGAGGTGAACTAATCTTCAACTCTCTAGGCTGATCCTCTGTGCCAAAATCAACAGTCTCAACATCCCCTGTAGCAGGTGAAACTCTCTCATCCACGGGATCAGAGTCATGATCAAAAGAGTCCCTATCTGAATCGGGCTGTGCAATCTCATCATCTATATCAAAGATCTGTGAGATGGGTGGGTGAGGTGCAGATATAGAGATACTATCACAAGAGACAGGCGAATCCTAAAAAATGCTCAAATCCATAAATGAAGCAATAGTAACAGCGTCAGAGCGGGAGACAAATCTAATAAAACATCAAAAGAAAGAGGTGGGTCCACAAGGTTGGACCCTCCCTCAACTGGGCTAACAATGCCCTCAAATAAACTACTATCATCCTCTAGAAGCTCTGGAATAGGAATAGTCTGAGTTCTCTCAAGGATCTCAATGGTAGACACCCCAAACATATCAAATGCTGAAACAAACTGAAGCTGAACAATGCTGGTAATCTGGCTCACGGTCATCATGTCCATCTCATCACGGTACTCATCATGGGGAACAACTCCATCAATCATCTCAGTAGGATCAACAATCACCCCATCACTAGCGATCTCCTCTGGAAAGCATAGAGACAACATGCTAGCTCGATCTAGAGACGTGGGAGTAATCGCCATAGGGAAAGAAGTGTCGAGAGCCCCATCACTCAACTGTAGCTGGTGAAATAGATGTTGAAGCTCAGTCTCTCTATCTATATGAACCACACTATCAATCTCCTCTAGACAAGGTCGAATCTCTGATCCTCTGACGAAGTAGTCGGTCAAACTCATCCTATATGGTTGAATGGGATAATCAAATGGTGTGTGGGATAAACGGGCCCTCACCCTCTCCTTGCGCAGCCGCGCCATGTAACGGTAATCGGCCTCAGTAGGGATGAATCCAAGTCTAAATGTCGTATCATGGTCAATGGCAGCTATGAACTCGCTCGGTCCCTACTAAAGTCGTCCTAACCCTATGCCAGGTAGAAAGGTCATACCCCTCATCATATCAAGGACCACTGTGTTGTTATGCTGATCAAAAGACATAGCTACAAAATCTTTGAAAAAATCCTCAATCTCGAGAGTCTGTATCTCATCAAAAGTAAACCCAGTCAGAAGTAGGTCGTCCTCACTGTGACTGATTTGAAGTACTGGCTCAAAAGCGGCAAATATATCCCTGGTAAACTGCACTGTGATGACCTGCCCATCATGAATAAACTTCACCTTCTGATGAAGGGAAGAAGGAATAGATCTAGCTATATGAATCCATGGTCGGCCTAGTAACAGGTTAAATGATGTAGGAATCCTCAAAACCTGGAACAAAGTGGAAAATGTGGCTGGACCAATCTGCAAATCAATCATCAAGGTACCCATAACCTCCCTCTTGGTGCTATCATATGCTCTGACTATCTGAGTAGATGGACCAAAATCTGAAGGTGCAAAACCAAGGGCTATAGTAGTGGCTAAAGGGCAAACGTTCAAGGCTAAGCCATTGTCCAGTAGGACAGATGGGACTCTACGGCCTGAATAACCAACTATGATATATAAAGGGCATACGTGGTCTGGACCCTCAGGTGGCAAGTCATCATCTGAAAACACGATGCAAGTGGCCCTGTCGGCTGTCATCATATGAATCAATCTCTCTGGAGTGGTGGTGGTCTCTACCCTGATCTGACTCAAGGCTCGAATCAAAGCATCTCTATGAGTACTGGATGATGCCAATAAACTCCAAATAGAAATGCGGGCCTGGGTACTCTATAGCTGTCTCAAAACTTCATCATCCTCTCTCCTAACCTCCTCATGAGAGGCTACACCCTCAAATGGTCTGATTGCTGGTGGTGGTGGCTGAGCTATCCTCCCACTACGAGTCACAATCTGTATCTCCCTCCCCTCTGAATCATCATCCTCTGGCCATAAAGTGAACGGGACAAAAGTATCCTGACATCCAATAATCAAGGACGCGGGGTGAGTCAACTGGAATGATGCCTCATCTGGGATCAAACTGAATGGTGTAGGGGCTTGATGCAATGCATGCCTTCCTTTTTACGACCGATTCCCTCATGGAAATAATATATGTGCTATTCTTCTAAAAACAAAATCTCATCTTTTTCAAAAGTTTGTTGGTTCTCTTTCCAAATAGGTGGCGACCCGTTTCCTCATGCCCAAAAGCCAAGAAATATGATTTAGAAAACTTGTAATAAGATAAAATAAAATGAAATAAAATAAAAAATAATAAAGAAATCCATATAAGCCACACAAGTCATGTAGGCCATGTTATCATGCAAGTCATATAAAAAATGGGTTTAAAAGTGCTAAAGTGGACCTAAGTGAACTAAGCCCAATGAAGTATCTAAGTGGGCCTAAGGCGTTTAGGAAAGTGTCTAAGTCTAAATTAGGGCTGCCAAGGTCATAATAAGGGGTTAGGCAATCCCTCAATCAGAGTCTCCGAGGTGGTTCAAGAAAAGTAAGTAATGTGAGTAGATATGGGCCACCAAGGAGCTACTGTAAAGTATCGAATAAGTATCTAACAAGACATGTGCTAGGAGGACAAAATTGAGGGTTTACAATTGGGCTTTCGAAATTGAGATTATGATTAACACTAACCTTTGATCTTGAAACCTCATTCTTGATGGATTGATGCATATTATCTTAATTAACTTACTTATGTTATTACTGATCAATCTAATGTTGAGAGCTTTTGGACATATTTATCTACTCATGTGAACTTATCTTTACTAATATGTTAAATGTTCTTTAAGAAAATGAATATTGTTATTGTTTGTATAGTAATACGTAACCACCTTAAAATAACAATAGTTAAAAATGTGTTTTTAGATGAATTTGACAATGATAATTTCATATAGAAACTACTGTAACAATAATGAGACTTCATAGTACAAAATTTAGACCAACTTGCAAACATAATTTGGTTGGATTTATATGCTTAAGAGTCCATTTGGTAGTGATTTTAGAAAACTTATTTAATCTATAAAGTATTTTTTTAAAAATGTTAGGTGTTTGACTAATTAAATTTAAGAAATACTTTCAAAATTTTTAAAAATCACTTATAATATTGAAAAATATCTTGATAGTGTTTTTTAGAGAAACACTTCATAGATGATTCTTTTAGACCTCATTTGATAGTAATTCTACGAAATGTTTTTAATATTTCTAATATTTGAAAAATTTTATCATTTGAATGTTAAAAATGTTAGAAACACTTTTTAAAATAACTCCCAAATGTACTCTTAAAACCACTTTCACTAAAAACACTTAAAGAAAAAATAATTCCAAACACACTCTAATTATCATGAGCAAATTGTAAATGAATTATTTATTACTCGAGTAAATTATGTCAAGTAAATTACATTGCACATATTTTTTTATGTCGAAAGATGGTTTTTATTGAATAATATATTAGCTATATAGAAATTGGAAAGAATATATGAAATCTTTCATATATGAGTGAGTATAGGGTTAGTTTTTGTTATGAAATAGTTAAATTAAATTAAATACTCAAAATTAAGTTGTTGTCAATGTTTTTTTATTTCGATTAATTCAACACTTCCAACATGTAACTCCTAGCTTTCACAATAATGTTTTTCAATACTTAATTTTTAGTTTTGTCAAATAACCTTGGTCCTATTTAGTAACTATTTTTTAAAATAGTTTTAAAAAACAATTTTTTTATAATAGTTTAAAAAAAATCTATAATGTTTTATAAAATAAAAGTTTATTTAAAAACCAAAAATGTTTTAATATGTTTTTAACGTTTTTAAATATGTTTTAAAAATAATTTTTATATTTAAAGCTTTATTTTTCATCATTCTTCATATTTATATAATTATTTTTTAAAATAACCCTTAGAAATAAGTGAAAATAATTAAAGATGTTTTTTAAAAACACCTTATTTTATGTTTTTAAAATCATAATGCAAAAAACAATTTTTTTTTTATTATCAAATGTAAGTATTTTTATATTTTTTGTTTTTATTTTGAATAACAGAAAATTGTTTCGGAAAAGTTTCCAAAAAAAAATGCTATCTTGTGTTCAAGAAGAGTTGCCAAAGGAAATGGCAACTAAGGTACATTTTTAAACAACATCAAATATACCACAATAGGAAATCAACACGAATAAGTTGGCCATGGCTGTTGGCTTATTCAAAAAGAACTTTTCCAAAGCTTTCGTTACCCTCAAATTCCTGCATGGCATGCATGAGTCGGGTGTTACATATATGTTTGATTCAATTGTAGTTCCTCAAAAAGAATTATAACTTGTGACATATATGGCGAAATTAGGTGGACAAAGCTAGCTACACACTTCTTATAGATAACGTTTCAGGTATTCATCCATCCTTATGTAGTCAACCTCTGGGTAGAGCTTTGAAGCTTCTTCTCCCTCTTCCCCTATTTCAAAGTTTGTTAAACAACCTTCATAGTAAATGTGATAGAAATGTCCTACTCCAACTTGGCCGGCATAGTCAAGACCTACACAATGGAGGACGAAAGTAAACTTATAGAAACTCCATCCATATATTAATGAATTCAAAAAAGAATTTCTTGATTACCTTTGATGGAGGCAAGGAATTCTTCTGCAGAGATGCTAGACTTGTCTAGTTTCTTCCCTGTAAGCTTTTCCCACATCTCGATTATCTGTCTCTGGGAGAGAATGTTTTCTGGTGGCCTAACGTAGACTGTCTTGTTCAGTGTACGAGGATCATCTATTGCTTTGATCGTGTATGCTGCAACATCATCTTCGTCCACAAAAACAGCTACGTAGTATCCACCAAACAAGCACATTTAATAAACTCCATTGAAATGTATGCGGATTTAACCCTAAGTCTCAGTATAAAAACAACTTCAAAATTGTTGTCATTCTAGTCAAAATCTTATAATTCTTTTAGGCTATGTTTGGTTCCGAAAATTACTAAGAAAAGAATTGAAAGAAAGTGTCAAGGAAAATGGTTTACTCATATTTGGTTTCGTCATGGAAAATATAAAAGAAAATGAAATATAATTAAAATTTGTCAAAAATTTATATATTTGTAAATTATTTAATCTTTATATAATAGACAAAAATAAATAAAATAAGTCAAATAAGTTTGAAGATGCATATAAAAATAATTTATTAAGTTTAAACTTTTTTTTTTTTTTCATTTTTGTTCTTTTACTTTTCCTCTTTATTTTCTTTTTTTTTTTTTTCATATTTTCCTCAAATTTTTCGAGAACCGAATATAGCCATAGGAATATGTTCTTAAGCCACTCATTAATCCAAAAACTTAAAATATTATTAAATTTATTGAACTACCAATTTTCCTAAAAGATTAAACTTGTAGAATTTAAGTTCAAAAACATATCAAGTTTAAAGAAGAAACAAATGAAGGAAATAAACATGTAAAATTGCGGAGATGCGACTCGAACTCATGACTTTCCATCAAATGAGACTTCCATACCATGTTAAATTATTAATTTTCTGAAAAGTTTAATTTTACTGAATTTGGGTTTATGCACGTGATTATCCTTAACAAAGTTGAGTTTTTTGTACCTTTGACGTTGCCGTCTCCGTATAATGAAACTTTTTCTTTTGGGGGAGTGAGGGTGCCAAGTTGGGAGCAGTTAGGAACAAAATAGGCTGCAAAGCAGTTGGAAGACACATAGGTGTGGGGGATGTTGGCTTCTTCTATGGCCTTCCTCACAACCATCTTCTCATCAAATGTCACTCTTCCTGGTTCAAGTGCATCTTCCATTCTTGCTGGATCCATTCCAAACTCTGAAGGCAGGAATCGCTGCAATAATTTGTAAAAAATTAATCGATATCCATTTTAAATATTGTTAATATCAAATTATAATGGAAGCAAAATAAGAAATGTTTTTTTTTTCTTTTCTTTCCATTTTCTCTCGTTACCTTTGAAATCTAAACAGAATATCATAAGATAATGATAATAAAAAAAACAAAATTGAAAATGGTTCTTCTTATGCCAGACAAGCTTGATACATCAACTGGCTCAAAGTGCCGGATGATCAATTTAATATCTATTATGACACGATTTAATTACTTTTTAATAAAAGAAAAGTGACTATGCATAATTGTGATTGTTGAACTGCCAATTTTTCTAAAAGTTTTTTTTAAAACCCAAAACCTATTAAACCTAACTCTGATACTATGTTGAACTAAGTTTTGATATTATGTTGAACAATCAATTTTCCTAAAAGTTTAAATTTTTAAAAGTTGAATTTAATATGTATATCATGTTCTTTAACCATAAAGTGGCAAATTGGAAAATTCATTTCTAATTTCTTAAATTAATTCAAGTATTTATTTTTTTTTAAAAGAGAGTTTTTAAAGCTTCTTTTAAATATTATTGGTGGATTTTATTAGTATAAAATTATCACTTTAATAAAAAATAATAATTAATAATAGTAAATAGAACTAAATAATTAGTAATTTTAAGAGTAGAGATCATTAAAAAAAATATAGATGGAGGAGAATATGGCCATTCCCACAAATAAGATAGACCTTTAAATTAATTTTAATAATTTTAAGTATAGACTAAATAATATCATGTCTTTGATATAATTTTTTTTTAGAAGCTTCAAAATTCTTCGGTAAAACATATACCCACCTCCCGTGAATTCAAAGTAAAGTGTTGAAATTATTGCCATTTTTTATTATAATGGTTTTTCACATGAGACTTGAGATAGGGGGAAAACATGGGTGTAGGATAGAAAATAAAAGTAATAATATAAAATATCAGCATATCAAACAAATCTTGAATTCCTTTTTAAAATTATAAAAGTAGATAACAAAGGACCAAATGATGAATGATAAAGGATAAAGGTTCTGGCACAAGGGCTTACCTAACAAGATGACATTTTATATAATTTTGTCACACCCATGCCTTGGTACCATTTTTCTTGTCAGATCTATAGAATATTTCTGAAAATATGAAAAATTCTAGACCATGCAGTATAGACTATAGGATTAATGAGAACAACTTTTGACCATTGAATTGATAGAATGAGAAACATTTACCCAAAAAGGCATGTTACATTAATCATGACCCCAGATGGTATTTCCACACCCTAACCAACCCCACTACACCCAAATAAATAAATAAATAAAACTGTCACCACTGATTCCATTTCTGGCTAGCTTGTTTGTTTTGGGATCTGACCGGCATACACCTCCTTCCCTTAACACCTATGTCATCCTCTTCCAAGTTTGGCATTGATCTGTGGACTTAGTATTTTCCAAGATTTATAAGCCCTGGTCAATCTATTAGCCAACCTCTCGCTCCTTCCTTAATTTTCCCAAGATTATCGTGCTTGTTCAATCTCTTAATTCCGTCTCCAAGATTAGTTGAGAAGAAAAAATGAATAAGGAAAGAACAAAGACATGTATTATAGCTCATTTGGTAAACCCTAGTGAATTAATCAAGGGGATGTATATATTTCCATTAATATTCAGACTACTTTATGTCCTCATTCATGACAAAAAATTATCCTTCCCTTTCTCTTGTCTAATACGCATCTCACACGTACCTTAATGTTTCCAGCTTCTTTGATGGCCTCAACAAGTTTGAGCTGCATCAAAAGGTTGTGACTCCTGAAATGAACCCCAGACATGGTGCAGATCACCACATCTACTTTCTTCACTGCTTCCACCAGACTCTTATGATCTGCAAAGGAGCCCTCCACAAGGGTAGCCCCTTTGGCCTTGAAGGACAGCAGCATCTGCAGTTTCTCGATGTCCATACCGATCTCCGGGCGTTGAAGGACAAAGGTGGGATGGCCTTGGGCTAAGCTTGCCTCCACCATCCTCCTTCCAATGTAGCCTGTGCCACCCACCACAAGAACCTTGCTCTTTTCCATCTTCCCTTCTCTACCCTTGTTTTGGCCTCTACACTCACAGCCAAGGGCGGCTTGTATATATAGAGAGGATGTGATATTAGTCCTACAAACAAATCTTATAATGGATATATTCTCGTAAGTTTGAGGAATCTGTAATAATAAGAAAATATAAAAGAGTTACTAAGTCAAAAAGAATTTGATATTTCCATAAGAAAATCTCACCCCTTCGACAATCTCTCCACTTCCAAACGTTTTTTCAATTTTTTTTTTCATTGAAAAAGAAAAGAAAAGGATTCAGCGCCAAATCAGGCTGCTACTGCTTGCCAGGCTGGCGGAAGCACCTAGCAGCATGGCAGTGGCGCAGGCAAGCGCTGTCATGGGTCATGGTGGTGTCAGCGGCTTGATTTATTTTTCTTCTTTTTTTTAATCTCAAAGTGAAAAAAAAAAAAGGAAAAAGAATAAATAAATAAATAAAAAGACAATTTGAGGAAGAAAGATGAAGAGGAAGTGAAGTAAAAGGGTAGGGAAGGAAAAAAATAAGGTATTTTTAGATATATAAAATTTATTAAAATAAAGATAGGTGGGATGTGTCAGACTAATATAATAAAACCCAATGATATATCTAAATATAAAAAATATCAAATCTTTCTACCAAGAAATTAGACTTCTATAAGGTAAAAAGAAGAGAGCCAAATATTTTAATATGACAAAGAACTACTTTCATACCAATGAAAAAAGAAAACATATTCGAGTTACTTTTCAAAAAATATATAAAATATAAAAATTTTAAGAGTCAATTAATTCTTAATGTAATTTTTTTATCAAGTTTTGAATATCTTATTCAAAAATTAATTATCTTATGTCATAGCCAATAATATTTAATTAGAGTAGACTAAACATAATTTCATAATATTCAGTATCACAACGGAGAAACCTAATATAAGAGTCACTACATCAATGATATAAACTTAAAAGAGATATCATGCCCTAATATAAGAATCACTATATCAATGATATAAATTTAAAAGAGATATCATGTCCGATATTATTAGAAACGTTAGATATATCAAAGAATGACATCATGCATATTTATAATAATGGTTAATTTTATTTATGTCCCTAAGATTTTGGCAAAATACATATGAACTTCTACTATATTTAAATTTTATCTTATATATTTTTTTATTCTTCTTATTTGATATTTTCGTTTTATTCCTTTATGATTCAAAATAAGAAAGGTATTTGATGATTTTTTAAATGGGATAGATGGTATTTAACTAAAACCTATGTAAGTGAAATTAAGCCATAGAGATTACGTCACTTGGCATGGAGTAGGTTTACCTAACTTGAAGGTCAAACACTTAAAAATGCCTGAGAGAGTTAGCTGTAAATTCATTACTCCTATAATATAAATGATGGTAGTGTGTTTCTTTTGATAATGGACAAAATCATGTGTTAAAGAGTCGGTTTCCTCTATGGTTACTCAAATCAAAAGTTAAAATGGGATCAGGGATTAGGTGGCCTACTCAAATGACAAAATCATCGCTCATTTGTTTAACCAAAGACACATGTTTTGTCTTACGTAATTGAGCACATACCGCAATGTTTAGATAGCTAGTGTCCAGTCTCACTTTGCTTTGATTTCACATGATATTGTTGAAAAATATGTCTCTGAAGTTTATACTATTTTTGAATAGAAAGTGATGGCTTTTCCTTGGGTGGAGAATTAAGCAACCTTGGTTGGTAAGCCTAAACAAGTGGTTGGCTGTTCCTTGGGCCCTTTCAATAATGTAGCAACTGTCATTCTAATTATTTCTCACCAACTCTCCCATGGAAACCATACCAACAATAAATGACCATTCATCTATTTCCCCTGTGAAAAATGCCTGATTAATAACATGGTTTTTGGCTTTTTTTTTTTTTTTTTTTTCAAAATTAAGTTTATTTCTATTTTGTTTTTCAAATTTTTGAATGTGGGTATTGTTAAAAAGTATGATAAACATATTTAATTCAAAGTTTGGAGAGTTAAATTTTTTTAAAAATTGATTATTTAACATAAATCAAAACTTGATTTGACAATAAAAGATCATAAATTCAAGTCATATCTCTATAATTTATATATTTGTTTCCTCCATTTATTTTTCCTCTCATATCCCTTCATGTGATGATCTGAGGGCAGGAGGGTATTCATCACGTGTTCTCAAACGGTATGCAAGCTTCCTATAAAATGGAAGCAAACCCCATGAACAAAAATGACAACACTCCAAGTTACTTTCATTGAAAAATATAGCAAATGAAATTTCAAAGGCAACCTCTTTTCATTGTCGACAATCTTATTAAATATTGAAGGACAGGAGGAGGGGTTTGACTTTCTTGTGGAGGAGTTTTCTACCAAAAATTGATGGACAAACTACCAAGTCCACCATATCAAAGGAACATCTATCGTGTGCAAAAAACCCTTATTTATTTATTTATTTATTTTTAAATTATATATATATATATATATATATATATATATATATATATATATATATATATATATATATATATATATATTTTAACTGTTATTCATATATTTTTTTCTGAGTAGACCAGCCTTGCAAGGCTATACTATTCAGTCTTAAGTAGCAAAATATAAAAAAATGGTTCAATAATTTTGAAATGGAATCATATCGATTATGAACATACAACTAGAAGGTAAATTTAATATATATAGTTTTTAAGTATACACTTTACAAGTCTGACATACGGTGTTTACTTCAGGATGTCGGTTGAGATGGGACACTTTTTAGCAATAATAAAATTACAATTATTTTGAGTTAATGACAAATTAAAAACTTAAATATTGATGAATAGAAGCTTGTTTGATAATGGGATTTAAAAATAATTTTTTATTTTTAAAAATAGAAAATTATTTTTAAAATTTTTTAATATTGTTTGATTATTGCTTTGTATAAATAATTTATTAAAAATAAAGTGAAATAAAGAATAATTTTTATTAAATAAGTAAGAATTGTTTTCATCAATTTTTTTAAAATTAAGGAGTTAAAACACTATAAAATTTTTGTATTTGTATTTTCTTTTTCCTACAAAAACAAAAGGAATACATGAGCCCATTTGACTATGTTTTTTAAAACTTATTTTTTAAAATTGTTTTTAAATTAAAGAATAAAAAAATATTTTTAAAAACAAATTTTAGAAAATATGATCAAATGGGCTCTAAATATTTTAAAAAACAATTTTTAAAAATTATTTTTAATTGAAAAATAGTTTAATTACTCTTATGTTAATACAAGACATTTCATTTTTCCTATCAAAAGCGTCATCAATACTGTCACAAACATCATTTTCCTATCAAAAACTTCCCAATTGATACAATTGTTATCAATTTGCTTGAATCTAGATATGTTATGTAACTTTTTCTACCATATGATTAGCTTAAGTTTTATAAAAAAAATTATATTTATTTTTGATATTTTAATTCATACGTAATGGGGAGACAGTAGACATTTTAGTGTTGTCCTTAAGTCTCCAACAGTAGTAGAGATCATTATGATCAAGTTAGCTTTCAAAACAAATCTGATAATTTTTCGAAGAGATTTCCAATAGAAAACATTCCCCAAGGAAATCCGTCACCCAATTACAAGAAATTCCTTTCATTTCTTTTCTTGAACTTTCCTTATCCAATTATGGGAGAGAAATTCTAAACCCTTAGGTACTGCTTTGTGGATAATATAGGTTTAGAAATAATAAGCTCTTCCTTTCACTTCTTTCTTTTCCCCTTTTTTTTTTCCTTCTCTTCTTGTTTGCAATTTTTTTTTCTTTTTAAGAAAATAATTTTGGAGGGAAACTATTAAAATGGTTGTTATATCCCCCTAAAACATAGAAGTAACTTAAAAGGACTACAAAAATCTTAATATATATATCCAAACTTGAACAAGATGAAAAAAGAAAGAAAAGAGAAGAAAAAGAAGGAAAAAAAGAAGGAAAAATACATAAAACTATTCCCTCTCTTAACTAGACCCTACCCAAAGCAAGCAAACTTTTAGTATGGTTGTGTAACAAACTCCTATTATCATTTTGTACAAGTGGTTTGATCAAGAGTTTAAACAATTTAAATATGATTTGATACTTTAATCTTATTCTTAGTTGTTTTATGGAATTGGAATGAGTGTTGGTAGAATCAACAGCCAATCATGTGGTAAATATACCCTTTAGGAATGAAAATCTACTCCTTGTCACTCCTTATATGTCTCAATATTTCCATCTACCCCTCTCTTCCTCTTATAGACCCACTTGCATGCTATGAGTTTTATCCCTTAGGTGTTTCTACAAGATCCCAAACTCTGTTAGAATACATAGATTTTAACTCTACCTCCATAACTCCTTGCCATAGAATAACATCATCACTGCTTATTATCTCATCATAATCCATGGAATTACTTTCATGTTCTCTGGAATTGTCTCAAAAGACTCCCCCAAATACACGAACCTATCTAGTTGTATAACAACCCTCCACTATGATGAGGCTTTTATGTGTTAGAAGTGATAGGAATGATAGGTGTAGGAACCTCTAGACCCATAGTCTTTTGTGCTAATGTGGAAATATCTTTAAGTGCTCTTCACTCAATTTCACATTTTGCCCTATTACTCACCATATAGTTTTCTTTTAGAAATTCGACATTTGTGTTAACAACTACCTTCTGGTTGACCTAACTATGAAAGTAATGTTCTCTCATTCCTTTTAGATAGCCTATAAATGTACATATCTCTAACTTTGCTTCCAACTTGTCTACTTTTGGTTTAAGCATGTGTGTTGGGCCACCTCAAAGGTGAATGTGTTGTAAACTAGGTTCATGACTTGTCCACATCTTCATGGGAGTCAATGTAGGGAATCTCGGATTACTTTATTCCCTATCCCAAGATTAGGTACATGAATTTCTTCCTAGGGCTCTAGATTCTAAAAATGGAAGCAAAAGATACATTTTTAAACATAAATGGATCTAGATTAATAGTTATAGAAACTTTACCTCATAATTGAATGTTTTCAAATCAAATCCACGCAGTTGAGATAAAGCCTAAAGTATCCAGAGGTCTCGTACACTTATGGCTTTCCGCCTAATGACTTTAACTTGATCTTAGCACTCCAAAGATGGGTCTTTGGAAGGGAGAAGGCTATGACTCTCTTCTCTTTGGATGGTGGAAGACTACTAGCTTGAAAACCCTAACCCCTAAAGGGGTATTCATAGGTTCCCTAACTAGGCTTAAGTGACTCAAGCTTATGCTAAGCTTGAGTCACTTAATCTTGGTAAGCTTGAGTCACTTAATCTAGCCCAAAATGTGTCCTAATTGATTAATTAACCCTCTTAGTCGTCTAATTAATTAATTAGCTCAACTCAAAGACTTTGTTCACTAACCATATGCAACCTTACATAATTATCAAAACACCCTTATGCACAAAATTAAACCAAAAGTCAATCCAACCCTTATAGACTATGCTATTAAGGTATATGAGATTTAGTGGGGACTACTAGGACCCATAGGAGAGCATCGGTTCCCTCGAAATTCAATTCTAAAGTTGATTCAACATCTCATTATAGAGAATCAACTACACTCCAATACCCAGTGTAAATAACAACGAGACACTAAGTGTTTGGATATGTGACTTGTTATCTATTGTATTTAGTCTTCCCATGAACTAGTGTCTATAGTCTAACAAAGTGAAAGCTATCAACTTTTCAAGACTACCTCTACTATCTTTGAGTTACAAATCCTCCTATTATGTGATTAAATGACATATTTTAGCTCACTAAAAGCATATGTCAAATTTCACTAAAGGAATTACTACGGGCCTATAGATTTCATGATCATACGTCCTTAGGATCACCTAAGAGGACACACTGTCTCAAAGTTCACGAGCAAGGACCACTAGGATCCATAGGAAAATACAAGCTTTCTTAAAATCCAATTTTAAAGTTGAATCAACACTCCACTAAAAAGAGTCAACTCACTCTAATATCTTATAATATTTACAATAGGACAAAGCTCGTGTTCGTAACCTACTATCAACTGCACACAAACCCCTATATGAACTGGTTTTGTAATCTAATGAGGTAGTGTTATCAACTTCTCCACATTACCTCTCTAATTGTTCAACTATAAATCCTCCTATTATATGATAAACTAACATACTCTAACTCACAAAGAGCATATGTCAAATTCCACTTAAGAATTACTACAACCATAATTTTCTTGATCACATGTCCTTAGGATCACCCAAGAGGACATGCTATCTTAATCCATGAGATATCATGGTGCCTCTATTGAGAATACCAATTTTCATAAGCCTCCATTAATAGTAATCCAATCTATAGGGATTATATGATCACCTTAAGGTCTTACCCATAAGTTAAAGCCTCCTATTGACTTCAACACATACTCAATATCCTCTCAAGGTTGAGATTCCATATAATATAATAGTTTGGTGAATCATAACTACTTGATAACCAATGTCAAATTTACTATAGGTCTTGTTTAATGTATAACCATACACATTAGTGCACACACCATGGGAAAGACATTCCGATGACTAAGACAAATCATCCCTCTAACTAGGAGGTAGTGCACTACATTCTCTAATAAATTACCTAAATTCATAAATTGACTATAAACTACTTATCACCTCGCAAGGGACTCATGACTTGGATTTTCTATATACCTCCTAATACACTCAAGTCATGTACAATACAAGTGATATGGTTGCGAATATTCAGATAAATAATTATTTCAAAAAGAATAATAAAGGGAACTAAAATCACAAATAAATAAGTTTATTTATAAATCTAAAATTTGTTACATCATATTATGTTTTCTAGGATTCTATCCCAACAATACACATTAGTATACTTATCATGGGAAATTCATTTGGAAGACCAAGACAAGTCATTTATCCAATTAGGAAGTAGTGCTCTATAGCCTCAAATAGATTCCCTAAATTCATGAACTAGTTGTGAACAATTCATTAACTTGTAAGAAACTCGTAACTTGGATCTTCTATGCAACTTCTAATGCATCCAAGCCATGTACAATGCTAATGATGTTGACCTAAATGCTCAATTAAACCACAATACAAAAGATAGTTAGTGAAGTGAAATTGTTACATAATGTCATTAAGGGGTTTGTCCTAACAAATATTCCAAACTATTGTTAGTAAGCCATAACCTTATAATTTTCTTTTATGTTTGATCTTCAATCAAGGTTTTCCACTATCTACTAGGCTTGAAAGCTAGGTTATTATGTTTTAACAAATAAGCTTATACTTTTCTAGAGAAATCATTTATGACAGTAATGAAGTATCTAATATCCTCAAATAAGAAACTCTTGCAAGCCCAAAAAATTTCATAATGTAAATAATCCAATGTTTTTTATAATATAGACAAAAGTAAACAATTTACCCTTCTTTGCTCATCAAACACACAATGTCCACATATGCTTAATTTTCTAATTTGTCCATTCCTAAGAAAACCTTGTCTACTTAACTTAATTGGCTTCTCTCACTAACACGATCAAGCTTGAAATGCCAAACTTTAGTAGAGTTTTTTTTTTTTTTCCCAAAAACTAAATTAGTATGATTTGTGACAGACTTTTCTTCTTACACCCTTTAGAAATCTTGAGAGCTCCACCTTCAACTATGAAAATGCATCCTTTTTTATCCAACAATCCAAAAAAAATTATATTTCTCTTGAACTTTGATACACGCCTTACATTGTTCAAGATTTTGATAGAATAAATTGGGGCTTAAATATATATGTGTTCTAATTGCACATAAATAACATGATTTAAATGATAAATGAGGCTCAAGTCATCTAATTTAACTTGAATTGGTTCTAGAACCCATGGGTCTAATATCTATTTTGAGCTTAATTTTAGGGTAGAATGATGTCCTAACTTAGTCCATGATTTTTACATCATGTAATATATAATATAACCGCTAGAATCATATGTTTTAAGATATCAGTTTGGATGGTTTTGATACTCTTAATGTATAATTGATCCAGGAATACATAAAGGTGCTATCAAAGAAAAAAAGTACCAATTTTCATTATGATTTTGGAAATTAAGGGGAAAAAAACACTATTCAACCAAAGATTTACCAAGTTCTAAAAGATTATTTATTATCCTTTAATAATTAGCTGTGACTATAGAATAAAATATTTAATCTAATCTTTAAATGTGCAACAATTCATCCTCAACTTTATATTTAGACAAACAGACAGAAAAGCAAAACATTTGGTAGACATGAAGCATCCCAACCCTTGCAATGGAGAATTGGCATCAATTGAATGACAAAAAAGCAAAATATTTGGTACACATGAAGCATCCAAACCCTTGCAATGGAGAATTGGCATCAATTGAATGGCAAAAATGCAAACTATTTGGTTGACATGAAGCATCCAAACCCTTGCAATGGAGAGTTGACATCAATTGAATGACATTAATAGAATCTGGGAAATAAACCCAATAGAGAATAATATAGTTCATTATTCTTATCAAAACTATACTAAAGACATAATTAGCATTACTTATTTCAAAGCAAAAATATTAATTTAACATGTCATCCATGAAGACACCTAACAAAGAGATTAAGGAATCTCACCTACAATTGCCCCTTTTACTTTGGCCTTTTGGATCATCTCAAAAGTAAATTTGGAGGTGTCATACTAGAACCAACAACCAAAGCTTTTATTACATCATCATATGATGAGCTTGGTAGGCATATATACTTCTTATACATAAAGCTTCAAGTATTCATCCATTCGCTTGTAATTAACTTCCGGATAGAGCTTTGTAGCCTCTTCTCCCCCTTCTCCGATTTCAAAGTTTGTTAAACAACCCTCGTAGTAAATGTGATAGAAATGTCCTACCCCAACTTGGCTTGCATAGTCCATACCTACAACATACCATGCATATATGGAAAGAATAAAAACAAGTACTAAACTAAAAGAGAACAAATAAATACTTGTAGATGAATGAATGTAATGTAAAGTTGGAAGTTATTATTTCTCAGTTATAACCTTTCATAGAGGCTAGAAAGTCTTCTTTGGAGATGCTAGACTTGTCTAATGTCTTCCCTGTGAGTTTTTCCCACATCTCAACTATTTGCCTTTGGGAGAGAATGTTCTCTGGTGGTCTGATGTAAACTGTCTTGTTCAATGTACGAGGATCATCTATTGTTTTGATTGCGTATGTTGCAACATCATCTTCATCCACGAAAACCGCTGTATAATACCCCGTAAAACCGGTTCATATACACACAATCGTATTGCAAATAATTAAGTTGTATCACAAAATTTTATAATTAATTGTAAGTACCTTTGACATTGCCATCTCCATATAGACAAACCTTTTCCTTTGGAGGGGTGAGGGCAGCCATTTGAGAGAGGTTAGGAACAAAGTAGCCTGCAAAGCAGTTGGCAGAAACATAAGTGTGGGGAATTTTGGCTTCTTCTAGGGCCTTCCTCACAATCATCTTCTCATCAAATGACACTCTTCCTGGTTCAAGTGCATCTCCCATTCTGGATGGGTCCATTCCAAACTCTGAAGGCAAGAATCGCTACCAAATTTTTTTGCTCAAAATTAGTATCAATCTTAGAGTTTGATATTGATAGAATTTATAATGCAGGCCCATCAAAAGAGTGGGGAAATTACTAAGAGTCAAAAGCCAAAGGTGTCACATGCTAGGGGGGCATGGGTGGCCTAGTATGGAATAAAGAAAGAAAAAAGTAAATGAGAGTGACACTGAGATTGTCTGTGGACCAGACCCTATGCTCCATCACTCCTTTGGACACTTTTTGCATAGGACAAAATATATTGTCTCATAATTCAAGATATTGAAATACAATTCGAGTTAGAATTCAGAGAAAAATAATATTTTAACCCAATAGAAATATTATTTTTGCTACTTAATAATCTATGTATTTGAAATTAATTCATTTATACCTTCAAGACATAAAAATATTGAGATTAAATAAATAAATAGAGTATTTTATATGCTAATTATGACTTTAGGAATAGAGTTTGACTTTATTTGGATTATTAAATAAATAGTCTAGGTGGTCCAATGATTATAAATATAGAAAAAAAACAAAATAATAACCACTACGGAATGTCTTTTAGTTTAATTAGTATTATAACTTTTGATTTTTTAGCAACTTGGGCAAATTGATTAGTTGATTGTTTAGCTGTGTCAAATTCAAATTAAGAAATAATTAATCCAAGTCTAATTTCTCCTAATCTCTAATTTAAAGTACTCAATTTAAGTCCAACTCAACTTAATTTTTTTTAAGATCAAATTGAATTTGAGTTGGTTGACTTATATTTGAGTTGATGGAATTATATCATTTAAAATTCATTTATAATGTTTTTAAAAAACTTTTTTATATATATATTTATACTAAAATTTAAATAGTAAATAAAATAAAATATCAAGATAGTAAAAATAAATAAAAATATATTTTTATATTTTTCTAAAAAAAATGAAAATACATATATAATATAGTTATAGTTTGATATTTTTTTGAAAAAAAAATATAAGAAGAAAATGAACATTATTATATAGGATGATATATCTTAAAATATTATAAAAATATTAAATTGGTTTAGATTGTTTAAATCTTGATCGAATTTAACCCAAATTAAATGTAAATTAAATAAATTTAATCCAAACCCAATTGAATTATAAAAATATTTTCCCAAATCCACACATACTTTAAGTTGAGTTCAGATTTGATCGGGTCATTATTTCTCAAGTTATTTAGCTTAGTGTTTTTCTTCATCCTCTAAAAACACTTCCTAGTACTAGAAATTGATCACGTGTTATTTTACCCTTTATTTTTTTCCATTCCCTAATAAAATAAATATTATACAATAAGTTCTCAAGAATACAAATTCGAAGGCATGTCTCTAAAACACATAAGAGAATGGTTCATACAAACATTAATTTTTAGTTTCTAGAATACAAGTTCTCGTCATAGGCCTCTATCGAGAATATGAATGCTTAGTCAAATGTGAGATCACTTTATTGACAAGGGTTCAGGGAACTTGGATTCTTTTAGAAGGTTCACACCACCTTTTCTTTTTACTCCTCTGTTGTCAAGACGCTGGCCCCTAGTGTGTGGTTTCCGTTTTTCTCGTATGGGCCATGACTTACTCGATTCTACTTTTCTACTTCAGAAGATAGGCAACCTTCTTTGACCAACCACAATTTTTCTGGTGTTAGTTTGACCGAGAAGGATAGAAAGTAAATAAAGAGCTAATTTAGACCTTAATTAAAACATCTCCTTTAGTAAATTATACCAAACTTTGCAGAGGTTCTAAAAGGAAATATATATATATATGTACATACCTGAATGTTTCCAGCTTCTTTGATGGCGTCGACAAGTTTGAGCTGCAACAAAAGGTTGTGAGACCTGAAATGAACCCCAGACATGGTGCAGATCACCACATCTACTTTCTTCACAGCTTCTACCAGACTCTTATGATCTGCAACGGACCCCTCCACAAGGGTAGCCCCCTTGGCCTTGAAGGACAGCAGCATCTGCAGTTTGTCGATGTCCATACCGATCTCCGGGCGTTGGAGGACAAAGGTGGGATGGCCTTGGGCTAAGCTTGCCTTCACCATCCTCCTTCCTAGATACCCTGTGCCACCCACAACAAGAACCTTGCTCTTTTCCATCTTCTCTTCTATTGTTTTGCCTTCCACACCCACAAATATATGGAGGATTTAGCAATGGGATCAATGGTTTTCTACTTTTTTTGAAGCAAATTAGGTTGGGTTAGACCCCAACAATAAGGCCAAGAACCCTATATATGATATAATAATATTAAAATAAAGATGATAGAGATAGTCATAAAAGTGGAGCCGCAGACATTTCAAAATAAAAGTGGAGCCACATGAATTTCAAAATAGAAAGGGAAGTAGGATTTGATTCATTAATATAAAAATATATAGAAAAAAGAATCTCATATTTTTTAAATTAGTATTATTTTTATCTATTTAAAAATAATGTAAAATATATATATTTTTTAACGAGTTATGTCATTATTTTTAAAAATATCATTTTACTTGTCATGTTATCCAAATCAATTGATAATTACACTCCTCCATTTAAATGTTTTCATTTCTTTTAATAATAATAATAATAATAATAATAATAATAATATTATTATTATTATTATTTTCTTGTTTTATTATTTTATTAATTGGGATTTTCATTTTCTAGAAACAAACGCTTCGAATTCTTATTTTAGTTTCCTAAAAATTTAGGAAATATTATGCAAAAAAAATCCTATTTAAATAGGATTAATATTTTTTCTTTATTTCCTAAAATTTTAAGAGAAAATATTGTCAAACAAATCCTATTTAATCATAATTACCAATTCAAAAAGTAATAAGGTTGTTTATTAAATAATAAATAATAAATTTAATTATATATATATATATATATATATATATATATATATATATATATATATATATATTCATTCATTATGATTAGTTTATTTAATATAAATATTTATTTATTTATTTATTTTTATACCATATATCAAAGTACAATAATATTATAAAATATTTTATATCTTAAAAACACTTACAATAAATTTTATTCTCTATTATATTAAATAATTGTTAATATTATATAATAAATACAAATTTATTATTGGTTTATTTATTATAAAGAATATGAATTTATTTTTAACTTATTAATATTAAAATAATTTTTTTTTTTAATTCTTATTTTATGATATTTCTAGAGAAAAAAAAAATCTCAAATAATAAAATAATAATTACAATAAATCTAGAAGGAATTAAAAGATTTACATGGTGGAGTCTAATTATCAATGGATTTGAATGACATGACAAATAAAAGAGTATTTTTAAAAATAATTAGATTATTAGTTAAAAGTGTATATAGTTTAAATTATTTTTAAATAAATAAAGATAATATTAATTTAAATTTTTTGAGATTTTTTTATATACTTTTATATGAGTGAATCAAATTCAACTTTTCTCAAATAAAAAACTATATTTAATTATTTTTTATTTAAAAAAAAAATTGCCACGCACTAGGAACAGCCATCTCCACTTTCCTTCTGTTTTCTCGTGAGAAAAGTGAAAACAGTAGAGTTTGGATCGTGAGAAATTAAATAAAATAAAATCAATTATTATTTGTTATTTGTCCTGCACGGTACGTAGCCAGCAAAGAGCATCGACAAGTGTAGGAAGATCGTTCGCCTGGCTGGTCTTCCACTCTATTCCGGGCCCCGGCCCGCAAATACAATGTTTCCGTTCACGATTCATGGTTGATTGATTGAAAGTGTTGAACCACATCCTAAATATATAATTTATATATTATTAAAATTTAAAATATTTATAAAAAAGTAAATTTATAAAAAAAAAATTAAAAATTAATAATATTTATTTGTTTAATATTATCATATTAATATATAAATATATTAATATTTTAATATTTTATTAAATAAAATATATATAATATTTAAATATGAAGTTATTTAATTTAATATATATATATATTTAAAAGTAACATATTTAATTATTTCATAGTTTTAAAAATATTATATTATTTTACTTTAAATTATTTGCATTTTTATTATTATAAAAATTTTGGGAAGAATCTATTTTATGTAGTTGATGTAGAAAGATTTGCACAAGTCACAATGGTCGGCATGATTTCTTAAGCTTAATGTTACGTGGTCGAATCCGCATGTTGCATTTTATTCTCCCAGTTTTCAGAACAGTTCCACATCGATATGGCATGATATTGTTGGCTATGGCTGTGGCTTATGCAGTGGCTCACTTCCCTGATTTAAGCCCAATAGTGTGGCCCATTTTGGCCAAAAGAATTCAGGCTCGAACCGACAGCCCGTTCACCAAGTCACTGGTCCAACTGCCGGGTCGTCCGGTTCGACGGCGGTTCATGACCCATCCATCTCAAAATGTCGACCCAAACCGGATTTGGCTAGGTCGGTCCATTTTTAAAACAATGTGCAAATATTAAAATTGATAATTTTTAAATATGAAGAAAATACCAAAATCTCAGTCATTGGATTTTGTGAATACATCACAAATGATTTTTCAATACTATGAGAATTTGTTTGATATTGTTCTTACTGAAACTATTTTTAGTAGAAATTTTTTCTCTTTTAAAGTGTTTTGAGGAGAAATTATCAAGTATTGTTTCTCCATCAAACATCACAAAGATTTTTCCAATACTAAAAATAATTTTTCAAAATTTTTAAAGTGTTTTCTAAATTTTATCGAATACCTAATTTTTTTGTCAAAAATATTTTTTAAATTAAAAGTATTTCCTAGAATCATTGTTAAACGAAATCTTAATATTAAAATTTCATAAAGCGTTTTTAGTATTTCTAACACTTAAAAAAATAAAAAAAAATTAAGTAAATGCTTTTTAGAATTATTATCAAACAGATCCTTATGATGTGTTTAACATTCTTTCTTTTTGAAGTATTTTTAGTTAAAATATTTTTTAAAAAAGTGTTTTTAAAAGAATCACTTGTCAACTATTTCTCTTAAAAACACTAATGATGATTTTTTAATACTAAAAGTGATTTTTCAAAATTTTAAAAGTGTTTTTTAAAATATGTTTCACGGTGATTTTAAGAAGTGTTTCTATCATTTCTAATACTTGAAAATTTTTATTTTTTAAGTGTTAAAAAAATTAAAAACACTTTCTAAAATCATCGTAAAACACACTTTTAGTTTATGAACATAAATTTGAAGAAAAAGTTTTCTACTAAAAAATTAATAATGACTTTCAAAACCATCTTCCTCACTGTTTTTAGGGCTAAAAGGACTTTACATTAATATACAAACATTAAAGGTTTGTTTGGTAATACTTTGAAAATAGTTTTTAAAAAATAATTTTTGAAATAATAGTTTTTAAAAATAGTTTTCAAATGATTTTATGGCTAAAATTTTATTTGAGAACTTAAATATGATAAAATAAAATAAAAATCTCAACTAATTATTATCTCATACAGGTGATATTGTACACTTATAAATACAAAAGTTCTCAAAATTTCTCTCATACTTTCAATTATAGTCTAAAATACTTTACAATAAAATTAACAATAAAAACATATCAAATTTATTTTAAAATAAAATTATTCAAAAAATAAACCACTTTTAAAATAAATTTTCAAAATCTCTTTTGTGTTAGAAGTTTATCAAACTTGTTTTTCTAATCTAGAAAACTGTTTTTTTTTTTTTTTTACCATAAAATCTGCCTTTAGTAAAAATTCCAAACACTTTGGATTTTGTGGTATTCTATAAAAATGGTTAAAGCAAAAGGCCAAGAAATTTTAGGAAAACTGTACAATGTTTCAACCTAATAAACATTCATCCAAGCACAAGTTTCAATGAGTTTTACTATATTTGAATTTATTTATTATTGTTTTTTAAAGTAAAGGGAGTTGTTGGTCCAATAACTACAAAAATAAAATAAAATAATTAAAATAAAACAAAAGAATAACCAATACTGAATATTTAGTAGTTTGTTTAGGTGAAGGTTACATTGGAGGAGCAAATAGTTAATATTTTCATCAAAGGAGTCAATAGCTAATATTTTTACTAAAATTGTAATATCATATATCATATAGGAGAGAAACTATATAAGTACGAACTCTTTTTATGTATGTAGACACATTTTAAAGTCACGAGGGTCCCTTAAATCTAAAACAGGCAATATCTATCCGATTGGGTATGAATCATAAATGGTATAAAAACCAATTCTCGAACTTGATGTGGGATTTGTTTGGCTTCATAAAGGGTGTTTGTTTGTTTAGTCTTATAATCTCATGGAACACAACGAGAATATTATGTCTGCATGAAGGATGTTTATGATATTTTACATTGAATAGAGGAGAAAGTTGTTAATATTATATAAATATGAGTTTTTTTTTTTAATTTTGTAAATGCATTTTAAAACCGTGAGGGTCTTTTAAGCCCAAAATGAAGAATATCTATAGGATTTGGTGCAGATTGTTACAAAAACTTTATCTTCAGAGAAACTTATTCATTTTTAAAGGCTTTTAGGAGTAGAAGATGTCACATTAGAGGGAAGATTGTTACATAATGTATTAATGTTGTATTGTTATGCAATAGTCTAGCTCACTCCTTACTTTTGAGGAAGCAATTTTTGAATGCCCATGTAATTGTGCCAAAGGAAGCTTAAGTGCCCTTGTACCATGTTTGAGCCTCACTTATGTAAAAATTTATTTTTTTATCTTTAAAATCTGTTTGGAAATTATCCATCCATATAGAGAGATTTACTTGATTCAACCCGGTCCTCACCTAATATCACTAAGTATGAATAATATAATTTTTTTTTCTCTTTCTTTTTTTTTTTTTTTTTCTCTACATGAATGAACTTACCCCCAAATATTCTCAAACAATAAGATACTGTGTACTCCATATTTTGAGGAAAAACAAAATAAAAAAGAGAAATTCTAAGTGTGAATCCCGAAGGAAAAAACAGGTCTGTGAAAAATCGAGTCTAGTTCCGGGGGTTAGGTTACTTATTGGGAAAATACTGTGGTGAGCCATAGCACCCTTTTAAGCCCGTATACGTACGACCTCTACTAAAAAAATTAAGAAAATTATGACAATTAATTAATTAACTATGGATATCAAGAAAAATAATTAATATACAAACCATGGTGAAAATCAATACATATAAAAAATAATAATGAAATCTAATTGCAAAAATAAACAAAATAAATTACAAGAGAATTATGTAAAATGATTTATTGAACTAAAAAAAATATTTCAAAAAAATCAATTTTCAGGAAATTTCAGAGAATTTTGTTAAAAATAATTTTTTTTCAATTTATTTATTTACAAAAAAAAATCAATTTATTTTCTCAATTTCATTTGTATTCAATTTTTTTAAAAAAAAACTATTTACACTTATTATATTAAAAGAATTTATTACAAAATTTCAATTTGGGTACAAAAATTATTTTTACTTGATTTTACTAGAATTTAATGAATTTTTACAATTTATTTACAAAAGTATTTTAATTCATTTTCATTTAAAAAAAAGTGATTTTTACAATTTATTTAAAACAACATAACTTTATTTGTAAAAGAAATTTTAATTAAAAAAAAAACAAAAATTTAAATCCTCTATTTCTAAAAAAACACTTTTAATCTCATTTTAATTGAGAAAAAAGAATTTATTTTTTAAAAAAATATTTTTTTGGATAATTTTATTAAAAATAATTTTTGGGACAATTTTATTTACAAAATTTTTTTGTTAAACAAATAAATTTATGGACAATTTTCTAAATGCATTTTCCTGAACTTTTATAAATAAAAAAGAAAAGTTTCTTCTATTAAAAAAAATATTTTAAAATTAGTATTTTATTAGAACATATTTATTGAATTATTCCTCTCATTTAAATAAAATTTTTAGTTTATTTGATGTTTAATTTTGTACATACTTAATAAATATATACAAATAAATATTTATAAACCTAATAAAAATAAAATAGTGAGAAAAAAAAAAAAAAAAAAAAAAAGAGAATGGCGGTATTTTTTAGGTCGTCCAGCTGCCAGCCTTCAGAGAGAGAAAAATGGAGGGCCCCTCAAATGGGAAGAGTGGAAAATCCGTGGGAAGAAGAGAAATCCCATGAAAAAAAATGAAAATTATGGCAGAAAGGTGAGGGGGGCATGTCCCATGACGTGGGAGGGATGGGGTAGGTGAGAGTAAGTAGGGGAGAGAGAGGACTGAGAAAAGAGAAATGAAGGAAATAAAATAATAATAATAATAATAATAATAATAATAATAAAATTAATAATTAGATAGTAAGTGGGTTAAAAATAATTATAATATAATTGGGATTTAAAAATTAAGGATAAAATTAAACTTAAAATTAATATAAAAATAAAAATAGGATAAAATTTGGGATCTACTTATACTCATACAAAGCTTAATGTACAAGAAGAGAAAAACAATGACAAAAAAATTTATGTCTCTCTCATAAAAATCTTCCCAATAAGTAAAAAAATAAATCAATATCTCCACTTTTGAAAATAATTACAAAATATCTCACACATGTGACCATCAAAATCAATCATTTGTATAATCAGTAATTTTTTTCCTCCTTTTTGTCAAGAAAAAAAAAATGAAAAAGAATCAGCATAATTACACATTGGTGAATCAAATCATATATTATGGAATGCCATGAAACATGGGTAAGTAATAAAAGCAATAGGCATTAAAAATGGACACTTGATTTTTGAAAAAAAAAACCACTTCCTCATAGCAATTTTAATCCTAAAAATTCATCTAAATGAATTAAATATATTTAAAAGAGTACAAAAATATGATTATATGTGTCTATGATTAGTTTTTTATTTAAAATATTTATATTTTTATATCCATGATTAAATCTCTTGTATGTATATAAAGGTTGTTTAATTCCATAAACTTGATTATGAACTACTCATCATCTTACAAGGAACTCATGACGTAAATCTTCTATACGATATTTAATACACCAGAATTATATACAATACAAATGATGTATAAGTGAACAATTAAGGATACAATAAAAATAACAAATCATGACAAATAGATTTATTAATGAAATTTTATTTTACTATATCATATCATATTTTTCAGTGTTCTATCCTAATAGATTCCAACCCTTAGCAATGGAGAACTCGATTCAATTGAATCACATTAATAGAATCTAAGAAATAATTCTAAAAGTGATCTAATAAGACCCCAATAATGTAGTTAATTGTTCTTTTAAAACTATGCTAAATGGCATAATTAATTTTATTTATTTCAAAACAAGATTATTAATTTAATATGTGATCCACAAAGACAACCCAACCAAGAGCTTAAGTAGCTGTAGACGCCATATATGATTGATTTAATGGTTATATATATATAGCCCCTTTTACTTTGGCCTTTTGCATCATCTTAAAGTAAATTTTGGTGGTATTATTTTAGATTCGGTTTGGCAGTTATTGTAAAAATCATTTTTAACTTAAAAAGAATTTCTTGAAAAAAAATAAATTAGGTGTTTAGTAAAATTAACCAGAAAATATTTTTAAAATTTTGAAAAATCACTTATAATGTTGGAAAATTAACAACTTGTGTTATGTTTTGGAAAAACGCTTAAAGTGTGTTTGATAGTAATTTTAAAAAGTATTTTTAGCACTTGTAATACTTGAAAGATAAAAATTTTAAAATGTTAAAAATACTAAAAGTGTTTCCAATAATTATTGTGAAATGAACTCTTAGATAAATGATTCTCCTACAACCAATTTCTACAAAAATGCTTCCATTAAAAATACTTGAAAGAAAAACACTTTCAAATGCATTCTTATCGACATAGGAGAACCGATACCCCAACTCCAAAGCTTTTATTTCATCACCATATAATAAGCTTTGGTAGAGAGACATGCATACTTCTTACACATAAAGCTTCAGGTATTCATCCATTCGCTTGTAATTGACCTCCGGATAGAGCGTTGCAGCTTCTTCTTGTAGGGAATTAAACCGAATTCCCAACCCGTGAGAAACAAAAAATTAGAGAAAAACAAACGCCAAAGAAAAACAATCACACGCACAAGACAGTATTTACGTGGTTCGGCAATTTGCCTACATCCACGGAGTTGCAGGGATATCACTATTATCAGGGAAGAATACAGAGTACAACCATAGCGGCTACAATATTCTCTCTCTATATATAACATGGCAACCCCACCATACTAAAAAACCCTAATTACAAAAGGTGGTTCCACAATGGGCTAAACGGGCCCAACAGGCCTCAATAAATCTCCCATTAAAAAGCCATGCAATATTATTTGGGTCGGGTCGTCAAACCGGATCAAACAAAACTAGGCTCCACAAAGCCCAACAAATCTCCCACTTGGAGACTAGTCCAATCACCAACATCAAACCGCTATCCTTCAAGAAACAATCCCTCATCCCTACAACTCATCCTCCTGTCCTCAAGCTAGAAGACCAATTGAAGCTGCGCACAGCTTCAACTTCTCAATAGTGACACCCTTAGTCAACATGTCTGCAGGGTTCTTAGATCCACAAATCTTCTCAAGTATTACCAGTTTATCTTCAACAAGATAACGGATAAAGTGGTATTTTGTTTGTATATGTTTCGACTTTGAATGAAAAGCCGAATTTTTGGCAAGAAAAATTGCACTCTGACTGTCACTGTGTAGAATGCCCATCTCCTGCTTCTTACCCAATTCATCTAAGAAACCATGTAGCCAAATCATCTCCTTTCCAGCTTCAGTTGCTGCAACATACTCAGCTTCTGTAGTAGACAAAGTAACAATCTTCTGTAGATTTGAAACCCATGATATAGCTGTACCACCTAGAGTAAAAACAAACCCAGTAGTACTCTTTCTACTATCAATATCACCAGCAAAATCAGCATCTACATAACCCTGCAATTTCAAACTTGCACCTGTGAAGCAAAGACATGTATCTAATGAACCCTTCAGATATCTTAGAATCCACTTGACTGCCTCCCAATGCTGCTTTCCAGGCCTACTCATGAATCTGCTCACAACTCCCACTGCATGTGCAATGTCTGGCCTTGTACACACCATAGCATACATCAAGCTACCAATAGCTGAGGCATAGGGCACCTTGCTCATATGGTCCCTTTCTTCTTCTGTCTTCGGTGACTGTTCTTTGCTTAGTTTGAAATGGCTCCCCAAGGGTGTGCTCACTGGTTTAGCTTCATTCATGTTGAACCTGCTGAGAACTTTCTTCACATACTCTGATTGTGAAAGCTTCAATGTACCATTAGCCTTATCTCTAATGATTCTCATACCAAGGATTTGCTTTGCAGCTCCCAAATCCTTCATTGCAAATTGTTTGGACAATTGCTTCTTCAGATTATTAATCTTCTCAATGTCAGACCCTGCAATAAGCATATCATCCACATACAACAGTAATATGATGTAAGAATTGTCAAAAGACTTAACATAGCAACAGTGATCAGCTTCACATCTCTTGAACCCAATTCTATGCATAAAACTGTCAAACTTCTTGTACCACTGTCTAGGAGCTTGTTTAAGGCCATACAAGCTCTTTCTTAGTTTGCAGACTAAACTCTCTTGTCCCTGAACAATGAACCCTTCTGGCTGAATCATGTAAAGGTCTTCCTCCAAGTCACCATGAAGGAATGCTGTCTTCACATCTAACTGTTCAAGATGTAAGTTTTCTGCAGCCACCATTCCAAGTACAAGTCTAATTGTTGACATCTTCACAACTGGAGAAAATATCTCTGTGTAGTCAATGCCCTCCTTCTGCTGGAACCCTTTAACAACTAATCTGGCCTTGTAACGTTTACTACCATCATGCTCATTCTTTATTCTGTATACCCACTTGTTGTGCAAAGCCTTCTTTCCTACTGGCAATTCAGTCAATTCCCATGTCTGATTCCCTAACAAAGAATCCATCTCATCCTTCATGGCTAACTCCCACTTGCTTGAATTCTCATCTTGCAAGGCTTCATCATAACACTCTGGCTCACCACCATCAGTCAACAGGAGATAATTTAAAACAGGTGAATAACGCTGCGGAGGTCTAATGTTCCTGGAAGATCTGCGAACTTCAACTACAGGTGTACTCAGATCTACCTGTGAATTTACATTCTCCTTATCTTCTTCACCCCCCTTCTGGACAGTACTTTCAGTCAATTCATCTAAGTTGACAAACTTAGATTTCTTTTGATCTATCTCTGTAACATCTGACACTACAGTTGACCTGTCCTTGTACATAACCTGTTCATTAAATATCACATTTCTACTTCTGATGATTTTCCTGTTTTGTTCATCCCAAAACCTATAGCCAAATTTCTCATCACCATAGCCAATGAAAAAACATATTTTTGACTTTGCATCAAGTTTGCTACGAGCATCAGAATCAATATGAACATAAGAAACACAACCAAAAACTTTTAAATGTGAAAACTTCACCTCTTTACCGCTCCAAACCTCCTCAGGAAGTCTGAACTCCATGGGAACTGATGGTCCTCGGTTTATCAGGTAAGCTGCAGTGCTAACAGCATCAGCCCAAAAAGTTTTTGGTAGTCCAGCATGCAACCTCATACTTCTAGCACGCTCATTGAGAGTTCTATTCATGCGCTCAGCCACACCATTCTGCTGTGGTGTCCCAGGAATGGTCTTCTCCATCCTAATTCCCTGTGCAGCGCAATACTCACTGAACCCTCCATCTATGTACTCTCCTCCATTATCTGACCTCAAACATTTTACTTTCAAACCTGTTTCTGTCTCAACCATGGCCTTCCACTTCTTAAAAGTTTCAAATACATCAGATTTATTTTTCAGAAAATAAACCCATACCTTTCTACTTGAGTCATCAATAAAAGTGATGTAGTACCTTGAACCTCCTAGGGATGCAACCGGAGAAGGCCCCCACAAATCAGTGTGTACTAGTTCCAATTTTTCAGCCTTCGGTGTCCTGCCAGTTTTCAAGAAGCTCACCTTTTTTTGCTTTCCTAAGATGCAACTTTCACACATGTCAAAATCAATGGACTTCAATTCTGGTAGTTTTCCTTTTGACAGCAACATCTTCATCCCTTTCTCACTCATGTGACCAAGTCTGCGGTGCCATAGGCTTGTATCAGTACTTGCATCAGCAACTGCAATTGTGTCTCTTGGACATGAGGTCATATACAGAGTACCAGTCTTCTTTCCGCGAGCCAATACCCTAGCTCCCTTTGTAACCTTCCAAGTACCACCAACAAATAGTATTGCATGTCCTTCATCATCAAGTTGTCCAACAGAAATCAGATTCCTCCTCAGGTCAGGAATATGTCGAACCTTCTCCAGTAACCAAACAGACCCATTGGGCAAAGATATCCGGACGTCTCCCAGACCCACAACATCCAAGGCTGAACCATCAGCCAAATACACCTTACCAAAATCACCTGCAACATAATTCTGTATGATTTCTCGGTGTGGAGTGGTATGAAACGAAGCTCCTGAATCCAAAACCCAATCATCAAGTGGACTGTCTACTGCAAGAAGTAATGCATCTTGTACCTCTTCTGTTACAGCATTAGCAGAATCATCTTCATTCTTCTTCTTAGGGCTTTTGCATTGCCTTTTAAAGTGACCTGGTTTCCCACAATTCCAGCATTGTACTTGTTGGCCTGATCTAGATTTGCTTCTGTTCCGATTAGAATTTCTGGAATTTGATCTACCCTGATTTGAATTTCTGTTATTACCTCTACCTCTTGTCTCAAGGTTTAGGGCAGAACCAGATCCTGAGGTTTCACCTGCATCTCTTCGGCGAATCTCCTCAGCCAGAATTAAATCTCGTATATCATTGTACTTGAGCTTTTCCTTTCCCGTAGAATTGCTTACTGCCATCCTCATTGCCTCCCAACTGTTTGGCAAAGAAGCCAAGACGATCAGAGCACGAATCTCATCATCAAAATCAATTTCTACAGACGACAATTGATTTGTGATTGTATTAAATTCATTCAGATGTTGTGCTACTGATGCATTCTCTGCCATCTTCAAATTAAACAATTTCTTCATCAGATGCACCTTATTGTTTGCGGACGGCTTTTCATACATACCGGACAAAGCCTTCATCAAATCTGCTGTGGTCTTCTCCTTTACAACATTATGTGCAACAGACCTAGACAGAGTTAACCTAATAACTCCTAGAACCTGTCTGTCAAGAAGCGCCCATTCCTCAGCCTTCATACTCTCAGGTTTTGTCCCCAAAAGAGGTAGATGCAATTTCCTCCCATAGAGATAATCTTCAATCTGCATCCTCCAATACGCAAAGTCTGTGCCATCAAACTTTTCTATTCCAGACGCCTTTCCTGCTTCCTCTGCCATTGCTCCCACTCAAAACCTAACCCTAGGCTCTGATACCAGTTGTAGGGAATTAAACCGAATTCCCAACCCGTGAGAAACAAAAAATTAGAGAAAAACAAACGCCAAAGAAAAACAATCACACGCACAAGACAGTATTTACGTGGTTCGGCAATTTGCCTACATCCACGGAGTTGCAGGGATATCACTATTATCAGGGAAGAATACAGAGTACAACCATAGCGGCTACAATATTCTCTCTCTATATATAACATGGCAACCCCACCATACTAAAAAACCCTAATTACAAAAGGTGGTTCCACAATGGGCTAAACGGGCCCAACAGGCCTCAATAAATCTCCCATTAAAAAGCCATGCAATATTATTTGGGTCGGGTCGTCAAACCGGATCAAACAAAACTAGGCTCCACAAAGCCCAACACTTCTCCCTCTTCTCCAATCTCAAAGTTCGTCAAACAACCCTCGTAGTAAATGTGATAGAAATGTCCTACCCCAACTTGGAATGTGAAGTCCTGACCTACACCATAGAAAGAATAAATGCATGTAGATAAATGAATGTAAAGTAAAGTTGGAAGTCAATATTTCTCATTTATTACCTTCCATAGAGGCTAGAAAGTCTTCTTTAGAGATGCTAAACTTGTCTAGTTTCTTCCCCGTGAGCTTTTCCCATATCTCAACTAATTGCCTCTGGGAGAGAATGTTTTCTGGTGGCCTAATGTAAACTGTCTTGTTCAATGTACGAGGATCATCTATTGTTTTCATTGTGTATGTTGCGATATCATATTCCTCCACGAAAACCGCTGCGTAATACCCCGTAAAACATGCACATATATACTCCATCATCATGCAAAGAGTTAATTTGTATCACAAAATTTTATAATTAATTGTAAGTACCTTTGACATTGCCATCTCCATATAGACAAACCTTTTCCTTTGGAGGGGTGAGAACACCCACCTGACCTAGGCTCGGAACAAAGTAGCCTGCAAAGCAGTTGGAAGACACGTAAGTGTGGGGGATGTTGGCTTCTTCTATGGCCTTCCTCACAATCATCTTCTCATCAAATGTTACTCTTCCTGGTTCAAGTGCATCTCCCATCCTTGCTGGGTCCATTCCAAACTCTGAAGGCAAGAATCGCTACCAAAATTTTGTACAAAATTAGTATCGATCTTATATTTTGATATCGATAGAATTATTAGTACAGACCCATCAAAAGGGTGAGGAAATTACTAGGAGTGGTTGCCAAAGGTGTCACATGCTAGACCCTTGTTCCCTTGTTTTTAATGCGATGTGCAAATATAACCTTCTTTATGTATCAAAATTAAGACTATATATACATATATACCTTAATGTTTCCAGCTTCTTTGATGGCCTCGACAAGTTTGATCTGCAACAAAATGTTGTGACTCCTGAAATGGACCCCAGACATGGTACAGATTACCACATCTACTTTCTTCACTGCTTCCACCAGACTCTTATGATCTGCAAAGGAGCCCTCCACAAGGGTAGCCCCTTTGGCCTTGAAGGACAGCAGCATCTGCAGTTTATCGATGTCCATACCGATTTCCGGGCGTTGGAGGACGAAGGTGGGATGGCCTTGGGCTAAGCTTGCCTTCACTATCCTCCTTCCAACGTAGCCTGTTCCACCCACAACAAGAACCTTGCTCTTTTCCATCTTCTCTTCTCTACTCTTATTTGCCTTCCACTCTCACAAGTCACAACCAAGGGTTTGTATATATGGAGGATTTAGCAATGGAAGTGATAGCTAAAAACTTCAGAATAAAAAACTATACTTGATTAAAAAATGATAATAATTTTCCATGCAGTAGAAATAGCCATCTCCTCCCCCTTCCAGTGTTCTGATGAGAAAAGTGAAAAACAGGAGAGAGATTCGATGGTGAGAAAAAAAATATAATTAAAAAGATGAATATGTATTAAAAAATGATTATTTTAAAATATGAAGAAAATGCCAAAAACTAAGTCATTAGATTCTTTATATATATATATATATATATATATATATATATATATATATATATATATATAAATGATGATTTTAAAAATAAAGAGAATGCGAAAATAGGAATCAATGGATTCTTTGAATATATATTAAAAAAATATTGATTATTTTGAAATATGAAGAAAATGCCAAAATATCGATAATTAGATTTTGTGAATATGTATAAAAAATTATAACTATTGAAAGAATTTTTTTCAAAAAAAATAAAAGAATGATTAATCAAAACTTGTTAACATATTTGGACAAAAAAATATATATATATCTAACCAATATCTTCACCTATATTTGATAATGATTATAGAAAGCACTGCTAGTCTTTCTAATACTTGAAAATTATTATCTTTTAAGGGTTAAAAACATTTTCTAAAATTGTTATTAATCAGACTCCTAATTTATAAAATAAAAAAAGTCGTTATTGTAATATTTATCACTTTAATTTCTTATTTTAAAAATTTTAAAAATAAAATTAACTTTATAATTACAAATTATCAAGATATATAAATATTTAATAAAAATAAGATTGCTAATATTTTATAAAATATAAATTTTAAATAAAGGATTAATTTGATAACAAATATTATAAATACAAATTTCAATAATTTTAATAATTTAAACAAATTGGCAAATTTTAATAACATCCGTGATGTTAATTTTTCTAATTCTATCACAGTTTTGTTTTTTTGAATCATTACAATTTTTTCCTCTTTCTATTATTCTACAATATTATGAAACATCATTTATCTTATACGTGAATAATTGTTTCCGTTTTTAATCAGTCTAATATATATATATATATATATATAAAACTTTTTATGCGATACATGGATAAAAATAATAAATAATGTTAATTTTCGACAACCAAAACAGGTAAATGAAATTCAAATTTTATATATATAATATATCCAGAACACATTTACCAAGCAGTCGAAGACAAAGGCGGGCTACCCACCAAAGATATATACAAACAGATCACGTGACATTTTTTTCTGTGCAACATTGTCCTCACTTTGAATAGTGTGTATCAGCTGAATTTGAATTCAATGAAGCATCTCTCATCAATTTCAATGAAATGGGAATTTCATTTGCATTTCATATCAATCCCATGACTTTCATTCCTCACTTCCTTCTCTTCATTCTGCCACTCCCTCCAAGTAATAATAAGTTACTTTAAAAAAAATATATATAGTCTATAAAAATTCTTATTTTTACTGTATTTTGTATTTCATTTTATTTTAGTTTATTATAAAATAAGGTTTTTATTTATTATTTTTTAAAGTTTTTTTTTATTATTTAGATTTTATAAGAAGTAGGTAATTTAATTTATTTTATTGCTTAGAAAAATATGAGGTTATTCTTCACTCATGAAATTACTCATAGGAGTGAATATATAGTCATAAAATTTTATTCCTGAAAAGAAATCTTAAATTTATAATTTTTAGGTCTATTTCAAATTAATTGATGAGATTTAGTTACACCTTTGGATTTGTTGTGTAGGAATTGATACATGTCCTCAAGATATATTCAATATACAAAACATTGAATATACATTTGCGAAATCACTACAAAAGATTACTTCAACCTCTTTCGATGTAAAATCCATGGGTTTATTGACAAAAATAATAATATATTAAATTTGAAAGTCTTATAATAGTCAACCTTATACATGTTCTTCATCTTAGCCATGTAGTGCCATTTTGTATTCCTTAGTAGATCACTTCAGAGCCATATTGAAGCTTGGAGGCTCAAATTCTTGACCTTTGTTCTTTCTTTTTGAAAACATTTTCAAAATTCTTTTAGTCAAAATCTTGATTGTGGGAGTTTATGATCAATGGTGAAGTAACAAGATTTTTTTTAGGGTTATGGAAAAGAGATTTCTTTATGAAAATGCAAAATCCTTGGTTGGAATAGAATAAGAAGTTTAATAAAGTTATAAAAATGAAAACCAACAAGGAAACAATATTCTAAATTTTCTTAAAATTTTTTAATTTCTTTTCACATTAAATTTGGTTTTGTCATTTCTTAACCAAATCCAAAACTACATACTTGTCTTCTTTGTTATTGCTTAACCAAATCCAAAACTACATACAATTTGTTTCAAATTGTGTATCTTTCTACAATGTCGATATAAGACTTACTAGTAATAAAGTAATTTCGAATGAGAAATGTCTAAAGCAAAATTGCTAACTAAATTACTAACAATCTTCTCATTTGGCAATTTGAAACAAAACAATAAGATTATAATAAGATCTCTAAAATTTCTCCTGCTAAGATCCTAAAATTCTTTTCAACCTAGTCCTCACCTAAGATCTCTTAATATGAATAACACAATCTTTTTTATCTCCTTTCTTTTCTCTATATAAACTTGTCACCTGAAACACACTCAAACTCACTCAAATAACAAGATACTTGTAAAACATATAGTATGTAGGAAGGAAAAAAAATGACCATGAAATTTACACCTTGCATAAACATCTAGTAACACAATATATATCTTCCCTACAAATAGAAAAATAAATCAATATCTCCCCATTTGGAACAATACAATATATTTCACTAATTCAATAATCAAAATCAAACATATGTATAATAAAAAATTTGTTTCCCCTCCTTCATTATCACAAAAATGACTAAGAAATGAATACAATTAAACATTCATAAAGCAAATCATATATTAGGATATGAAGAAGGAGAGCCACTCTCCTACGATTACTCTTACAGGATGTCATGAATCATCGGAAAGTGATGAAAGTAATATAAACTAAAAACGAGGAATTGATTTTTATTTTTTTTAAATCACTTCTTAAAAATGCTTTTAATCACGATGAATTCATTTTAAATGAATTTAAATTAACAAAATAAAAAATACACTATTTTCATTAAAATTCTCGACAATAAGTGAGGTAAATACAAAACTCGATTACTCAATAAAAATTTAGTATTTCACCAATCATATAGAGTCACATAATAGGAAAACATCCATAATTCAATACTAAAATCAATATAGTATCCAAATCATAAAATAATGATTCTATACTAAGATATTACCTTATTGTTGATTACCCATCTCAAAGAACTTTAAATAATCATTCAATCGATCATAGGAAAAGTTAGCCTAAGGTTTCCCCTATTGTACTTTTGATAATAGAAAAATAAAATTAAAGAATTAATGTTTTATTTGAGCTTAAATGTTTCAATATCAAATCAAGAGTCAGTGAAGATGAAGACGGAAATGTAAGGACCTCAGTGCTTTAAAGAACCCTTAGGAACACAAATGTAAAGTTGAACTTGGTGCACCAAAGTTATAATTCCTTAATTTATATTTGTTCTTGGTGGCAAAGAAAACAAGTTTTTACATGTTGAAGAAGGCCTTGTATGTTTTGAAACAAGTTCCTCATGCATGGTATACCCAAATTGATAGCTACTTCATTGAAAATGACGTTAATAGAAGCAAGACTAAATCTACTCATGTAAAGAGCAAAGGTGGCTTTAAGATCGTTATTGTTGCCTTTATATTGATGATTTGATTTTTACTAGAAATGATAAAGAGTTGATTGAAAAAGTCATAAAAAAAAATACAAAATGAGTGACATGCATGGGATTGTTGCACTACTTTTTTTTCGAATGAAGTCTATCAAGGTGAAGATAAAGTGTTTATTTTCTATAAAAAAAAAAAAAAAAAAGAAGGGTATGTTGAATGTATCCTAAAAAAAACGTCATGACTAGTTGAAAACCTTTAGCAAATCCCATAGTTATGAATGAAAAGTTGAAGAAAAAAGATGGGAGGAAAAAAAAAGTAGATAAAACTCATTTTTGAAGCTTGGATCAAAATCTCTTGTATCTCATGGTACAAGACGTGACACCATGTTTGCAACAAGTCTACTTAATTATAAGATTCATGTACTCTCCTAGTTATGTTCATTTTGGGGCAATGAAATGAGTTTTGAGATATTTGCAAAGCATAGTGAAGTGAGAATAAAATATATTAGAAATACATAAGTGAAGCTGACTGGCTATTGTGATAGTGATTAAGGTAGCTATGTTGATGATATGATCAAAAGCACATCAAGCTATGCATTCTCCCTTAACTCATGTGAATTTTTTAATTAGTGTTAAAAAGCAAGATTTTATGGCTCAGTCTTCTTTTAAAGAAGTATATATATATATTTCAACTTCCTTAACACTTTCGGGTGTGAAAAAACCCTGAAGTCTAGTAGGGTAACACCTAAATCAAGGGGGTGGGGTGGGGTGGGGTGGGGGTGGATGGGTATATTTAAAATTTTAAATAAAGATTATATGTATTACCGACTTTTTCCTTGTTAGTAGTTAGGGATTATTGATTCGATTAAAGATAAACAATACAAGCAATACAATAATATATATATATATATATATATATATATATATATATATTTAAACAGTCAGGTACAAGGATTTTTACGTGGAAAAACCCCCATACTAACTATGGAGATAAAAAAACCACAAGTTCCAAGGCCACTAATCTAAATCCATTATATGAGATCAAGTTACATATATTTACTTGGATGCTTTACCTTAAAGACTTACTCTTCAGTACCTACAACTTGATCCATGTCCGCGACACAACGACCTCTGATTGCTTTAGTGAATACATTTTAGCATTGTTGAAGGGATGAAAGTCTTCAACTTAAGATTCAAAGATTGAATCCTTGAATAAGAGATCGAGAATGGTGTGGCTCGTTAGGTGTTCTCCTTAATGAAACCCTCACAATAAGTTTGAGATCTCTAATCCTTAAGGGGTTATAATGAGGTATATATAAGTAACTAACCCAAAGAGTTTCAGTTTTGGAAGAGTTTTAAATTGAATTTGCGTGAAAAAATCTCAATAAATTAGCATTATCGCTTGAGACAATTCAAGCATCGCTTGAGCAACTCAAGCACTTGAGCGGTGTGGAACACTTGAGTGGTCTTCAACGTTTGAGCGCTTTAGGCCACTTGAAATTTAAAGCATTTTAAGTTAAAAAAAAAAACAAAATTGATTCTTTCTATAATTCGTAGGAGCCTAACTTTCCATAAGTAAAACCTTTTTATACATATGACTTCCCAGTTGGATGAACAACAACCTTTGATCTTCAATGGAGAGCAAGTCATTATCTTAAAGAACTTATATGGCTAAACATTAAAAGGAACAAAATTGTCAACATACAAACATGACTCAATGTCCTAACAATCTTCCCTTTTAGCAATTTGGTGACAAAACATCATTACATAAACTCATATGTACTCTCATAAAGTAGTTTACATAACACATGTTAACATTCAATTAAAAATAAATTAAAGGAATGAATTTCACAAACTTGTAGAACTAATCTTCCAACCTTGTAACTTGCACACATATAGAAAACTATATCAAAGGTAAAGCAATATGTGAGATAAGATATTGTCAAGAAAACAAAACATAATAATTGGAGATTTTGCTTGATGCGTTGTGAAAACATAAAAGATGAATAGATCCCTGTAGCGACACTAATATACAAAGCTAAGCTTGAAAGGAATATAAATGTATCCAAATCAACCAGACATAATAGAAGCTTGATAAGACACAATAGATCAATAATAAATCACAAAGGTCTATTTCCAACCAGAAAATAAGGTGTGAAGATCATGGGAAGAAGCTTTTGTGACTTCGAATAGTTTTAAAGAGATGAACAATTCAAATAGAAATATCTTGCAAGAAACATCCGCATCAAGTATTTCTCTTAAACTTCTAAGTTATGCTTTCAACAATTGATTTGGTTTCCTCCGGTGTTTCAAGTTTAATTTCCTCCAATATTTCAATTAACTTCCCTTAAGAATAAAATAAAAGAAAGAATGTATAAAATAATTTAAAAAATATAACTTTAAAAAACATAATTCTCCCTAAAGAATATTTTAACTCTTTTGGTCAAGGAAATTTTTAATTATCTATTCTCAATTAGTTTTCAAGATTAATATGCTTCCCTTATTTAAGTGAGTGAAATATTGTTAATGATCTCCCCATTTTTGTCACAACATAGTCTTAGTTTTAAAACAAACTTTCAAGTTCAAAGGCCAGAGTTAATCATAATCTCAGTTTTAAAACTCAATGCATAATCATTAATGTATAAGAGGGCCAACATAGAAACATAAGTATTGATGTTCAAGGGAATACGATTTACTATCTAGATCTGTATTTCAAAATTGATTATTTAGAAAAGATCCAATCATGCTTTTGGTCAAATTAAAGTACACATCTAGTCAATTTGATCTAAGATTGCAAAATTTCTGTTTAACACGACCTCGTTGATCTACAAACAACACAACTTTACTCCCCCTTGATTTGATATCATTTTTTTTTTTTTAAAGTAGAGGCATTGTACACCATGATCACTATTGATTTATTTTATTTTATTTTCATTCATGGTTGCCTTTGTATCTACTTTAGGGGTGCTTCCAAATGTTGCAAGTAAGCAACTTACATTTAAGAACATGAATCTTGGAAAGTGTATGAGAATTATGCTTAACTAAGTATTCAATTTTTTGCACTGACTCACTTCGGGAAACAATTATAATGATCATAGTCAAACCAGACATGTGGATAATAAGATTTGAGCATGACAAAGGATCTTTCCAAAGTGAACAAAGTCTACTTTATGAGTTAAACTTAAGAAGTCCCCCTTTTAATCAAGCATAAGATGTAACTACGGTTGAAATTCCACTATATAAAGACATTTAATTATTAGAAATCAATACACATCAATAGTGATTAACAATTGTCTAAGAATCAATCCACATAAAGCCTTGTAGATATAGTATATTTCTCCAGTTCATAAACTCGAGATATAACAAATTATGCTAATATATCAAGTAAATAAACAAAAATCATATGTCCAAAGTAAACAAAAAGAAAACCAGAGGAAAACAAAAAAATGAAACAAATAAGCTCAAAACTTTTTAGGCCTATAACTCTAGATGATCAATTGATTAGGCATACACCTAGGGATTTCCTAAAGAACTCAAACCTAAGAGAATCTAGCGATTTGGTAAGGAAATCTGCCAATTGATATTCAATGGGGACAAACTCTAGAGAGATAACATTACATTCAATAAGATCCCTTATGAAATGATGTCAAATTTCATTGTGTTTAGTATGAGAATGAAGAACATGATTTTTTTGAGATATTTATAGTGCTAGAGTTGTCACGGTGTATGTTCATGGTCTCTTGCTCAATTTCATAGTCTTTTAGTATTAGCTTCATCCATAAGAGTTTTGGACAACAGCTTCCAACAACAATATATTTAGCTTTGACAGTAGATAAAGATATAGAATTTTGTTTCTTACTAAGCCAAGCCATAAAACAATCACCAAAAAAAGAAAAAAAAACACCAGATGTGTTTTTTTTTTTATCATTGACATTTTCGGCCCATTCAACATCGGAATAACCAATAATCACAAAAGAAGAATCATAGGGATAGCACAAACCATAGTCAAAAGTCTCATTTATATAACTTATAATTCTTTTAACATAAATTAATTGTAGCTCTTTGTTGTTTGCTTGGTACCTAGTACAAGCTCCAACACTAAAAGATATGTTAGGATGACTTGTTGTGAGGTATAATAAGCTTTCTATCATACTCCTATAAAACTTTTACTCAACATCCTTTATAGATGTATCATTGTTAAGCTTCATGGTAGTGCTTATAGGTGTCTTAAAGTGTTTGGTGGATTCTAGACCGAATTTCTTCACTAACTCCCTAGCATATTTGAATTGAGAAAATAAGATTCTATCTTTTAGTTGTCTAATTTGCAATCCTAGGAAGAAAGTTAGTTCAACTATCATGCTCATTTCAAATTCAATCTTCATTTCCTCGGTAAAACTAAGGGCAAAGTCACTAGAGGTGGCTCCCAAAACAATATCATCAACATAAATTTGTGCCACTAACAACTCATCCTTGGACCAATGTATAAACAAGGTTCTATCAACTCCCCTTCTCTCAAACTTTTTCTCCAAAAGATAGGTCATGAGCCTCTTATACCAAGCTCTAGGAGCTTTCTTTAATCCATAAAGGGTTTTCTTTAACCTATAGACATGATTGGGGAATTTCAAATCCTTGAAACCTTAGGTTGTTCAACATAAACCTCTTCACTCATAATCCTATTTAGAAAAGCACTCTTGACATCCATTTGGTAAAACTTTATCCTCAATGAGCATGCTATTGCCAAAAGTACAAATGTCTCTTTATAATCAATCCTCTCTATCTGTGAGTATCCTTGGGCAACTAATCTTCCTTTGTTCCTTACAATGATCCCATTTTCTTCTTATTATTCTTGAAAATCCATTTTTTACCTATGACATGCTTATTATTAGGCCTAGGAATTAAATACTACACATCATAGTGAATTGATTTAACTCTTCCTAGAGAGTGGTAGTCCAAGACTCATCTTCTAAAGCTTTTTCTACATTTTTTGGCTCCAATTGGGAGGTATAGCATGCAAGACCCATCTCATTGTTGGCATCTTAAATCTAAGCAATAGAAGTAATACTAATTTTTTTTAAAATTGATTTTTTAGGGTTAAAGTACTAACCTTTAGGTTTGGATGTTCCCAAACCTTAAATTCCAAGTGTTGAAGATGACTTTAAATTTGTTGGAGGTCTCGTAAAACCACAATCTTCCACCTGATGACTCAATCTTGTTCTCAGCATACTTCCAACGAAGAGGAAAAGAGGGTGGAGGTTATGACTCTTTTTCTCTTTGGATGGTGGAAGATAAAAGTTATGAAAACTTTAGCTCTAAGAGGGTATTTATAGGGATCCTAACTAGGCTTAAGTGACTTGAGCCCATGTGGGCTTGGGTCACTTACTATATCCAAAATGAGTCCTAATTGAATAATTAACCCAATAGGCCTATTAATTAATCAATTAGGTCAATCTAAAGACCTTGTTCACTTACCCCTTTTCAATCTTTCATAATTACCAAAATGCCCTTATGCACAAAAGGGAACCTATAGTCAATCTAACCCTCATAATCCATGCCAACAAGGTATACAAGTTTAGAGCGGGGACCATTAGGAACTATACGAGTACTAGCTCTCTGATAATCCAATTCCAAAGTTGATTCAACATCTAACTAGAGAATCATCTGAACTCTAGTATCCTATGTAAATAACAACGAGACACTAAGTGCTCGGGTCTGTTACCTACTATCCACTGCATGCAGACTCCCCATGAAATACTATCTATAATCTAATAAGGTTGTGCTATCACCTATCAAGATTAACTCTCAAATCCTTGAGTTACAGATCTCACTTATTATGTGATCAATTGACATACTCTATCTTCAAGGAACATATGTCAAATTCCACTAAATGAATTACTATGGCCACATATTTCATGATCACATGTCCTTTAGATCACCTAAGGGGACACACTATCTCAATCTCATGAGCTATCATGGTGCTTCTATTGAGAATTAAGTGGATTAAGTTTAGTTAGAGTATAACTTAGTGGGTTGGAGTAAATTGAAGTATAGCCAAGTAAACCTACCTAAAAGATGTCTAAGTGAGCTAAAAGTGTACCTAAGGTTCAGTGAACTTCTAAAACACCTAAATGAACTATCCTAAAGTGCACCTATCTGAAGAATTCTAAACTAAATTTAAAAGGAGCTACCAAATTCATGGTGAGGGTCCAAATAAACCCCTCAACAAAGGGTCCCTGAAGGTGGCTCAGAAAGAGTAAACTGTATGAGTGTCAATGGACCCCTAAGGGATGACTATGAGTCAAGAAAGAAGCATAAGAAAGCACCTAGTATTAACATGAGTTAAGAGAACAAAATGGAGGGTCTACATATCTAATTGAGATGGAAAAAAAAGTTATGCTATATATAGATCAACACATTTGATGTTAAACAAAAACTTGGTGAACTATGTTCAAAACAACCGAATGTTGAATAAATTAGATCTTGACATGGTTTAGTGGACTTCTGAAATTCAAAATTGAAATATGTAAGATAGTAAGTTGATGCCCTTAATAACCAATGCCTTTGGTCTCTTTTAGTCTTAATATATTGTTTAGTATTGAAATTGTTTTTTTAGGATAATTAGTAACTAATGTTTTTCTTTGGATGATGTTGATTTATTCTTGCATTTATAGAAGTTAATTATATGGCTACATACTTGATTTATTTTTTTCATGCTAAAAACACAAGTTTTTATGGGTTTTTTTTAGCCTCGGGTTGTATTTGTTGTTCTCTCATGTTTTTTTCAAGCCTTTCTAGGTATAAAGGGTTGAGTTCTTAGGTTATTTACATTAAAAATGATGTTTCAGTAACTTAAAAGAGTGCTTAAAGAGTGCCCAACATTTGATACTAGGTATTAAGCACTCAAGCACTCAAAGTTACTTCCAATACTCATCTAGCACTAGAAATGCTTATGTGCTCAAAGCTGCATCAAGTGTTCTTTTACGTGTCTTTCCTGTTTTATCTTATTAGTCTTTGCCATTTTGTTTTACAGTAGGAGAAGATAGATATCATTATATTATTTCATGCATGACTTGCATCCATTCACTTTTACCATGATTGAATAGAATTTGTGAGTTATATTTATTTCCCACACACTACTTTAGTTGGGTATTTGGTTGGTTGGTGTGTGCAAGACACATGCTTGTTTAAATTGATCATTCTTGGATGTGCTATGGTCAATGCTTGTATAACTTAAAAGGATTTGATGTAGAGGAGTGATATTGAGTTATATGTAAACTTTATTTGAGATAATTGGGGGCCTTATATTATCATTATTTTGTAATAAAATTATCAAGGGGGGAGATTATTGGTACGTTAGGCCATGTAATTTAAGTTGGCAATTTTGTTTCATTTATTCTAGTATAGGACTTTATTGATTACATGTCTTATACTACATTGAAGACTCTAGGTTGTTGTGTGATCAACTGAGATGACATAGGTAAGTATAAAAAAGTCTGGAATAAGCTAATAGGAGTTATATAAGGCTTGTTGTAGACTGAAGGTTTTTTTAAATTGAGTAAAAATGTTTTTAAAGGCGCTCAAGTGCTCGTGGAAGAATTCCAATTTTGCACACTTAGATTAATTTTACAATTGTAACTGAATTAATTTTACAATTGTAATTTGATCAATTTTACAATTTTAATTGGATTTATTTTACAATCGTAATTGAATTTATTTTGAAAATTTTTATTTTACAATTACAATTGGATTTATTTTGAAAATCCTAATTTAAGTCAACTAGGTATTTGTATCCTACAAATACCTTATCTAAATAGGTTTTTGGTTTGATGCAAATATTGGAAAAACCTAATTATCCTTCTCCAAACTCCTAACTTTCAAGAGGTTGTCTTCAGATTCTTGAGGTTGGGAATAAGATATGTGTCACCTTAGGTGCTAAAGATAGATCTACGGTGTTGCATCGTGGACATGAGGTGTAGTATAGGTGCTAGGGAGTAAGATTTAGGGATTAATTTTACCAGGCATAACTGTCTATACTTTTGAATATTAATTAAATTGGAGATTTGAGGTTTTTGACCCTGTGGTTTTTAAATCCACACGTTGTGTAGGTGGTTTTCCATGTAAAAAATTGTGTCTTGTGTTGATTGTTCACTAGGCTTCCCTAATTTAAAATTAAGATAGTTAAATAATTAAAACTTTCATTCCATGACTAAAAAGAATTGAAACACCTATTCATCTCTCTCTAAGTATTACATAAGCTAGATCAAATAACTTTCAATACCCTTGTTTGTTGTTCCTGCTTTATGATTTAGTACTTGTTCTGGAGGCATGAGTCCTATAATCTACAAATGAAACTCCTAGAACAAAGATGAAAGACATAAACAGTGTTTGGAAGGCAAAAATATGAAAATAGCATTATTCAAGTAGAACTAAAATATAAAAATGACTGAAAAGACAATATATATGAATATTACATGCCCTAAAAGAATATGCCAATAAGGATAGTTCTTTTCTAAAACCTTAATTTTCATCTAAAGCTTAGGTTATATGCTTTATGCTAAAACTTTTAAAATCATTGCTTTGTGGTAATTTTTGGATGAAGGTTAAGTACTCACCTCTATTCTCTATGTTGCTTTACTTCTGGGACTGCTATCCAAGTCTATATTTTTGCAGATCAAGAAGGTTAACAGTAAGATTAGGAGTTTACACTTTACACAAGTTGTTAAGGAGTAAATGGAAAAACATAAAACAAAAAAAGAATTATAGGGTATAGAATTGAAATCAGAAGAGTTAAACCTGTAAATGGCTCTTCAAATGGTACAATGTCAAGCCCTTCAAGCCCATCAGCCTCAAGACTTGCTTCTAGAGATGTATAACCCCAAAGATTGAGTTAATGTTGTCATATAATGCTCTAGTCTAATTAAGGGAAAAAGTCACCCTAATGTCGGATGATAGCCCAAATTTATTATTTTCTTTCATTTTCTTGCTTGGTTTCTTTTGGGCTCATCAAATTCTTAGAAGATTGTGCTTCAGCCTATCTCACACTACTCAAATTCATTGTTGGGTTCTATAATAGTGGATATTTTTGTTTTCTAAATCATTCTGACCATTTCACTAATAAGCATCTCCTTGGAAATGTAGCCATTTCTACTATGATTCAATAGTAAAACTTGAGACTTCTTATCTCTCTTTCTGCTTTCTAACATTATCGATGGAAATGCTTAGATGGGAAGTCTTAGCCAACATGTTGTTCTCATAAACACCTAAGAAAACTACCTCCAAGAAAGGATTAATTATACGAATGACTCGTTATACTCTCTAGATTCAGCACACCTCCAGCGAAAGATAGTCCCTTTCACAACCATCTTCACTAGGTGATGAGGGTTCTTGAAGCGAAATTGCTCTCTATATTAATCTAGAAATTAAGGTGGTGTAGACCCTCAATTTTGTCCCTTTAGCACATGTCTTTAAAATTCGTTTTCAATGCTCCACAATAGTTCCTTGGTGGCCCATGGCTACTCATATCACTTACCTTTTTCTGAGTCACCTCGGAGATTTTGGTTGAGGGATTATTTGATCCCTTATTGTGACCCTTGGCAGCTCTAACTTAGACTTAGGCTTTTCTTGTTTTTTTTTTTAGGATAGCTTTTAGATACACTTGGCCCATTAGTCACCATCATAGGCCCGTTTAGGCACACTTGGCCTATTCGGACATTTTTAGCGTGACTTGTATGACTTGTGTGGTTGCATAGCTTGTGGGGCCCATTTTTGTATTTATTTGTTTATTTATTTATTTATTTATTTATTTTTATTTTTTTATTTTTTTACCGTTTCCTAATTTATTTACTTACTTATCTATTCATTCAATTATTTAACTTCAAAAATTTCATGTTTTTGCAAGGAAAATTACCATTGGAGTTTAAGGAAGGTGGGACTCTCCTTGGAAGGTTTTGGAGGGGAATTTGAATTGGAAGATTTAAAAAAAAAAGAAAAAGGAAAAAGGGAGAAGAGAAGAAAGGAAATAGGAGAATTTTCCTTTTTAAGAACAGATTTAGGCCTTTGGGGGGTGGTATATATATGTGAGAAAAGGAAAAAAGAGAGGGAGCAGGTATTGGAGTTTTGGTGAGGAGAAGAAGGAAGATAGCAGAAAAGGAGATTCTTTTTTGGTGAGAGGACGCATTGGAGAAGACGCATTGGATGATTGGGAGGGATTCTGAAAATTTGTCGGGGAAAAGAATAGAAGAAACGAAAAGAGCAATGGCAACCAAGGCTGTCCAGGTATGCACCTCGTTGCTTTTGGAATTCTGACCTATATTTGATTTTTCCACGTGAATACTTAATGGTTTTGTTGATTTTGTGTGGACGAAAAGGGCCACAATTTGTTTTGTTGAGATTGGATGCTTGCTTGTTTGCCTTGTTTTGGTTTTGGATGTCATTGATGTCTTCGGAAGCATATAACTCCATGCCAGAATGTAATCATATTCTGTTCTTCATTTAAATCATATTCTGCATTTTTTCCCTCTGTTTCTAGCCCATGGATTAATATCTGAAGTGGGGGCTATCCATGTTTATTGATCAACACCTTCTGCCACTTCCTTCTCCAAGTTTTACTTCAATTTTTTTTATTTTTATTTTTATCTATATTCTTTTCCCGCACGGTGTTCGAACCCTTGCTTTTGTATTTGGGAGTACGTTGAGGAATGACGGGAAGTGTCAATACGAGATGAAGTATGCAACAATCTCACTCAAATATTGGATAGTTGATTCCGAGGATCTTCGAGTGAACTACAGAAATCTGGAATATGCACCATTGAAATTCGGATCTATCCCACACTATCAACCTCGGGAAACAGGGGAGAAAAGAGGGGACTGGTAGCATGCACTGAGAACAGGGGGAGAAAGGAAAGATTTTTCATGGCTTTCGATGGGAATTTTTTGGGGAAAATTCGGAGATTGTCTTTGGGGGTTTTCTTTGGAGAGATCTTGAAGAAAAGCGTAGAGAAGAGTAGAAAGAGGGAGCGATTGGAAGCAAGACTGCCCAGAATTCGCAGATTATGCAGTAGGATTTGCCTCCTTATATTCATCAACCTAATGATGGGACGATTATTGGTGCTACTACTGAGGGGAGCAATGCCATTGTTTCTTCACGGTTGAAGGATAGCTTACGCCACTCGCCTGCTCCTGTTGCACTGACTTTTATAGAAACAACAGAGCCTGTGAAGGAAAAACAGGGGAGAAATTCTGAGAGTTCGATTTTTTGTTTCTGTTAGAAAATGGGAGTTCATACTGCAACTGATGATCCTCATGGAAGCAGCCTTGTTGCCATTCTCTGCTGATCTTATCATTATATGGAGAGGGATCACCAACTTCGAATAGTTAATTCTTTAATGAATCGGTATTGTAAATTCAATTCAATGGTTCATGTACCCAGATTGTTTGATAAAACTCCTCACCCAAAATCCCCCAGAAAGAGGTCTTCCTAGAAACATAGGTTCCTTTGACATGGACTCCACTGCCCAAAATTTTCGATGACGCAAGATGTCAATCAAACTGTCCCAGATGGTTCATATGAAGTGAAAGATTCAAATTCCTTTGTATATAGAGCGTTATTAAAAAAACCTTATGTCGGTAATGCGTGCTTGAGAGCCTATAATGATCAACCAGACTTCGAGATCGGTGAACCAGAAGCATTCTGTATTGCCTTTCTTGGTTTTATTTCTGTTTTAATTCACAATCAAGATGTTGCAGTTTTGGATGACCAGGACATACTTAATCTTAATGGCTCACCCTTCAATACACCTGAGGTTCAAACTGATACAACAAATAAATCAGTCTCTGTACGGAATATTTCTGATGATTCCCTTGTGGTCTTTGATGGGAAAGTAACAACCGATGAGAACTCTGAACTGGTTAAGAACCTTCAGTTTGGATTGACTTCTTTCCAAAACTTGTTGACAAGCAGCTCAAATTTGGCATCCATATCTTCTACTAAAGAACAGCTATGGTCTCTTTACGGGTGTTTCTCCATGTTTGTTGCTTCAGAAAGTAACATTCTCCAACTTTGCTTTTAAACTTGTGGTTCGAGGATAATTGATCTTTCATCATTCTAGAAAGTTTCGGAGATATCAAAGCTTTGAATGAATTAGCTGCAGCCTGATTAAGTTTTCCTGATGATTACGCATTATAATCCCACTAGTCACAAGGAACCGCAATGCTAAAGCTTCCTCCACTTCCTTTCATTCTCACTCCATGGAACTTTGATGATCCAGCGATATGCTGCACCCACGTAATAGCAGCACACTGCTCCAATACTTTAACACATAGGGGATCTGCACTTTTTCTGGTTGCTCAACTTGGTGATCAGTTTTTATGGTGATACTGTGAAGAACCTAATTGAAACAATGGAGGATCTCGGAAGAGGGGACTATCAGCACTCATGAGGAAGAGGGGAAGAAAGGAAACGATTCAGATGTGTATTTCCTAGATGATCCCTTCAGTGTAGTGGATGCACATACAGCTGCAATTCTTTCCTATGCATGCGTCATAACTGCCCTTGCTCATAAAATCGTCAGTCTAGTGACTCATCAAGTGAAGTTTCTCTTTGAAGTCGATAAAATTCTGGTTGCGGAAGCTGGATAGATAACTCAATCAGGAAGCTATGAGAAGCTCTTGACATCCGGGACAACATTTGAGCAGCTTGTAAATGCATATAAGAATGCGGTAACAGTATCGGAATTTCCAAATGATGTACAAGTAGAACCTCAAAAATTGGATCAGAATCTGCTAGAGAAGTCTCATGGATCTCTCTCCACCAAAGAAAACAGTGAAGGGTAGATTTCTATGAAGGGACTGCCTAGGGTTCAGCTCGTCGAAGAAGAAGAGACAGAGAGTGGTGATGTTAGCACCTGAAGTTATTATATCTTGTGTCCTTAAGTTTATTGAGAATCTGTTGAATATTGATAACGAATTGGATGATGAAGACATCACTATCGAAAAGGAAAGAAAGCTCAAAATTCTGATGCATGTGTAGAAGCTTTGCAACTTATTCGAGATATTATACCAGTTTCAGGGAGTGAAACTTCTCCAAAAAAATCTTGAATGCCATTTCTCTTCTACTAATTTCTGCTGGACTGGATATACGTTTGGTTATTTGTGGCCTTCTTGGTGATCTTGCTGAAACTGACCCTTTGGTACTCTCTGTGGCAAATCTCATAAATAAACGAGTGGCCTGGATTATACTCTCTGTGGCAAATCTCATAAATAAACGAGTGGCCTGGATTATGACACTACAGTTTATGCTTATGAAAAGATTAGCATGGAGTTCTTAAATAATATCTCAGAGAATCAGTGCATATAGGTCATTGGTCTCTTTGTTGAATTCTCCGTCCAAACTCTTAGACTTGAAGTGAAGACTGACCGTGAAATGTCTGAAGCAATAGTAACATCCATACCTGATGGTTATTGGACTGAAGCATGCATTCAGCGCATGATAAACAAATTCCTTTTGGAATTGGCAGTATGTTGGGCATAGAGTTTGCTAAGAGAGTTTCTGAAACTGTTGAGGTGGCTCTCTATATTTGATTGAATGCGAGACATCATAAGAATGCTGTAGGGGAGCAGAATGCTGCAATTCTGGGTAGATGGGCAACTTTAATGATGGACAATATGAAGCTGCTGCACAGCTTCATTCTCAAGCTCAACAGATTAGTGTAGTTCTATATCCTAAAAATGCTACAGAAAGTGGAAAACTTTTGTGACTAAAGCAACATTTTTTCCTATGCAATGCCTCACTTCAGAACATCATTTTCAGATTCGAGGAGAAGATACTTTTTTCTTTTTTTTTGTGGGGACTGCCATCATTGATTTGAATACCAAATGCAGGGATATAGATCAAGTTGTGAAGGAATTTTTGTGAATGCCAATCTGCAATGTAGTTTCCCGGACTATCATCATCTCTGGTTTTGTTCAGAAGGATGACGACACCAATTATTAAATGAGATGTGCAGCGAAAGAGGTAACAATGGGGAAGGTGATCTTTGTCATGATAAGTTTTTTTTGAAGGACACGATTCATGTTTCAAACGATCAGAAGTATGTGATAATTTTGAAGTGAATTGGAAGTCATCGTCAAGGAGAGCATGAAGGCTTTGAAGTTATTGGCAGCACAGAGGATTCTCATAAACTTATTATGGAAGATCTGCCCATAAGGGACATGAATTGGTTCAATCAGTTTTGACTTCCTTTATAGCTACCAGAAAATTGCATTACAATTAATAAGAATCCCACTTCACCTAAGGAAACTGATGATGGGCCCTGCGTATCAAAATCCAAGAGAGTCATTCAGATTCTTCAATTACTCTACTGCCATGTTTTCAAATCTGCACATCTTTGCACCATGCAAGGCGGTTATTTCAGTCTCAGTTTCAAAAGTAAACGGATGTAGTATTTCCAGTACCTCCAATAGTGATTCAAGCTCTTCATCAAGCGATTCAGGCTCAGGCATTTCTTCAAACGGTAAATCAGAATGTGATTCCTCAATTTCGGTAATGGCCCTGCTGAAGATAGCTAATGTGGTCTTATAATGAGAACTCCCTGCTCCGTATAAGAGGAAGGTCTTGATTCAAGGTAGAAAGATGCATGGTTCAATCAGTGACTAAGAGATACTTGGTTTTCGAAACGGCTAGGTCCAGACTTTGCAGCTGTCGAGAGAGATGTTCTGGCCAGAATTGCATATTTTAAATTATTTGATTGGGTTGTGGGCAAGACAATTTGTTCTCCTTATGACAGATAGATTGCATTCGAAGATAGATGATCCTTTGTAGACTGTGAATTCTGCCATTGACCTCCATAACAAGATGATTAAAAATATGTACCTGATATTAAACAGAAATGAACTGGTCATTCCCAGAGATTGAAGGTAACTTAGCTGAACAAATTGAAGATGCTTGGAAGAATTGTATTTTACAATGGGCTTGGAAATTGGTCAAAGGTCCTCCTATCACCCATAATTGATGATAAGGATGTGAAATAGTAATGGACAAAAATATCCATTTGACTTACCACATCAAATATATAAAAATTGTCTCAACTCATATGGTGTTTGTGGGACCCATCATTTTTTTCTTTATTCCACCACTCTTCACATGCCAACTCCAACAAATTCTCCCTTATTTAAGCGTTTTCATTATGTTTTTAAACTCTTTTATAAATAATCTAAAATTAACATTATTTTTTATTTTTAAATTATAAATAAAAGAATTACATTAATGATTGAAAAACTATTTTGAAAAATACTTTTTTAAAAAAATATGTTGATTTGAATGAATAAAAATTGTCTTTTACATTTTAAAAGTAAATAATTTAATGATTAAAATACTATTTGAAATAAACATATTCACTATTTTTTTATATACTAAAAATCATTTTAAAGTTTTTTTTTTTTACTATTTTATAATAAAAAGTTTAAATTTTCTTTAATTTTTTTCCTTATTTTAATAACATTTTGAACATGACTTCTGGTAATAAGTTATATGAAATGTTGCAAATTTATCTATTAAGGATTTTATTTTATTTTTTAATGATTTGAATTAATTGAAAATTTATCAAAAGAAGAAAAAAGAAAAAGAATGGATGGAGAGTTTTTATTTTAAATATCCAACTAAAATAAGGTGTATAAGGTATTTACACTATGTGTACAAGATAAATATACTAATTGTACAAAGGTGTACAAGGCTAATGTTCATTCAATTACCTACCCCACTAATGATGAATAGGAACATAAATTGGGTTCAATTCTTCCCATTTTCCCTAAGCCATGACAATGGAAACATGATTAGTTCACCTATATGCACACATTGTATTCTAGGTTTATAGAATTTGTGCAGGTGTACAAGGTATTTACACTAAGAGTACAAGGCAAATGTACTAACTATACAAGGGTGTATAAGGCTACCATCCTTGAAGTAATTCGACTAATTTTCAAAAACTTGCTCGCTCATTTCCCTTTACCAAGGATGAAGGACATTCCACAAACATATTGCTTGATGACACACTTATTCCATGCATTTTTTTTTACATTGTACATGTTCATTCAATTACCTACCCCACTAATGATGAATAGGAACATAAATTGGGTTCAATTTTTCCCCTCTTCCCTAAGCCATGACTATGGGAATATGGTTAACTCACTCATATTCACAGATTGCATTCTAGGTCTATGGAATTTGTGCAGGTGTACAAGGTATTTACAATAAGTGTAGAAGATAAATGTACTAACTGTACAAAGGTGTACAAGGCTACATTCCTTGAAGGATTTCAACTAATTTTCAAAAACTTGCTCGACTCTGATTTCTAAATTTCATCATCTAAAATTTGTAACTTTATATTTTGTTTTTTGTAACCCATATAATTAAAATTTTCTGAAAACTCTCCATCTCTCTTCAATGTTTTCCTATTGAACTACACATATACTCTTTTTCCGACGTATTTTTTCAAATTTTCCTTATATATTTAGAATTAAGTTTATATTTATGAATTTTAATATTATTGAGAAAAGAAAAAGCCATAGTCTTAGACTTAGAGCGTAGAATGCAATACTCAAAATTTGATATATATTGTGATTTAAAATTGACTTATACTCTATACATATTTTTATTAATTCATCATGAATACCGATACAAGATTACACAATGAAGTTGCACCCTTATTGTGAATCTAATCACATGCAAAAAGAAAAAACAAAAAATAAATAAAAATTAAAAATTGACGGAACAAATAAAATTACATGGTAACTACCTAGCTGCATGCCCACATTATCAAAGACATTCCAGAAAATTCTTTCCCACGATGTTGGGAATTAGAATACCCAAGTTTCATGATGAAAATCAAAGTCTCATAACTCTGGTTGCAGTTTTTCTTCACTTGTAGATCCATGGACAAACTTGTTAAGTTTATCATACATATCCACTTTGTTCCAATACTAAAAGTAGAATCCCCAAACCTGCCCAAAAAGGAGAGCCCAAAAATAGCTCACATTCCCATCCAAACAAGCCAATTTTCTCAAGAAAAAGTTGATGAAAAAGGTTAAAAAAAAAAAAAAAAGAATACAAAATTAATCAAGATGATGTATAAGTACATGAGCAAAAAGATCATGGAAAACTGAACTCCCAACAATCGAAAAACTTGCATTGGTGAAAGTCCTAATGCCGATAAAAAGGAAAATGGTGATGGTGAGGAACAAGGGGATGCCGACTACCACAATGACGACAACAGGACTTCGGGCTCCTTTGGGGATATTCGTGTGGCTACAGCAACGTTGACGACAACAATGATCACCGGGATCTAGAGTAGATGATGGAGGCTAGGGTTTCAAATTGTTTAGGGTTTCAATGTCTTCAAATCTTTAGAAAAGTAAAACTAATAAGAGAAATATTTTAATTTCCAAACTTGGAATCCATTTTGCAAATTGTATTTTCAGCATGATTATTTTTTTCCAACTCAACTAAGGGCATTTTCGAGTTTATGGAATTTCAATATCCTTCATCTCAATTTGCAAGAATTTGCTGGGTTTTGGGCCCAATTACATAGGTTAGGAGGACTTAGGGCCAATTTCTAGACCCATCTGGGTCTAAGCACAACTCTCCCTTAAAGTTAAGGGAGTTGTTGGTCTAATAATTACAAAAATAAAATAAAATAATTAAAATAAATAAAAGAATAACCAATACTAAATATCTATTAGTTTGTTTAGGTGAAGGTTAGATTAGGTGGTCTAATAATTACAAAAATAAAATAAAATAATTAAAATAAATAAAAGAATAACCAATACTAAATATCTATTAGTTTGTTTAGGTGAAGGTTAGATTAGGGGAACAAATAGCTAATATTTTTACCAAATATAAATTAGAGGAGTCAATGACTAATATTTTTACTAAAGTTGTAGTATCCCACATCGAATAAGAGAGAAAGTACTTGATGCTATATAAGTATGGGTTCCTCTTAATTATGTAGACGCGTTTTAAAGTTGTGAGGGCCCCTTAGACCCAAAGCATACGATATTTACACAATTGAGTGCGAGTCATTACAAATGGTATCAGAACCAATTCCCAACCCCGGTGTGGTGATTTGTTTGGCTTGCTGAGGGGTGTTTGTTTGTTTGACCCCATAATCCTATGAGACACAATGAGAATGTAATGTTTATATATGGGGTGTTTGTGATATTCTATATTGAATAGAAGAGAAATTTGTTGATGTTGTATAAGTATGAGTTCTTTTTAACTTTGTAGATGCATTTTAAAACTGTAAGAATCTTTTAAGCCCAAAACAGAGAATATTTATAGGATTAGACACAAGTCGTTACAAAAGTTTTATCTTTAGAGAAGTTTATTCATTTTAGAAGGCTTTTAGGAGTAGAAAATGTCACATTAGAGGGAAGATTGTTACATAATGTATTAATGCTACATTTTTTTGCAAGAGTCTAGCTCACTTCTTACTTTTAAGAAAGCAATTTTTGAATGCCAATGTAATTGTGCCAAAGGAAGCTTATGTGCTTTGTACCATGTTTGAGCCTCACTTATGTAAAAATTTATTTATTTATTTATTTATTTTAATCTATTTGGAAATTATCCATCCATATAGAGAGATTTACTTGACCTAATATCACTAATTATGAATAATATAAAAAAAAAATTATCTTTTTTTTTTCTCTACATGAACTTATCGCCCAAAATATCTCAAACAATAAGATACTCATGCAAAGCTTAGTGTATAAGAAGAGAAAAACAATGACAATGAAATTTATGTCTCTCTCATAAACATCTTCCCAATAAGTAAAAAAATAAATCAATATCTCCACTTTTGGAAATAACTACAAAATATCTCACACATGTGACCATCAAAATCAATAATTTGTATAATCAATACTTTTTTTCTCTTTTTTGTGAAGGAAAAAAAAAAGAAAGAATATAATTACACATTGGTAAATCAAATGATATATTATGGGATGCCATGAAACATAGGTAAGTAATAAAAGCAATAGGCACTAAAAACGGACACTTGATTTTTGAAAAAACTAAAAATAAAAACACTTCCTAAAAGCAATTTCATTCCTAAAAATTCATTTAAAATGAATTTAAATCAATAAAAGTAAAAATGCACTCTTACAATTTTCAAAAGTAAATGAGGTAAATATGAACTTAATGTTCTCAATAAAAAGTATAGTATTTCAATAAATAAAAAATATAGTATTTCATGAATTTTACAGGGTGCCAAGCTAATATCATAGTTGGACAACATTCATAATTCAAGGTTAAAATAAATGTAGTATCTATATCATAAAATTAATAATTCAATTCTAAGATATCATTGTTAGAAGTTGTTAATATATTAAAATTATATATGTATTTACTATATATTTATTTAGTTAGTTACTATATCTCTTATTTATTTAGTTACTATATTATAATTATTTTCTTTCTTTTTAGAAATAGGGGTAAATTAGTCTTTATCTTCTTTTATTAGGCTTATTTAAATTCTAATAGTATTGTACATATTTTAAAGAGAATTCATAATGAGAAATCCTAGATTTTCTTTTCTCTTTGAATCTTTTTTAGATTTCAACATGATATCGAAGCTTAATTTAGTAAAAGACAATAGGCTCAAACCATCTCTCTGCATCTTTAATGAAACTTTTGATTTATGATTTCATGGAAGAAAGTTTGATCTCATACACTAATTTCGTATTTGCTTGATCGTGGGATATCGTAATGGGTGATCGTATCGTTGTTTTCCTATTTGATCCTGGTATTTGATTTCATATTCGTTTATTGGATATAAATTCAAATTTTGTTTATCTCTATTTGTTGGATATGAATCCAAAATTCTATCTATCACTATTTTTCGGATATGAATCCAAATTTTGCCTATCTCTATTTATTGGATCTAAATCCAAAATTTTGTTTCTCTCTTTCTTCTATGTTGTTGGATATGAATCCAAATTTTGGTATGTCTCTCCTTTTATGTTGTTAGATATGAATCCAAATTCTATCTATCTTTATTTATTGGATGTAAATCCAAAATTTTGTTTGTTTTTATTTGTTGGATATAAATCTAAATTTTGTTTGTCTCTATTTGTTGGATTTGAATCCAAATTCTGTTTGGCTTTGTTTGTTGGATATGAATCCAAATTTTGTCTATCTCTTGTTCTTCTATTTTTCATTCTTTTATGGTTATGTGCCTTCTTCTATCTCTATTCTTTGATCTCTCGTTACTAATAAGTTTTATGTTAGAATTCTATCTCTCTTTCCTTGATAGTTTAATTTTATGTCTTCTTCTTCTTCTTCTACTTCTTCTTCTTCTTCTTCTTTTTCTTATCTCTTTACTTGATAGTTTTAGTTTTATATCTTATACTACTTTTTCTTCTTTGAGCATATATATTTTCTATTCTTATTGAGTCTTATAATATCTCTATGTCTGAACTTGTTCACATTTATCCTTTCTTAGATAATACAAATAGTTTTCATGCAAATATTGACATTTGGTACTTCGATTAAACAGTACAAAGCTAGATTAGTTGCTAAGGGATTTCTCAACAATATGATTGCAAAGGTTTTTATCAAGTCACACCCGCTTTCGCATTTTTTATTTTCAATTGTCAAACTCTTGTTGCTTCTTGCAACTGCATCATGAGTTTGTGGGGGAATGTTAGAAGTTGCTAATATATTTAGTTACTATATTATAATTATATATTTAGTTACTATATCTCTTATTTATCTAGTTAATATATTAGAATTATTTTCTTTCTTTTTAGGAGTAGGGGTAAATTAGTCTTTATCATCTTTTATTATGTCTATTTAAATTCTAATGGTGTTGTAAAACATAATTCATAATAAGAAAAGAACTTCAAATTAATCATTCAATCAAATTCAAGCCCAAGTTTCACCCAATCGTAACTTTGATGATAACAAAATAAGATTGAGGAATTAATTTATTTAAGCTTAAATGTTTCAATTTCTAAGAAAATTCATCAAAGCAAGAATCAAAGGAAGATTAAGATGGAAACTCAATACTTTGAAACCTTTAGGAACTCAAATATAAGGTTGAACACGGTGTACTACAGTTATAATTTCCTAATTTATATTTGTTTTTGGTCAAAAAAGAAAAACACAAAGTTTACAAAGTTGAAGGTCATATATGGTTGGAAGCAAGGCCCTCATGCCTAGAACTTAAATAGGCATCCACTTCACTGAAAATGGCTTCAATGAAAGCAAGATTGAGTCTACTCTATGTGTGGAGCAAATTAAGGTAGCTCTAACATCCTTATTGTTATTCTTCATGTTGATTATTTGATTTTTTACTTGCAATGATAAAAAATTGATTGAAAAATTAGAAAAGAAATCATTAACAAATATGAAATAGTGACATGAGAATGTTTCATTGTTTTTTAGGGAATTGAAGTCTATCAAGAAGAAGATCGAGTGTTTATTGCTAAAAGAATATGCTAAATATATTCTCAAAAAATGACATGGCTAGTTGTTTACCTTTAAGTAATGTTTTCAAAATCGGGTTGGTCCAATCAGTTCAACCACTGACCGATGATATCTCCAATTCGGTTTCCTTTATTAAATCGCCTGCTCATTTGCATTGGCTATGAATTCGGAGGAATCGCGATTTGACTAGTGACCTAGTGGAATCGGTTCTTGACGAACCAAACAATTCAAGTCCTGACCCCCTCCTTTTTGTAATCATGAAGATCCATTTTCCACTGTTAATTGGTTTTCGGCGAAAACCCAACCCGATAACCCATATTTATTAGGAAGCCTACTGAACTCAACCATTTTATGGGTAGATCTCGAGCCCACTAGATGTGGCCTTTACTTTGGTGAGTACTGGTTTTATAGGCTGGTTTGACCCTTGGATCCCCAGTTAAGTAAATGACACGCCACTCGGCTACCGATTATTTGATAAATAGTATAACAAATAAAACAAAATATATTCTATTCTAAAAATTTTTATTATATTAAATAAAAATAATTTAATATTTTTAAAAATTTTAAAATTAGTTTAAAGTAAATAATTGAGTTTTCTTTTATTTTCAATATATTTATATTTAAATATTATATACCTTTCATTTAATAAAATTTAAAATATTAATACTTTAATAATTATGTATGATTTAATTTGATAATATCAAAGATAAAACATAATATTATTGATTTTTAATTTATTTATATATATTTTTTATTTTGATAATATATATATTGCCCCTTATACTTGATCGATCATCTTAAAATCAATTTTGATGGTATTATTTTAAAGTTTGTTTGACAATAATGGTAGAAAACATTTTTAACTTAAAAATTATTTATGAAACCATTTCTAAAATTTTGAAAAACCACTTGTCATGATAGAAAACCACTTGTGATATGTTTTAGAGAAATACTTGGATGAATGATTCTCCTAAAAACAATTTCTAAAAAAATACTTTCATTAAAAATGATAGGAAGAAAAACACTTCCATCACTCTTAGTAAAATAGGATAACCAAAAACCAAACTCCAAAGCTTTTATTTCATCACCATATAATAAGCTTGGTAGACATATACTTGTTATACATAAAGCTTCAGGTATTCATCCATTCGCTTGTAATTAACCTCCGGATAGAGCGTTGCAGCTTCTTCTCCCTCTTCTCCGATTTCAAAGTTTGTTAAACAGCCCTCGTAGTAAATGTGATAGAAATGTCCTACCCCAACTTGGAATGTAAAGTCCTTACCTACACCATAGAAAGAATGCATGCAGATAAATGAAAGTAAAGTAAAGTTGGAAGTCAATATTTCTCATTTATTACCTTCCATAGAGGCTAGAAAGTCTTCTTTAGAGATGCTAAACTTGTCTAGTTTCTTCCCCGTGAGCTTTTCCCATATCTCAACTAATTGCCTCTGGGAGAGAATGTTTTCTGGTGGCCTAATGTAAACTGTCTTGTTCAATGTACGAGGATCATCTATTGTTTTGATTGTGTATGTTGCGATATCATATTCCTCCACGAAAACCGCTGCGTAATACCCCGTAAAACATGCACATATATACTCCATCATCATGCAAAGAGTTAATTTGTATCACAAAATTTTATAATTAATTGTAAGTACCTTTGACATTGCCATCTCCATATAGAAAAACCTTTTCCTTTGGAGGGGTGAGGACAGCCATCTGACTGAGGTTCGGAACAAAGTAGCCTGCAAAGCAGTTGGAAGACACGTAAGTGTGGGGGATGTTGGCTTCTTCTATGGCCTTCCTCACAATCATCTTCTCATCAAATGTTACTCTTCCTGGTTCAAGTGCATCTCCCATCCTTGATGGGTCCATTCCAAACTCTGAAGGCAAGAATCGCTGCCAAAATTTTGTACACAATTATTATCAATCTTGGATTTTGATGTTGATAGAATAAATACAGGCAGGCCCATCAAAAGGGTGAGGAAATTAAAAGTACCAAAAAAAAAAAAAAAACTAATTCATTTATGAGGGATATTATCTTCGGGAAGCCATGAAAGAAAAGAAAAATACAGATTCAAATTCGCATATGATTTTCGAAGGAATATTTTTTATACTTTTGCAGTGCTTCCATTAACCTGAATTCAATTGAAATCAAATAAACTATTTCATCTTAACCATTACTACGCTTTCTAATCTGATCCAAAAGGATTATTATACCTTTGTACTACAGATATGGTTAAAATACTATGTGCAAAAAGGAACTACATGACTTAAAACAATATGTATATATATACCTTAAGGTTTCCAGCTTCTTTGATGGCCTCAACAAGTTTGAGCTGCAACAAAAGGTTGTGAGACCTGAAATGAACCCCAGACATGGTGCAGATCACCACATCTACTTTCTTCACTGCTTCCACCAGACTCTTATGATCTGCAAAGGAGCCCTCCACAAGGGTGGCCCCTTTGGCCTTGAAGGACAGCAGCATCTGCAGTTTCTCGATGTCCAGACCGATTTCGGGGCGTTGAAGGACGAGGGTGGGATGGCCTTGGGCTAAGCTTGCCTTCACCATCCTCCTTCCAATGTAGCCTGTTCCACCCACCACAAGAATCTTGCTCTTTTCCATCTTCTCTTCTCTACTATTATTTTGCCGTCCACACTCACAAGTCACAACCAAAGGTTTGTATATATAGAGGATCTAGCAATGGGATGGAGTTTGTTTCAATGATTGGTTTTTTTTTCCTTTTTAAGTAAATTAACTTGGGTTAGACCCGGCCAAGATTTATTTATTTGACATGTCTATCATATGAATAAGAATAAAATAAAAATAAAAATAAAAATGATACAAATAGTAATAAAAGTGAAGTGATAGTTGAAATTTCAGAGCAACAAACTATACTTATTTTTATTTTAAATAATAATAATAATAATAATAATAATTTGCCATCAATAGAAACAGCCACCTCCTCCCCCACGAGAAAACTGAAAGCGGGAGAGCTTCGAATGGGAAAGACATGTCAAATAAATAAATCACATTGATTTATTTTTATTCAAAGAAATCACATTGATTTGCGTGGTAGTCCGCAAAGAGCAGGGAGGGGTGTCCCCTCCTCCATATAAGTGACAAGTGACAACCATTACTTGCATGTATGGGTAGCCAGCAAACAGTATCGACAAGTGTACAAAAAAAACGATTGATGATTTTACAACATGAAGAAAATGCCAAAGTCTATGTCATTGGATTCTTTGAATCTGTACATAAATTTGATGATTTTAAAATATAAAGAAAATGCGTCGTTGGATTCTTTGAATATATATATATATATATATATATATATATATATATATATATAAATATTGATTATTTTAAAATACGAAGAAAATGTCAAAATCTCAATCATTTGAGTATGTGAATATGCATACAAAAATTATAAATATGGAAACGCATATTAAAAATAAAAAAATAAAAAAATAAAAAAGAAAGAAAAAAAGAAGAAGAAAGAAAACATTAAAGAACCTAAAAAAGATTCATTAAACCTTGTAAACCCATGTGAGAAAAAAAAAAAAAAAATCTACCCAGTATCCTTCACCCCTAAAAGAGTACGTTTCACTAATATTTTTATTCGAGGTGTTTTATTTAAAAACATTTTTAAAACAAAAATAACTTATAAAGTGTTTATCCAAAAAACACTATAAATGGTTTTTCAATACAAGTAATTTTTAAAAATTTTAAAAATATTACTTAAAATTTATTAAACACCCATTTTTTTTCAAAAATGGTTTTTAAATTAAAAACGCTTTTTAGAATCACTGTCAAATAAGTTATATATTATGAAAAAAAAAAAGTTGTTTTTACAGGATATTTATCACTTTACCTTTTTTTGTTATGTTTATTATTTTATTTGTTTTTATTTTAAAATTCTTCAAAATAAAATTCGCCGTATAATTTTGTAATTATATAAGCATTTAATAAAAATAAGCTTGCTAATATTTTTAAAAATATAAATTTTAAATAAAGGATCAATTTTATAACAAAAATTATAAATATAAAATTCAATGACTTTAATAATTTAAACAAATTGGTAACAAAAAAAATATCAAATAAATATTTTTAAAGAGATTTTTATAAAAATAAAAAAAATGAAAATATCACATCCATGATCTTAATTTTTCTAATTTTATGAGAATTTTGCTTTAATGTTAATTTTCAAGAACCAAACATGTAAATCAAAGTCAAATGCCCATAAAACCCTTCCACTAGCCTTTTATATATATATATATATATATATATATATATACACGGGAAACTTGTGCTTCAAGGCCCTTATTTATAAAATATATGATTTTTGAACCTTAAGTTTATGAAATATGGAAAGCAATCGTTAATGGGAAAAATAATATGAGAATTGTGCACTCTATGCGGAGCCAATTTTCTCTGCCCGAATTGCCCCCCAATGTCTATTGCATCAGCAGCCAAATAACCTCCACATCAACCATTGTTTTTAAAAATAAAAATAAAAAAATAAAAAAAAAAACCAAATTTTTGTCTGAAATATGGGTTACATGTCTCAACCCGACCGGATCTAACATTCCCAAATCTGATAGTTCTTCTTCTCTAATTTGCCTCTCCCAAATCTGAACATTTGGTTGTCTTTGTCTCTCTCGGTCATTTTAGGGAAAAAAAAACCCTTGACCCCAAACTAGAGTTTGTTGAGATATTAGGAATGCTTTCCTTATATCATTCTTTCCTTATATCATTTAGTGTTGAGATATTAGGAATGTTTAGATATTAGGAAAGTTGAAATATTATGAATATTGAGATATTAGGAAAGTTGAGATATTAGGATATTAGTTGTTATTTCCTTATATCATTCTTTCCTTGTATCATTCTTTCCCATTCTTAGAATGGTGATTACCCTCTATATATATTCTGTACATAAACAAATGAAAAAATGAATAAAAAAACTACCATTTATCAATTTGAAGATGGCATCAGAGCCATGGAACTGAAATCCTGGATATTTTGTCGCTATGGTAGTCCGACAACGATCAACCATCCTAAGACAAGCCCTAATATTGATAAGTCAACCTTCAAATGCACTCACTGCAATAAGACTGATCCCACCAGTATGGATATCCCACAATTTCAAAGCAACGACTCTTAGTATGACCAGGAAAACAATGAGGAACCGAGGGTTTGAACCATGGACCTTTAGATCATGTTTAGGCTATCAACACTTTGTTATTAATGATAATAATCGTGATCAACGGAAGAAGGATTCCAAGAAAACCTCGACTGCAACTGTTGCCGAAATAAAAATAGAGGCTAATGTTGTTGAAAAAGCCTCTGCATTGGTAGCCGCTATAGATCATGGTGGTAAGTTTCTAAATACTTTTACACTTGTTATTAATAGTGAATGGATAATTGATTCTGGTGCTACAGATCATATGACTTTTGATTCTAGACAGGTTTCACCCCTTAGACCTTCCTCACAAAAAATTGTTTCCACAGCCAATGGTAAGACAACCCCAGTCATTCGAGAAGGATCCTTAACTCTTACTGATACTTTGAATTTGGATTCTGTTTTAGTTGTTCCATCTTTAGATTACAATCTTTTGTCAGTTTCTCAAATCACTGCAACCTTATCTTGTATTGTCATTTTTTGCCTAAATTTTGTGTGATTAAGGACATCCAAACAAGATAGATGATTGGTTGTGGTATTAAGCGGGGAAAACTCTATTACTTGGACTTGCAGTCAAAGGATTCAAATAAGTTGCAACAAGCCTTGATGGCAGATGGATCTAAGGGGGAAAAAAAAAATCTGAAATTTGGTTGTGGCATCGACATCTGGGACATACTTCATTTGGTTATTTAAAAAAATTGTTTCCTAGTTTGTTTGCAAAAAGTGATATTTCTAGTTTTCGTTGTGATATTTGTGAATTGGCTAAAAGCCATCGTGCTTCGTTTCCGTTAATTTTGAATAAAAGTCTGTTTCCTTTTATGGTTATATATTCTGATGTTTGGGGCCCATCCAAAGTCTCAACTTTGAGTGGCTCACGTTGGTTTGTTACTTTTATTGATGATTGTACCAAAATGACATGGTTATGCTTGATGAAGACCAAAGATGAAGTGAACTTGTTGTTTCAAAATTTTCATAAAATGATTGAAACTCAGTACAATGCAAAGGTTCGGGTTCTGCGTAGTGATAATGGTGGAGAATATCAAAGTTCTGATCTTCAAAAGTATTTGGAAGGACATGGCATCATTCATCAGACTACTTGTTCCAATACACCCCAGCAAAATGGAGTCGCTGAACGAAAAAATCAGCACTTATTAGAGGTTGTTCGTGCTTCCTTGATAGCAGCAAAAACACTGATATCTTATTAGGGAGAAGCAATCACATCTACCGCATACTTGATCAATCGGGTACCTTCTAGCTCAATTAACTTCCAAACACCTCTTCAAGCTCTTACTAATGTTGTAGTTGCCCTAACCGTCCCAAATCTACCTCCTCGTGTTTTTGGTTGCGTGGCATTTATGCATCTACACAAACACCAACGCACCAAGTTAACTTCCCATGCATTGCAATGTGTGTTTGTTGGATATGCATTGCACAAAAAGGGATATCGATGTTACCATCCTCCAACTCAACGAATGTATATTACAATGGATGTGGTGTTTCATGAAGATTCGATGTATTTTTCATCTGAGTCTGAACTTCAAGGGGAGTACCATAAGGAAATTCAAACTCTCGATTATGATTATCATATCTCTGAGGAGGATGAATCTAGACAATCTGAACTAGTGAACCAAGAAGCGGGTGAGTTGAATATGAGTGGTCAACAATTTGGGTCTAAAGATGTCTTCACTGAAATACCAAACCAATCCTCGTCTGTTGAGGGTGTTCTTAATTTGGAACCTGATCCATTCATGAAACGGTTACCACACCGTCATAATAGAGGTATTCCTAAACCCACATATGAACCTGAATTGTCTACCAAAGTCAAATATCCCATGAGCAACTATGTATCTAACCATCATTTGTCTGAATCAAATAAGTCATTTGTAAATCAATTATCTACTGTAGCTATTCCTAACAGTGTGCAGGAAGCCTTAGCTGATCCAAGGTGGAAAGCAGCCATGAATGAAGAGACGAAATCATTGCAGAAGAATGAAACATGGGAACTCGTAGAATGTCCACCAGGAAATAAGCCAGTTGGGTGTCGTTGGATCTATACTGTGAAGTACAAGGCAGATGGTAGTATTGAACAATTTAAAGCAAGACTGGTAGCAAAATGGTACACTCAAACTTATGGAATTGACTACACAGAGACATTTACACCTGTAGCTAAGATCAACACAGTTCGAGTATTACTGTCTTTAGCTGCAAACCTAGATTGGCCATTACAACAGTTCGATGTGAAAAATGTCTTTCTGCATGGCGAGTTATCTGAAGAAGTATATATGGATCTTCCACCAGGATGCATGGTGTTAGAAAAGCAATGTTAGAAGGTGTGCAAATTGAAGAAGTCATTGTATGGGTTGAAGCAATCCCCGAGAGCATGGTTTGGAAGGTTCACAAAGTAAATGAGAGCTTTTGGCTATCGTCAAAGTAATTCAGATCACATTTTGTTCCTAAAAAAGCAACATGGTAAGATTACGGCACTCATCATATATGTGGATGACATGGTAGTTACAGGAAATGATCCTAAAGAAAGAAAAGCTCTGCAAAATTATCTATCTAGAGAATTCGAAATGAAATATCTAGGTCCTTTGAAATACTTTCTTGGGATTGAAGTTTCTCGATCAAGTGAAGGAATTTTTTTGTCTCAAAGAAAGTATGTCTTAGATCTTTTACAGGAGACTGGAATGTTGGGATGTCAACCTGTTAATACACCAATAGAAGAAGGTATGAAATTGTGTGTTGAGCCTAATCAAGTATCAACCGATAAGGGAAAATACCAGAGACTTGTGGGGAGATTAATGTACTTAGCTCATACAAGACCAGATCTTGCTTATGCATTGAGTGTAGGGAGTCAATACATGCATAATCCTGGAGAGCAACATGTGAATGCAGTCATGTGCATTTTGAGGTATTTGAAGAATGCTCATGGGAAGGGAATTTTGTTCGCTAAAAATGTTGATCATCAGAGTATAAAAGTATATATTGATGCTGATTGGGCTGGTGCAGTGGATGATAGGCGATCTACATCTAGTTACTTTACCTTTGTAGGTGGTAATCTTGTGACATGGAAAAGTAAGAAGCAGAATGTCGTCGCTCGTTCAAGTGCAGAAGCGGAATTTAGAGGTATGGATCTAGGACTTTGTGAGGCATTATGGTTAAGACTCCTCTTACAGGATTTAGGTTACCTATCTAGGCAACCAATCCGATTGTTTTGTGACAATAAAGCCGCATGTGACATTGCTCATAATCCAGTACAACATGATCATACAAAGCATGTCGAGGTGGATAGATTCTTCATTAAGGAAAAGTTGGATGATAAGATTGTGGAATTGCCTAAGATTCGATCAGAAGATCAATTGGCTGATATCCTCACCAAAGCTGTCTTAAGTCAAGTGTTCTCAAAATTTTTAGACAAGTTGGGCATGTGTGACATCTATGCACCAACTTGAGGGGGAGTGTTGAGATATTAGGAATGTTTTCCTTATATCATTCTTTCCTTATATCATTTAGTGTTGAGATATTAGGAAAGTTGAAATATTATGAATATTGAGATATTAGGAAAGTTGAGATATTAGGATATTAGTTGTTATTTCCTTATATCATTCTTTCCTTGTATCACTCTTTCCCATTCTTAGAATGGTGATTACCCTCTATATATATTATGTACATGAACGAATGAAAAAATGAATAAAAAAAACTACCATTTATCAATTTGAAGAGAGTTTGCATCTGAGTTTCTCCTAAGAAAATTTCGTAGCCCTAAATCTGCATTTTAGTTTCTCAAGAACCAAATCTGAGATTTTCCCTAACCCCAAATCTCAAAAACTTGTCATTTTAGAAGGTTATTTGAAATCTAAATCGGCCAAAACCTTCACGTCCAACAAACCGAACTAATACCCATCTTCCCATTTTCTCAGACTTATCTATTTGTCTCTTAACATCCTGAGTAGCCGAACTTGTTTGTCTCTTAACGTCTTGAGTAGTCGAACCTAATGCCCATCTTCCCAACACCTTAAAGTAAACTGAACAAGAGGCATCATCAAAGTTGGAATTTTGTTAAGGTTTTTGGAAACAAAACTGGAGTTTCCCTCTTGTGCGTGTTTTCCAATTAATCAATCACAGGTGAGTTTTCATTTATGGGTTTGTTTGGATGGTGCAAACATCTTAGGGGCTCAAGTGTTTTATTTTTGGGTTTCTTTTATTTTGGTTCATTTTTGATAGAATGAAATATATGATAAATTGGTATTTTGGTTAAAGATATGTTTGTACTTAGAGAAAAAAGTATTGGTTTTTTTTTTTTTTTTTTTTGGCTTTCCAGGAATTGTGTTGTCATCATATTTTTGGGGGAATTGGTTCATCTATATCATTGTCTCTGTTGCATATTATGTTTATGATCTTAGAGCTTACTATCATTGGTTGTATATCTTGTTTCCAAACTTCTTTTGTAGTTGTCTGAATCGTCCTTCTAAAGATGATAAATTTAGCATTTTTTCAATTATACTGATTAATTTGCTTATTTTCAACTCAAATTTCACAAAAAAGTAATAAAGTTTTGTGGTTTTAATTGGGCAGTATGCTTTATAATTGGGACTTCGATTGAACTGTGAAAAATGAATTGAAATAGATTTGGTTCGAAATGATTCCACTTCGGAAGACAAACAAATTTGTATTCCACATTATGGGAAACATTTTAAATATCTTTAAAGGTTCTTCCATATAATATGAAAAATGCTAGCATTTTTTAAAATTTTATTCCATTATTGCTGTCAGGTTTGGACTAAAAATTGACTAAGTAAAAAATGTGATTTTATAAACTTGTCAATTTTTTGTCTGATTCAAAAATAAAAGTTTGAAATGCCTAAAATTTTATACAAAATTAACTGAAATTCACATGAAATTGTACTTTGGTTTGATCTAAGACTTGTGGATTTAAAGTTCATGCTCCCAATTTCTCTTACTTAGTGGTCTGTAGTTGAGTGTGGTTTTACTTGGTTTCTACTTCAATTTTAGTTTAGCTTTTACTAGGTGGCCCGATTGCACTTTCTAATAGCTCAACTAAAACTAATCATAGGGGATTCCACTTTAGGTTATTTGATTTTGGGTTGGTTTTGATTCCCTTTTTCATATACACAACGAACAAAATTTCGAAGATGGGAAACAAAATGCTGGAAATGGAGAATTGATTTCAGAAACTAGAGAAACAAAAATTGAAGGTGTTGAAACAAATGAGGTAGAGCAGGCAGGATTTGAGGAAAGCACGGATGAAAATAAATTAGACTCAAATGACGATAAGAAAAAATCAGCACAAATTGAGTTAATATAGAATTGGAAAGTATGAATTTTGCTATGTAAGCATTTATATGCCATATGTAGTGAACGGATATGTTTCATCTTATTTTCCCCTGTATTTGATGAATGGTATGGAAGGCTCTGCCTATGCCATTTGTTTGAAGATAGTAGGACATGTTTGATGAATTATTGTCCACATATGCAAACGAACAGTAAGAGTAGTAACTTTTTTTCATTCTATTCGAAAGTAAGATATGCTTACTTGAGTAAGATCCCATTGCTTCTCTTCTAAGTACTTTGATTTATATAGGAATGAGGTCTCTATGTTATGCAGAACATGTCATCCACATGAATGCACAAGATAAATTAGAAGTATGGAAATTTCTTTTGCTTGTGTTCAGCCTAACAAAATAACAATCAGCTCTTACGAGAACAATATTGATAATTGGAGTCTAGTCATGGTAGTAGTTGAATGTGGTATTGGATATTTTCCAACAGTTTGCAATGTGAAGACCACCAAAGGGGCTAAACCTAATACAAACTCTATCAATATCATAGTAGAAAGACCACACACTTGTGTTTCCCTGCATTGTATTCTATCAACGAGTTTGAAAATTTATATATGCCTATTTGATTCGGACTCTTATCAATGTTCCCCATTAGTGGCTTGTATAGTTGTTTTGTCGATAAGTTCAAATAGAGTTAATATATGCTCTATAATTGTGACACCTGATTGTGCACCATTATGAATATCATATATCCAAATACGTTTTGATAACATTAACATCATTACTTGTTTTGACATATAATTTAAAGCACCAAGAAGATGAAAGTAGACAAGTTACATAAAGGTTTGTGATCAGAAAAATCCTCAACACCCAAATAACAAATAGAGGCATTAGTAACATTCTAATCCAGGACACCATCACTAGATCCACATTTCATCCATTGCCGTAGAAGAGCCAGTAAAGCAAGGCCTGGTGTATACCTATTAAAACTGCAATTAACATTGGTTTAGGAAAGTTCCAAATATAAGAAGGATACAAATATGAAGAAAGGAAACCCAACAAATGTGGAGTTCAAATAAAATTTACATACTTGGAAAAAGGTTCAAAGTCTTGTATACCACAACTATTTGTTGTCATATAAAACTTATGCCATCATTATAGTACCAAATAATTATATACACATCTATACAGTACTAGAGAGATGTGGATGAAAATCTGCATACAAGGACTACAGGGCATCAACATTGGTTAGTCTTGAATGTTGGCCATATATAGTGCATTGAAGGCAAGTACATGATGAAAGGAAAATGTGAAATAAGTCTAACAAGTTACATAGATCAAGAGTTCATTTCGTTGTTCTCATGTTCGTTGGGCTAAGAAAAAAAAAATGTTGCCCTAATTTCTCATAACATGGAAAACAAAAAGTAATGTGCACAATCATGGAAAGCCTTATCATTGACACATGTATGACAACAATTGAATACCGATACTGACCAAAATCACAATGAAATGTCATAGTACATAGGGTACATTAAGGTAGTACCTAAAGGATATTAAGATAGTACCTAGGGTACGTTAAGGTAGTACCTAAGGTACATTAAAGTAGTACCTTCACACTATTATGATTAAATAAGGTACAAAGTGACTAAGCAATTCAAACAAAGTAATGTCATGATCTAATCTATAATGCAATGAAAGAAATGTGTCTTTAATAAAAAAAGTGCAACATTTCTCTAACGTGCATTAAGGGCAATAACCAAATGGACCTTACTACCTAAGAAGTAGTAAGATAGCACCTACGATGCATTAAGGTTGTACCTAAAGTGCATGACGATAGTAAGTGAAGTGCATTAGGGTAATACCTAAGGAGAACATTCTAAAAAATATTATTTTGTAATAATGTCATGGACAATTCAGAACATTGTGCACTGAGGGCAAAAGTTGGACATATATCGATTCATCTTCAAATTAGGATGGAATTAAATGTCAAGCATTAGTCCTGTGGTTGAGGAAGGTGCTACCTAGGATTGATAAACAACCCAAGGTTCACGAACTCACTACCTAAGCTCCATTAAGATAATAACTAAGGTTCACAATGGTAGTCCCTAAGTTTCAGTAAGGTAGTACTGCTAAGGTTCATTAAGGTAGTCCCTAAGTTGTAGTAAGGAAGTACTCCTAAGGTTCACTAAGGTAGTACTTTATGCACATTAAGATAGTACCTTATGCACATTAAGGTAGTACCTTAGCCATATTAAGGTAGTACCTTAGCCACATTAAGGTAGTCAATTAGGTGCAATAAGGTATTACCTAAGGTGAACGGGAGGCCTAACCTATTATAACATAACAATGCCATGCTCAATTAAAGAAACTGTCATTTTCAGCCAAATGACTTAATTCTGTATCAAACTAGGATGAAATTGAATGACAAAGATACATCCTATGATTGACCATGGTAGTACCTGGGATTCACAAAGTAACCATAGAGTGTTTACGAAGCTAGTATCCAAGTTGTGCTCAGGTGCATTGTTAAGGTTCCTAAATGTGGAGACAATGTGGTACATTTAGGTAGTACCTAAGGGATATTAAGGTAGTACCTAAGGGACATTAAAGTTGTACCTAGGGTATGTTAAGGTAGTACCTAATGTACATTCAGGTAGTACCTTCACACTATTATGATTACATAAGGTACCAGTTGACTAACCAATTATAATAATGCCATGCTCCAATCTAGCATGCAGTTTTTATGAAATGTGTCTTTAGTATAAACCAAAGTACAATTTCATGTGAAGTGGAAGCCAAGTAAAGGCAGACTGAACTACAGGCCACTAAGCAAGAGCAATTAGGAGCATGGTCTTTAAATCCATATCTCTCATATCAAACACAAGTACAATTTCATGTGAAATTCAGTTAATTTTGTATAAATTTTTAGGCATTTCAAACTTTTATTTTTCAATCAAACACAAAATTGGCAATGTTATAAGATCACGTGTTGTACTTAGTAAATTTTTAAGAAAAACCTTACAGCAATAATTAAATAAAATTATAAATAAGTCAATTCATTTTCATATTATATGGAAGAACATTGAAAGATATTTAAATTTTTTTTCCCAATATGGGATACAAATTTGTTTGTCTTCTAAAGTGGAATCCTTTCTAACCAAACATTTTTCAATTCATTTTTCATAGTTCAATTCATAATAAAAGAAAATATAAGTTCTATTAAATACCACAACTTACTTGACTACTTACAAACGAAAAACTACATGTCATTCTATGAAATACCTGAATTTTACATTTTGAGGTCTGTTAAGTAGTCACAATCCACACACCTGCACTGAGGTAGTACCTACGATTCACTATGGTAGTACCTAAGTTTGATTAAGGTAGTACCGAAGCATGCTTAAGGTAGTACCTAAAGTCCAGTAACAATAATAGCAAAGGTCAACATACTGACCATACGCCTAACAAACCTTTAGTGGTTTAGTAATGGACTAATAATATAGATTCAAATTTTAGGTATAACCTTTGACCAGCTAAACTTTGTTGAACAAAAAGAAGTTTACCAAATAATTGATACTCCAAACTTCCAAAATTCTTAAAATACGAGGAAATTATAGAATGAACACTTTCCTGTGCATGTCTCATTTGAGCAAAAATAACTAAATGGAAGTTATTTCAAACATGACGTAGTCTAGAGTGCCAAAATTCTCTACACCACAATAAAGTTGCATAGCAAGTTTCAACTTATTTTTCCCAAATCCAGTGCCACTAAGGAAAAAGCAACCAATTTATAGAATGAACAACTTTTTAATTATCATGTTATTATGAAAGTAAATAGTCATCAATCTAGCTGTCAAAGGTAGGATTTGTACAATCAATCACTCTCACATTCCAAATCAAATTTACTATAGGAAAGAACCTATTATAGATTTAATGGTCCTTCAAATAATAGATTGGAAAAGTTAGAAAAACAATTCAAAGTAAAGATTCAAATTGTTTGTTCAAAACACAACTTCATTAAAAGGATGTAATTTGTAGCCATAACATTCTAAAAAGTTAGGTTATATACATTCAATAAACGTTACTTCAGACAAAATTACCTTGATGGAAATAACAGAAACATTAAAATTAGAAGATTACTTTTGGGACCCATTTCAATATTTACCATTCCCTATTGCCATAATGAACAAGTTAGTTCTCATAAACATCTATAAACCTCAGCGATTGACAAAAGTAACAGCAAGATACAACAAACCATTAAGCACAAAGCTAAACTTCAAATTCCAGTAAAACAACATGCATAAAAACAAGCTTATATGGATACAAGCAAATAAACCAAACTCAAATGATTCTCAACAAAACCGTTCAACTTCTAGTTCACAACACAACTCCTCACAATACTAACAACTAGAAGCAAAACCAAATTTATATCATTTTAACTGCATGCTTAACCCTTCCTCTATACCCAAGATGTACAACATTATTCAAAGTTATGTTTGTTTTATGAGAAAAGATAAAGGACCTCATAAAACTGTTTTAATTTAAAAAATCTGTTCACCTCAAAACATTTATAAAGCTACCATTACATAAACCTAAAAACACAAATCCAGAAAGTAGTTAAACAACATTTATTCAGAAAGTAGTTATAAACCTACCATTACATAAACCAAAAAAGGCAAATCTACTCAAACTACCTTTTCATTGCTACTCAAATCTACTCTCATATATACCATTAAAATTGAAAGAAAATTTCCATCGACTCACAGTAATACAGATGAACCAATTTCCCCAAAAATATCATGACAACACAATTCCTGGAAAGCAAAAAAATAAATAAATAAATAATTTTTTTTTTCAAAATACAAACATATCTTTAACCCAAAAAAAATTATCATATATTTCATTCTACCAAAAATGAAGCAAAATACAAGAAACCCCAAAATAAAACACTTGAAACACTAAGATGTTTGCACCATCCAAACAAACCTATAAATGAAAACTCACCTATGATTGATTAATCGGAAAACACTCACAAAAGGGATAACTCCAGTTCCGTTTCGAGAAACCTTAACAAAATTCCAACTTTGATGATGCAATAAGAAGATATGTCTCCTGTTCAGTTTACTTCAAGGTATTGGGAAGATGGGCATCAACTTTGGCTACTCAGGACGTTAAGAGACAAACAAGTTCGATTAATCAAGATGTTAAGAGACAAACAGAGAAGTCTGAAAATCCGGGAAGATGGATATCAGTTCGGTTTGTTGGACGTGAAGGTTTTGGCCGATTCAGATTTCAAATGACCTTCTAAAATGACAAGTTTTTGAGATTCCAACTTAGAAAAAAATCTCAGATTTGGTTGCTGACAAACTAAAATGCAGATTTAGGGCTACGAGAGTTTTTGAGAAGAAAGTTAGATGTCGATTCTACTTTCGACTCAAAGTTTTTTTTTTTTTTTTTTTGGCTAAAATGAGAGAGAGAGAAGGGGACAACCAAATGTTCAGATTTGGGATAGGCAAATTAGGGATGGAGAATTATGAGATTTGGGAATTTTTTCCAAATCAAACAAAGAATTGGTTTTTTTTTTTTTTTTTCCAGTTCTTTGTCAGGTCAGGTGGTTTTTTATGCAATTGACAAGTTTCACAAATTTTTTTTTTTTATTTAAGTATGACGTGGAGGCTATTTGGCTGCTGATGCAGAAGACATCGGGGGTAATTTGGGCAGATAAAATTGACTCAGCATAGAGTGCACAATTCTCATATTATTTTGCCCATTAATGATTGCTTTCCATATTTCATAAACTTAGGGTTTGAATATCATATATTTTATAAATAAGGGCCTAAAACACAAGTTTCCCTTATATGTAACCCATAAAACCCTTCCATGTTGACCAAGATTCTCTCAACTAGCATTGGAAGACTATTTTAAGCCGAGGGCGGCCGTCTACCTAACACATTTACAATCAGATCACGTGAGATCTCCCTTTGTGCAACATCGCCCTCACCAGCTATTCGAAGGGTGCATCAGCTGAATTTGAATTCAATGAAGCATCTCTCGTCAAATTCAATGAAATGGGAATTAATTTCATTTACATTTCATATTAATCCCATTATTTTCATTCCTTCTCTTCATTCGGCCAATCCCTCCTCCATGTAATAGGAATGTTACTTTTTTAAAAATATATCTATAGTATATAAATTTTTATTTTTGCTGTATTTTGTATTTCATTTGATTTTAGTTTATTATAAAATAAGGTTTTTATTTATTATTTTTTAAGTTTTTTTTATTATTTAGATTTATAAGAAGTAGGTAACTTAATTTATTTCATTGCTTAGAAAAATATGAGGTTATTCTTCACTCATGAAATTACTCATAGGGGTGACAATATAGTCATAAACTTTTATGACTGAAAAGAAATCTTAAATTTTATTACATCATCATATGATAAGCTTGGTAGACATGTACACTTCTTACACACATAAAGCTTCAGGTATTCATCCATTCGCTTGTAATTGACCTCCGGATAGAGCGTTGCAGCTTCTTCTCCCTCTTCTCCAATCTCAAAGTTCGTCAAACAACCCTCGTAGTAAATGTGACAGAAATGTGCTACCCCAACTTGTAATGCAAAGTCCTTACCTACACCATATAAAGAATATGAATAAATGCACGCAGATGAATGAATGTAAAGTAAAGTTGGATGACAATATTTCTCATTTATTACCTTCCATAGAAGCTAGAAAGTCTTCTTTGGAGATGCTGAACTTGTCCAGTTTCTTCCCCGTGAGCTTTTCCCATATCTCAACTAATTGCCTCTGGGAGAGAATGTTTTCTGGCGGCCTAATGTAAACTGTCTTGTTCAATGTACGAGGATCATCTATTGTTTTGATTGTGTATGTTGCAATATCATATTCATCCACAAAAACCGCTGCGTAATAGCCCGTAAAACATGCACACATATACTCCATCATAATGCAAAGAGTTAATTTGTATCACAAAATTTTATAATTAATTGTAAGTACCTTTGACATTGCCATCTCCATATAGACAAACCTTTTCCTTTGGAGGGGTGAGAACACCCAACTGACCTAGGCTCGGAACAAAGTAACCTGCAAAGCAGTTGGAAGACACGTAAGTGTGGGGGATGTTGGCTTCTTCTATGGCCTTCCTCACAATCATCTTCTCATCAAATGTTACTCTTCCTGGTTCAAGTGCATCTGCCATCCTTGATGGGTCCATTCCAAACTCTGAAGGCAAGAATCGCTGCCAAAATTTTATACACAATTATTATCAATCTTAGATTTTGATGTTGATAGAATAAATACAGGCAGGCCCATCAAAAGGGTGAGGAAATTACTAGGAGTGGTTGCCTTCAGAAAAAATTAATTTGCAAAAAATTAAGCCGTAAAAAACATTAAAAGTACCCAAAAAAAAAAACTAATTTATTTATGAGGGATATGATCTTCGGGAAGCAATGAAAGAAAAGAAAAACACAGATTCAAATTCGTATATGATTTTCAAAGGAATATTTTTAATACTTTTGCAGTGCTTCCATTAACCTGTATTTAATTGAAATCAAATAAACTATTTCATCTTAACCATTACTATGCTTTCTAATCTGATCAAAAAGGATTATTATACCTTTGTACTACAGATATGGTTGATGCGCTCATCAAATACTATATGCAAAAAGGAACTACATGACTTAAAACAATATGTATATATATACCTTAATGTTTCCAGCTTCTTTGATGGCCTCAACAAGTTTGAGCTGAAACAAAATGTTGTGAGACCTGGAATGAGACCCAGATATGGTGCAGATCACCACATTTACTTTCTTCACTGCTTCCACCAGACTCTTATGATCTGCAAAGGAGCCCTCCACAAGCGTGGCCCCTTTGGCCTTGAAGGACAGCAGCATCTGCAGTTTCTCGATGTCCAGACCGATTTCGGGGCTTTGAAGGACGAAGGTGGGATGGCCTTGGGCTAAGCTTGCCTTCACCATCCTCCTTCCAATGTAGCCTGTTCCACCCACTACAAGAACCTTGCTCTTTTCCATCTTCTCTTCTCTACTCTTATTCTGCCTTCCACTCTCACAACTCACAACCAATGGTTTTTCCTTTTTACTTGGGTTAGAACATAGACCCCACCATCAATCAAGGCCAAGATTTATTTATTTGACCGTATCTATCATATGGATTAAGAATAAGATTAAAATAAAGCTGACAGAAAGAGTCATAAAAGTGAAGTGATAAGCTAGAGATTTCAGAATAACAAACTATATTTATTAAAAATAATAATAATAATTTGCCATGCCATAGAAACTGCCATCTCCTCCCCCATTCTGTGATCTGATGAGAAAAGTGAAAACAGGAGAGAGATTTGATTGTGAGAAAGAAATCACATTGACATCTGAGCCTAGAGGGGTGTCCCTTCTGTGGAGGTGACAATTATTACTTGTTATTGAACTGCTGCCTTGCATGGTAGCTAGCAAAGAGCATAGCACCCACAAGTGTATTTCTAAACAGTGTATAGTTACCTGACTGCCCCTAAAAAAAATTGAATATGATTTTAAAATATGAAGAAAACATCAAAATCTGATATATATATATATATATATATATATATATATATATATATAAATTGATGATTCTCTGAATATGTATTAAAAAAAAGGTAAAAGCTGGCCGTGGCAAAGTGTGACTATAGGTGGTGCAACCAAAGACCATCTATAGCATTTCCCCTGCTATAGGTGCAAAGAAATGAATATAATTATCTAAGGATTGTATAATCCATGCAATTTCTTTCTCATACCAATTACTCATAGATGGTCACATTTTCCAGAGTACTTACAACTTGGTCCATTTGCAAGTTAGATTCCTCGAGAGTTTGGTTTGAAGCAACCGATATTGTTTGTTTCCACTTATTGAAATAATCCCATATGCAAGCCTGCTGATATTTTAAACCGAAAAAAGAATTAAAACTAAAAGAATATAAAGATAAGGAAACTAAAAGAAAACCCATACTCAAAGCCAAATCACACAACACACCTTTTCCTGCTCTATCACTGTATGTCTACACACCCTCTCATAAAGCTCTGCCTGAATTGCCATGAATTGTGCCTCTGTTTGGCACATCTATCCTCCCTTTTAAACTAACACCCATTATTTTGAAATAAAATCAAAACTTATTTTGAAAAATCAGAAAAAAAAAAAAATTCTTATTTGTCTACGAAGCAAACGCTTATATGTATACATATATTTCAAACTTCACTGTGCCCCTACAAAAAATAAAACATGATAATCTCCACAACGGAATCACACATGCAACAGTCAACAAAGGAAATAGAGCCCAAAAAATATAGAACAGAGGATGAAGATAAATCCCTATGGCAGCAGGCAAAGCACGGATCACCACATGGAATACCAATTCCCAAACCCTAAAAGATAATGGCTACCTAAAGAAAGATTGAATTCTCTCAGAGATGTCTGTTCCTCTTTCAAATCCTTTGTATTTTGGCTCACCTTTCTTACCAAATAAAACTGGTTCTACATGGAATCAAATGAAGTCAATAGCATTCCATAAGAATGAGCATCCAAGAATTCTATTCTAGTAGAATGAACCACATTGAATTGAAAGTTGGATCTACATAATCAGAATTTCAATTTTTCATCCACGGATGAACGAATACCATTAAGCTTTATATACACAAACAAAAGCTACATTGAAAAATGATTCAGATCTAACAACAACAAAGAAAAGAAGTAGTACCTAGAAATTTTAGTGACTCGCACCTCCAGAACCCATGAAAAAATGCTCACAACAACTCGATCAAATCCCACAAAACCTTAAGGCTTAGTTTCAGACTTGAAACATAGACAATAAGCGAGAAAATCGGAGTCGAAATCAGAAAAATGAGGAAAGCCGAATCGGACTTGAAATCGACAAAGAAAGGTTTTGCAGAGGAGATCACAGTGGGTTTGGCTCTCAACGTGGTGGAGAACAAGTGTACGCCAGCCCTTTATACGGAACATGTTGCAGCCGTCAAGCGTCTAAATGACCATTCAATGCAGGTAGCCGTTATATGCATATAAAAATTATCATTATTTGAAGTGTGGATTTTTTCAAGCAAATTTTCTACCACCTACCAATATATTTAGATGCGGTTAAAATATGTTATGTTTGGTTATAGATTTTATTCACCCCTACTAACACTATGTCACCCTATCCTATGTTTCTTGTAGTTTAATCATTTAAACAAATTGGTTACAAAAAATAATCAAATAAATATTTTTAAAGAGATTTTTATTTTAAAAAAAAATTAAAATCACATCCATAGTCTTAATTTTTCTAATTCTACGACAATTTTGCTTTTTTGAATCATTCATGGATGTTTTGTACAATTTTTTTCTTTTTCTATTATTTTAAAATATTATAAAACACCATTTATCCCCATACGTAAATAATTTGTACAAAGACTCTTTATCCCATCCATGGATAAGACAATTTATATAAAATAATAAAAAAAAAAAAACCAGACACATTTACCAAAGAGTCAATGACAAAGGCTATCTACCTATTTGAGAGAGAAAATGGAGCAACAAAGTTATTCTGTGACGACAAATTTGACAAGACATATTGCAATGTTGTGAGATTGAAGTATCGTAAATCAGATGAGCAAATAGCTTCTATTTTACTAAAGTTTTACCTTCGGAGGTGTTTATGCATTCAAGGAACCTTTCACGAGCAGAAGAAAATCACATTGGAGGGGAGATTATTACGTAATGTGTTATTGCTATGTTATTTTGTAAGAGTCTAGTTCACTTCCTACATCTAAGAAAACGTTTTTGAATCCCAATATAATCTTGCCAAAGGAAGCTTAAGTGCTCTTGCACCAATGTTTGAGCCTCATTTATGCAAAAAAATAAAAATATTATTTTTTAAATTTGTGTGGAAATTATTTGTGTATGAAGGGTGTAACGTTCCAATGAAGCAAGTAGAGAAAACAAAGAAATATAGTAAGAAGATGAAGTTCTTAGTGAAGTACTATGTTTTTTCTTTTAATATCATTTTTCTATTCAATTCAAACTTTATCCCCCTATTTGGATTGTGTTTAGGAATGACAATTTCACAGGTCAATCGGGTCACTCGCCCCCCTATTGAGACAAGTATGGGATAAATTAATCGGGTATAGGATAGTTTTGTGAAACCTGAATCGGGTTCGGGGTAGGTATGGGTTTGTAGTTACCCGTCCCACCCCGCCCGAAAATTATAATTACCAACATACATAGAGACTTTGGGTTTGAATCTGATTCTGATCTAATCCGATTTAGTGGGTAAGAAGAGAAATGGGGTTTGGGGAAGATGAAGAGTCAGTTGCTCAACCTACGTCCTCTATGCCGGCTCTTTCCTTTACTACAACCACTACCAGCACCAAGGCTTCGCCATTGTCGCCGACGCCATCCTCAGAATCGGAGCAGGCTCTAGGTGAGGCAGGGAGCTATCATGACGTCGTACCCCCCGCCGAGGAGGAAGGGTTCATACATATCGCTGTTCTGGAGCATCTTCAATATGGGGGGCGTCATCGGCAGGCTCATCCCCTTCGTTCTAAACTACAATTGGAGCTAGGCTGCGTCCGTGAACGACGATACTTACATTAGGTTCATGTGCTTCATGTCCACCGGCACCGTCCTCACGCTGGCGATCCTACACCCAAGCCGCATGGTTCGGGATAATGGTAGACACTATACCAACATAAAGTACTCCGATGTGTTGACTACCAAACCCTGCCCCGCCCCGAGAGGTATAGGGATGGGATCCCATTAACCCGCCCCGCCTTGGGTATGAGACGGGGATGGGAAATAGATTTATATAATTGGGATGGGAATGGGGTAGGGGTGGCCCCGCCCAAACCCGCCCTGTTGCCAATCCTAATTGTGTTGTGCTTGCGGAGACGTCAATACATGTAAACATATTAAAGGAAGAAGACAAAAATAAAACAAAGCACACAAAAGTTATATGAGGTTTTCACGTAGTTTAACCAATCATATCTACTTCCACAAATGAGAAGGAACATTTTATTATATGATAGAGAATATTATTAAGGACAAAAAATAAATACAACTATTGGGAACCTCTATATCTTCACCTTGAATCATAAACTCTTTTATTCCACTAGATATTTCTTATTTTCACATTTACACCCTAGTAAACCCTCTTGCTCGACTAGGTGTCTCTCGCTCTTCCTCATATCTCTATCTCTATCTCATCTCTTTCTCTCTCATAATTTTTTCTCCTCATGACTTAGAATATTTATAGAGATATCCTCACTAGCTTCTTTATTCTATAAGAAATCTAATTACAATCACATATAAAATTAGAAAATATTCCTTTTACAAAAAAGGAATAAATGTGAGACGCTTTCTAACTATTGAAACAACAACCAACAAATACATTTGGGTCGGTTTTTCTTGATGAGTATCATTGTTGTTTCTGCTTTTGTTATGTTGTTATTTTACCTTATTAGTTACTTTATTTATCTATTATAAATGGACGCACCACAATTAAACAAAACAAACTAATCCCAAGTCAAATATAAGCTCAAATATTAAATTCACAAGCAAACAAAACCAGTAAATAACTCTGATTTATCACAACAAAAGTAAAGAAGCCCAACAAAGGCCCATACCCTAAACATCCCTAAAGCAAACCCATACAAAAATCTAGGCCAAATACTCCCCAAGACTACAAGCGGCCCTAATCTCTCTATCTATGCTCACAATTCCCATATCCTCTTCCATTGCATGCTTTCAGACATGGGGTGGGGGAGAACAAGAGTGAGGTAAAATTTGCAAAAGTTTTGGATGGTGGTGACTGGTGAGAGTCAGCATTGATATGGAGGCGCTGCAACCTGATTGGCTTCTCCATCTATGGTAGCAGCAGAGGGGAAGGGCTTGCAGCATCAAGGGTGTAGCTGACTTTGGTGGTCATTTGGCTGCTGGTAATTGGTGATTAGGGAGGTGGTTAGCAGCAAAAAAAAGGCTATGAACCATCGGGGGAGAGGTGAGAAATGTTGATTGGCTGCAGCAAGCTCCGGCAGAGGCAGTTTTGAGGCTGCAGCAGAGCTTTGATTCATGGTGGACGGATATAGCAGCGGAGAACCCTTCACATGATAACCTCGAACACTTGGAAATCTGAGTTGAGCATGAGAGCCCAACTTGAGAGCATGGAAGAATGATAACTACAAAGATATCAAAGATACCACCAACAGAAGGTAGTCTGGTTAAACTAAGTTTCATAGAAACTGGTAACAAGTCATGAAGAAATGAGAAAATGAGATGATCAGGAAAGGATCAAGTATTGGCTTTGCATAAAGATCAAGCATGAACGTTGAGTATGATGACGCTATTGTTAAGGAAGAATTACAAAGAAAATTCTCCTCTTAGATTGTTAAAATTTCTATACCTTCTAATCTTACATTGACCTGAAACAGTGCAGCATCCAAGCAAGCTCTCTCTTATTACCTTGGGAAGGTAAAATGGCGAACCCGAAACAACAACATTCAAGATTACATTGGGAATAATAACTCCATGCAAACATGCATGTAAATCATCAAAGTAAAAGTGAGAGGTTTTATTTTCAATTTCACCTTCTGTATGCAATCATCTTGGCTTCAAAATCAGCTCCATTTGCACCAGCAAATTCATAGTTACCCTTGGTATTCAAATCAAAATGTCTAAAACCTTCTCCCTCCCTGAACTTGACATCCTTCTTTACTAATTCCTCTGCCTCTCGGTAAGCTGTGAAAACCGAACCATTGGTCCTATTACTTGGTATGCTCTTCTCTATTATGTTTACCTTCATGTCTTCTTCATTTGTGTTCTCCGTAAGACTTGACAGAGCCGTATTAAAGTTGGTTAATTGGGCTCTCATGGCTTCTAGACTACCTGGGCAGTTCATATTTATTGAGAGGCTTTGTTGTGCTTTGTCCATCACTGCCTGCAAGTATTTTCCTTGAGCCTCTATTCTCATTTGTAACTTCTTCTGTACCTATGATAATAAAAGAAACCGCAGAGTTTGCAGATCGATTAGCATACTTGACAATTGGGGAATTATTGGCAGCCTAAGTTGGAGATGTATATACCTCAATCTGCTCTAGTAATTGTTTTTGTACTTCAACTTGACACCTTAGTGCCTCTGCAATTAGGATCCCTCTGTTTCCATTACCAATCATCAGCAAAGAAATACTACAAACACACTGAGAACAAACAGTAGGAGAAACTCAAACTCGAGACCTCTAGTTAACCATATCTCAAACACCATGGTGAGACATACCCTTGTTCGTTGTTTCTGCTTGATGATTTAGCACTTGTTCCTGAGGCATGAGTCCTGTAATCTACAAATGAAACTCCATGATGAAGGGGATAAACAGAGTTTTGGAGGCCGGAAATACGAAAGTAGCATATTATTCAGCTAGAACTAAAATATAAAAATGATTGAAAGGGAATGCCAATGAGCATAGTTCTTTCATAAGGCTATCATTTATGCCAAAACTTCTTGAAATCATTGCTTTCTGGTAATTTTTGCATCAAGGTTAAGGACTCACCACTGTTCTCTGTGATGCTTTGCTTCCGGGATTGCTGTCCAAGTCTATACTTCTGCAGATCAGTAAGCTTAACAGTAAGATTAGTTGTTGAGGAGTAAAAGGAGAAAAAGAATAAGAATGATAGGGTATAGCACTCAAATCAGAAAGAGTTAGACCTGTAAATGGCTCTTCAAATGGTACAGTGTCAAGCCCTTCAAGCCCATCAGCCTCAACACCGACTTGGGTGTTGCTTCTGGAGATGTAGAACCCCAAAGATTGAGTTGATTGCAAGAGAACAACCATATTACTTATGAAGAACAGATATTGTCACATAATGCCTAGGGAAAGAGTCACCCTTTTCATTACTTTAAAAATTCTGATACCTCAATTCTAAATAATAAATAAATCTAAGAGAAGTTTACAAAAATAATAGTAATTGAAAAAAAATTATTAGTTATAATAAAAAATAATAATTAATTTTATAACTTAAATATGTCAACTAAATAATAATTTTCTTGAAATTTTGTATTCATATAGGCCTAAATGGGTTTTTAAGGCATCCTTTGGAAATATTTTTTATTTTTTTAAATAAAAACTTCTATATAAAAAAGCATATTTTTTTTATGGAAAAAGTATAGATCCCTTTAAAAATTACTTTGAGAAATTTTAAAATAGTAAAATTATTTTAATACCTCACTTTGTAAAATCATTACATTTTCAATGTAAGTTTTTATCGGTTTTGTATTTTATATAAATTTATTATTGTTTTTTATTTTTAAAAATAAAAAATAGAAAATACATCTAAGTACTCCAAACATGATTTTAATTTTTTTTTTTTTCAAATTTAAAATTTTTAAAAATAAAAATTGAAAAATAAGTGAAAAACCAAATACACCCTAACAACTTATACTTATATATGAATGGATTTATATTAAAACCCAACTATATCGAGTCTATTATGAAGGATTAAGAGAGTATTTAATAAATTAATTTAATAGGATAATATAAATTAATAAATTAATTTAAATAATTAAAAAAATTAAATATATTTGATAAAATTAACTTAATATCATAATTTAAAAATCAAAATAATTTTAAATATTAAATCAAAATAAATAATTTATTCTAAGTTACAAATTTCTTTCTATCTATTTGTTTATATCTAGTAAAAGTTTCTTTTATATCGATGACCATACATTTAAAAAGAAATTCACAATAAATATTTTATATATCAATAATATTTTCAATATAAATATTTAATACATAAATATATTATTTAAAATTAATAAAAATTAAAAAGGATAAATATATTAATTTGAAAATTATTGATAAAATTTAATTAAATTTTATCAAACAATCTTAACAATAAAAATAAAAATCAAATAATAAATTTTAAATAAATTAACTTAATAAAACTCTTTAAGTGTAAACCTTCCTTTAATTCCAACTGAAATATATTCAAAGAAAAAGTTGAATGTAAAATAATAATTAAATTCAACTTGCATACAAAGTGATAGATTTCTAAAATAAAAAGAAACTAAAAGTAGATGTGGGATTATGTACCAAGTTTTTCAAAAGGAAAAAGTATTTAAACTCTTAGGATCATGTGTCACTTTTTCTCAAAAACTAATTTACATAAATTAATTACAAAAATTAACTTTTTTATTATGAAAAAATTAAAAATTAAAGTAATTTATCTTGTAATCATTTTTTTAATAAATAAACAAAAATTCCTGGAAGATGAAAGAATTTAGTTTAGAAACTAAAGAGTAGAAGAAGGAATTACTGTGTGGACCGCCGAGCTTGGTAACAGCGTCGACAAAGCGGTCGTGGAGATCGGGCGTCCAGCGCAAGCGCGGCCTCGGGTCTCGCGTCATTACCACTCCGTTCTCGTATCCTCTCTCCATCGCAGCATCTATCACTCACTCTTCCTTCTTCCTCCTTCCTCCTTCCTCCTTCCTCCTTCCTCCTTCTTCCAATTCCAACACTGTGATTTTAGAGGCGGACAGAAGAGCAGCAGCTTGGTTTGGCTTCCACAACAGAAAACAAATGGAGGACACACCAAAATATTTTATACACAAGGCCTTCCCCACACACTTGTAGAGGAAAGATCGGCGACGAATCTGAGGAAACATGTCATATGAAAGAAATAAATATATATGTGGAGAGAGAAATGGCTACTCCTCTTCACGTGTATCTCCTCTTTAGATCCCCGCCGTTCGATTCATTGTGTTCTGTTCTTTATTTCTTCATCATCAGACCGCGTTGGATCAAAATATGAGAGGACTTTATAAGACGATCTTTTTCTTTTCTTGGTATATAAAATAATGTAGGCAAGGAAGAAGTGACCGGTGATTTATAAAGGTGGAAAATAGGATAATAATACGTGGGAGGGGAGGTGGATGCCAGAAGGAAAATATTCGAAAATGAGAATATTCTCAAGGTCACGTGCCACGTCTAGGAGGATGACGATAGCAATGCCAAGACAGTATTGGCGGTGGGGAGTGGGCGGGCAGGCTGGGTGGACACGTTTCGAAATGTCCGCAAGAGACGGCCCGTGCAGGTGACCGAAGAATATTCCGTCTTGATGAACCCGTGAAACGTGGGCCTGCCTCTCTTCACCCTCTCTCCTTCCCCCTCTCGTTTTTATTTTTATTTAATTCTAAATAAAACAATGTTAAGTATTACACTATTTATTTTTATAGTATTTTATTTTTATAAAATATTAAAATATAAAAAAAAATTAATATATTTTTTTTTTATATTTAGAAAAAATCAAATATTTTAATTTTTTCTATTCAATAAAAAATTTATAATAAATCATAAAAAAATATAAATAAATGACCTGAAACCTGAAAGCAAATTGCTTTCAATAAAAAGTTAGATCTAACCAAGACTCCATGCATGCAAATCATCCCCAATGTATTAAATAATTGAATGATCTAACCAAAATCTAGTTTTGCAACATTTTGTCAAACTTGATTGTTAGATCTTGTTCCAACTATGAAAAGAACCAAGTTGAGGGTGCCTAATTATTTGGTCTTGTGGTTATGCTTGAAATAATATATCTGTGTATAGACATGGGCATGGGCATCTGTTGTTGGGAGTGGGCTATGTGCATCTCTTGTTGTTCCCAAACCTAGGAACCTTCGATGTAGTACCCCAGAATGTGGGTACGAGAATAAAGGTGATTTCATAGTCAAGGATAATTGACAACTTCCATGTGTTAGTTCAAGGGTCTAAAACAATTAAGCAAATTCACCTAGCCCAAAACCGAACAAACAAAAAGCAAGAACTACTTATGGAATGCTTGACTAAGGCATCACAAAGCACTACTCTTAAAGTAGACTTGCCCTCGTCACGTGTTAATCTCGGTGTAATAGGAATCAACATTCTACCTTCAGGATTCAACAACCTAGAAACCTTCCCTTAGGCCAAGGAGCAATACAAAAAACAATATATTTTGATTGATGGAAAAAAAAAATTGGATTATTTTTTTAGTACATATAATATATAATAAATGATGAGATATATTATTCACTCTCTCTTTTATATTTCTTTTATATAAGATATATTTTAATGGTTATTTTTTTCATTAATTTTAAAATTTTTTATATTACTTATTTTGTAAAATAAAAAATTTTAATTAAAATATTAAGCTTGTAGTTAACAAAATTATAAAATATATTATAAAATTATATAAATTTTAAGTATTTTAATCAAACATGACTATTATTAATAAATAAATATTTACCAAATTTTAAATTATTAAGCAATTTCTAAATATTAATAAAGGCATGACAAGTTTCATATTTTTTAATAAATATTGAAATGCAAAATAACATCAAACATTGACAATAATGTATTTTTCACTTATTTTATAAATTAAATATAAGCATGACATAATATATCTTAATACATATGATACCTGGGTCATATACATTAAATATAATATCTAATGATATCATATCCCGTTAAAAATGATATCCTAAAATCCTAAAATATACATATCTTATTTAATGGAATATAATATCATAAGTTATACATATCTTTTTATATCCTATTCCATCGTTCAAAATGTAACCTAACTAATTAGAATTGCTTCCAAACCAAAGCAATACAGGCTAGAATCGCTTCACAAAAATCACCAACAAATGGACCTTTCCTTGAGTTCTTCTCCAACAAAATTAATAGCCTCAAGTCACAAATATATGAGACAGTACAACAATGATAATCAGGTTTACAAAAGATATGCAATTTTCTGCCTAATCTCAGAAATTTCTTATTCCACTATGGAAGTTGAGAGATAAAGACCAACTACCAATAGCTAAAACCCTGGAAATTTCTACCTAATGCTTTGGTGATGCAAACCCCATCATTCTGACAAAAATCTTGGGGGGTTGGTGATCCTTGGAGGCCTATGTTGCTGTTGTGTTTCCCTTCAGTCATCCCCCATTCATCTGCTGTTTAAGCTTTTGGACAATCTGACATGACCGGCTTCTCAGTCACACTAGACAACCTCTGAAACCTTTTCTTAGAGCAGTTTCATCCAAGTTCCTTCCTATAAATACAAGTTTGCTCACCCTTTTCTCATCAGGTTCCCATGTTTTGCCTGGGCAGCCATCTAATGTAGAATGCACCCCCTGAAAGATATGGCACGGGGAAAAAGAAAACAAGGAAAAGCAAAATCACAAGAAAAGGGATTAAAATCTCATCTTTAAGTGTGAGTAATGACTCAGATCGTGAAAATTCAGGTTAAGAAATGATAAGAACCTGAAAAACATAACGTTCATCAGAACCATTCACACACAGGACCCCCTTCATCCTGTACAAGTCTTCCCCTTTTTCTTCAATAAGCCTTTCCAGCCAATCATCTACCTGGTTCACATGCCACCAAAGAGAAAATATATACTTTTTCTTAGGATTCTCCTATGGTTGATTTGTGAACGAAACATAGTGTGCATGTATGCATCTTTTTGAGTCTGACATAGGAAAAGAAGTGCTGTTTGTATTATTGGCATTATTGCTTAGCTATTTGATTACTCTATATGTGCATTTTTAGCTACTGAGCAACGCGCTCAAAGAAGCAAAACCCCAGGCCTTTAAACAAACTCAACTAACTTTCCTAAAGGGACTTTGGGGTTGAAAGTTTAGAACACCACCAAATCACCACTCACCTATTAGACATTGTCTATTTGGAATTTGCACAGCATTGATCAGTGTTGGAACCAACCAGAGCTCCAAACTACAAGATGTGATCCCAACCTAAGCGTGCCAATCAGGTCAAAACTAGCCTATTCAATGATTTTACGATGATTTGACAGTTGTGAACATATGGATATAAATTATAATAACAAACTTCAATCAAGTGACTGGATATACAAGGATCCAAACTACTTGATCTGATTATTACCAAAAGAAAAAGAGAGAAAAAAAAAAACCTCCACTATAATACAAAACTGATTGATTAAATATAATGATTGCAAGCATATTAATAGAAATTTATAAAGTGAACTACAATCTAACAATAGATGATAGGTGTGGTTGTCAAAAACATATCAGCAATGTAACATCCTACAGGCTTCCTCTGCTATGGCACTACATTTAAGTCCTAAACATCAAAAACCAGAGGCCTCCATTTTGTCTAAAAGCTTCAAAGCTCCACTAAATTCCGAGAGTATCAGATTTTCAGCAATTGTTGAATTTTCTTCTGTAAATCCCTCTAGTAATCTTCATCACAAAAATCTATAATCTCAATTTTCCAGTTGATACCTACAACATAAACCTTAAATACTGATAGTGGCTGGAATTAGGAATCTTAGAGCTGACATAGAGGCCAAATGCTTTGTTAACTTGCAGATATCAGGGCTCTTAGAGCTTATACAACTCAACTTAGGAAAGTTAATTCGAAAATTAAATCCAATTCCGTACAGCTATTCTCCAAACAGCTCCCCTGCATGCCACATACAAGAAGGCCACCTGGTCTCTTCCTCACATCACAATTATCCCTCTCCATGGGATGTGATTTTGATATCAAGCTCAGCTATCTGGTTTATCCTTGAATACCTCCACTTTATCTATGATGTTTCCAGATCAATTCCCTATCTTTAAGATTCTATTCATGTAATCAATCCCAACAGACACAAAAAGCAGAAGAATATGTCAAGACGAACCATGCAAAAGTAAACTATGCCCTCTTCTGATGAACCTATGTCCTACCATTTGCCATCCTAAAAGCATAGAAATTAGAATTAGTCTCCTTCCTCCACCCACTTCACCCTACCTTTTTCCCTTTGATTTACACCTTTTCAAATCTTTAAGGGCTTAGTCAACATCACTTGATCCAATCCTGCAAGGGCCTATATTCTCAATATTCCTAAACCTGGAGACTTCAATGCTCTCATTTGCCTTTCACCTACAGCACACTTCCTCTTTAATAAACATGTGCCTTTCCAATGGTCCATCCAGGAAGGCATGGGGAAGCAGGATATAGCGCACACAATCCCAAGTCATTGGGAAATGAGGTAAATGCTTCTCTCAGCACCTTGATGATATTTTAGAAAACTTTTTGTTGAAATTGCCTAATTCATCAAATGACCTTCAAATAGAAGACATCCACAAAACATCATGGAAAAATTTATTACCTCATCAAGGTCAAGGGTTCCTTCAGAAACTATACTGACACTGGAGACAGCAGAATCATGCACATGATCGTGATGATGTCCTTTATGGTGTCCTGTCACAATCAAAATGAAACACCAAAAAAATGAGTTTGAAATCACTCTAGAATCAATTTTGTGTTAGAAATACTGGTGAAATCCCATCAAAATGATCAGCTATTTTCCAAATAAACTAAAATGATAGTCCATTACATAACATTTTAATAGAACAGGCGCTAGCAAAGGAAAAAGAACTTTTTAGATGTGCCATTTGAATGCTAAAGCACTCTTTCTACCAAAAGCAAAACCATTTCCTGCAGATGACTTATCTTAGCACAACTTTATACTGTTCCATTGAGAGCTAATTGTGAAATTCTAATGGCACATCAGATAGAACATCAGGAAACAACCTCCTACTGAGTTATGTTCACCATCATAAAACAAGTAGATATTGAGATCCAATAATAAGAATGTTGAAATACATAAATAAGGGTTAAATTAGTCCAAATCAATTATCATTCAACTCAAAATCAAAGCATTAAGCAGGTAGGAAATATACAATAAAAAAACATCTGACAACAAATATACATTAAAATAGAGCTGCTTCAAATAATCCAAATCATGTGTCATTCAACTCTTTTTAGCATATACGAACTAAAAGAACTTATTGGTCTTAACGGTGGATTCCAAGCATAGAGCAAATAAGAAGTGTACAACAAAACATCTGATAAAGACATATATTAAAATAGAAATGTCTTCTAATCTGATATTGTAGTGGAGCTTGAGAGAGAGAGAGAGAGAAAGAGAGAGAGAGAGAGAGAGAGGATAGAGAAGAGAGAGATTGATATGAAAAAGGGAAAAGGTTCCCCATCTATGAATTTTATCACTTCAGATAATACATAGCTGCATGACATTCTGATGACACTTAAACTAAAATCAGAATCTTACAATGTGTTTTATAGGGAATAAGAACCTAATGGTAAAAAACATTGCTACTAGTTTTTCAACAAACAACAAAACTGCGTCCAAAGAATCCTGTTTTAGTCTAAACCAAAAATGGAATGGTTTATTATCAGAAGCAGTTGTTGCTAAAGTAGGGCTAAACACTAGTAAAGGTCTTAATCACTCTTTAGCAGTAGATTATCTACTTTTACTGGAAGGCTTTTCCCCACTATTGCTAAAAGTCCCAACATTTGCCAAATGCAACTTTAGTTTAGATAACTCTACTCAGTAGGAAGATTGAAAGCAAATTAGGTTAACTTTAATTACAAATACCATTCCTGTGGTCTAAAAAATTACGTACCCCTCTCCCAAGTTTTGGTGTTGATCATATGACCTTCCTCTCCATAGAATAGTCATTAAAGTTATGGATGACAATTGATGACATCAGCATGTAAAAAGTTTATAAGGTACCTAAACTACCCTTCTCCAAAAAAATCTCGATTCACTTCTCTTCTTTGCTCCCAAATAAACCCCAATCCTAAACCCACAGTCTCCCCTAACCCCAACATCTTTTTTCCTAACCCCAAAATCCACCCTCTCCACCTCCAAATCTTCTACTTCATGATTTTCTTTTTTTCAGTCATTTCTTGGTTGCTATGCACAGCCATGAGTCTCTTTCCCCCCTCTCTTTATTTTTTATTTATTTTATTTATTTATATATTATTATTATTATTATTTTAGGGAGACCATAACAATGTGCAGCAGCAGTGCAGCCTTCTTGTTTTTCTCAAAAAGCTTGGTAGGGGGCTAGCAGTGCCAATTACTGCAAAGATTTTTTATTTTTTTTCTTCAGAAAGGAAAGGGAAAAAGTGAATGGAGGAAGAAGACAAGGGCCTTTCTATATATGGTGCTTGGTGATTTAGGGTTTTTTATTATTATTATTATTATTATTTTTGGAAAACCATAACAATGTGCAGCAGCAGTGTAGCCTTCTTTTTTTCTCAAAAAGCTTGGTAAGGGGCCTTTTTTATTCTTTTTCTTCAGAAAGGAAAGGGAAAAAGTGAATGGAGGAAGAAGACAAGGGCCTATCTATATATGAAGCTTGGTGATTTAGGGTTTAAGGGAGAAGGCGGCTCAAAAGGAAGCCTTTTGACCTTCAAGGTAATGGCATTCCTATCTTTTTGCATTTCAGCTTGTATCTTCAGGAACAATAACTGACAGCACAGCCTAGAGTCACTTTACCTCGAAGGGTTAGTGTTCCTGATAGACACTTCGATGTAGGTGTCCTGAATTAAATTTTTAAGTCTCCTAATCAAAACTTGAAAAAGTACTTCCCAATTTGTTTAAACTATTAAGAATCCTCTGAAACATGGGATGACAGTCATACAAACATATGCTCAAATGCAACTAATTGAAACATAATTTCCCCAGAGTCATACTTTTGTTTCCCTATCTTTTTCCTGGCAACAAACTTCTATTGTTGATGGCAAACAGATCATGATAAGGCATGAATCAGAGAAAGAAGAAAAGACACTACCTTTCCCGGTTTCATGTTGATGGGTTGCACAATGGGAGCTATCTACCTGAACCTCGGAATCAATTCTGCAAAACCAATGCATATGCAATGCAAATATGAGCTTTCATTACAATGCCGAAATATAGATATGCATCACAATTTTGTCTCTTCTATCCAGAAAAAATAGGAAAGGTAAAGATTGGAAGGAAAAAAAAATATTAATTAAAAATAAAGATGACAAAGAATTTGACATGGAAAAGATTTTTTGGCTCTAACAGAATTCCTTTGTCTTTTAAGGACAAAAACTGATACATTACAGAAGATACACAGCTGAATAAATAGCACAATGACCTCTCAAGATCATATCCTCCCACTCCCAAAACAAAGTCCATGTCAACACATCCAAATTTAGCTAACTTTATCTGAGCCATCCCATTGATATGCTGTAAAAATAAACAAATAAATAAAAATAAACATAAAAATAAAAACCAAATTTCAAAACAAAAAATTTCATAAAAAAATATATAAAAAATGCAAAAATCACATGTTAAAAACCAAAACACATGCAAGTAACATATGTTATTAATGAATCAACTCAACATTTTGATAGATAATAAGAGATGTAAATATATTGCATGAGAAAATAGTACACCAAAGTAAACAAGACATATACAACAGGCACCAAATGGCTAAGCCTCATAAAATCAATTAAAGACATCAATCCTTCTTTTATGTACATGCAAACCCAAGCTAGAAGTTACTTATGAACGAATATTTCAACTGTTGATCAGACTGCTTCTCATTTTCAAAAACTCTTCAATTTTGTTCCTACCAAATTGTCTAAAAAATGCAAAGAGGATCGACACTCCATGCCTTTTTCTCTTTCCTTCCTACAAAGAACTCGTGCTAGCTTAAAAGAGTTGCTTTTACCATGGAATGGACCACCCAAACTAAGCCAAGGAAATAGAATAGCAACTGCCATAGAACCTTTGATTTGGTACAATGAAGAGAATATGATCAATAGATTCCCCTTTGATTTTACAGAAAAAAAAAAAAAAAACACTATTCTCCAATGGCCATTCTCTTCTTTGAAGCTGGTATATTGTCAATACTTTAACCCAACTAGCTTCCCAAGAAAAAAAAGCTCAATTTAGATGGCACCCATGAATTCCAAATAATGTCCTTTGGAAAAGAAATTCACTGCCAAGTTCCAAAACAAAATAGAGGGATTTGACTTAAAAAAAACTCCATTCTTTGAATCCTTCCAAACACCTATCATCTTCTACTCTCCTTACCAACTATATTTGTATCTTGAGGAAAAAAGAACCAACAATACATAGCTCCCAATTGTTTAAGTGTCTAGAGAACCACAAATTCCAAAGACCCCTTTCACCTATCAATTTTCCAACTAAAGAACCCAACCCAATTTCACAAGAAGTTTAAATCATAGATGCTAACACTAACTCATTAACCTGATCTTGCAATAATAGATTTACTGCAAAATTGATTTTTTTGGACTATTACCCCATTTGCGATGCTAAACTAAATCCTTTCATTTGGTATGAAAGTTAGATATATATTGTGGATTCATAATAGTTTAAGCTTTTAGAAAAATTAATAATTTAACATGATATCAAAGCTACAGTTAACTAAATGTCTTGAGTTCAAGTCTCTCCTACCGTTTGTTGCCCTATATATTTATCTGTAATCCATGATCCTTGTTTTGTCTCTCCACATGCAGGTATGGAGCCACATGTTAAGGAAGGTGTTAGCCTAATATACATTGGAGCCTCATATCCTAATAGCTTAAAGCTTTTAGGAAAGTTGGTCAAGTATAATGATAATATTAATTATGATTATGTCCCTCATTAATAAGTAAGGAAAAGACTTCTCTCAAGAAATAACAAATACTAATTATGTGCGTTATATTTTAAGACAACCAGGATATTTTTGGATGCATTCTTCTTCCTAGTTCAAATCTTAAATTTTAGAATGGCTATTTAAATAAATACATGCAATTATTTTAAAACCTGATAGGGGTGAGCCACACAACCACTTGGAAAGCCAATTGATCTGGCTTCCCACACAGAAAAACCCAAGCTATTTCTAAAGGATATATACATGCATGTATATGTATGTGTGCGTGTGTGTATATGAATATACACACACCAATCGTTTAGGGTACCCATTTCTTGTTTGCAGGTATGTTGTTAATCAAGTTATAGATTAAAGTCCAATAATTGCATGCCAATACTTAGCCACATGGTCTTGGTTTTGAACATACGATTTCCAACATGATGTCCCTGGTTAAGATGTATTGCTCGACAGTGGAGAAAGTAATAGATGTTTCACCAAAAAAATGCTGGAGGGAGGGAAAGAAAAACAAAGCATGTGCAGAGAATTTTGGGTTATTTCTTTGCAATGGCTCATGAAGTATGGTAGCATTGCAGTGTCCTAGAATATTCACAAACTAAGGTTTTCAAACCTGTAATTCAACACTGGTTTTCCAGTAAACAAAGCAAAGCTTTAACTCAACAGATCCAGGATTGCATTTAGTTCTCTAATTTATTTTCTTCTCATCAATTCATATACAATTATGCCTTGTTGAGATTGTAAATTGATTATGAAATATCATTTCACCTTTAAAAATGCTCATGGTTTTTAGAAAAGAGTAACAACTTTAAAAAGTAATTGTGAATTTTGGTAAAATTATTTGAGCATCACATTTTTAGTTATTGTCAATTACAACTAAAGTGCTTCCTTTTGTGGTTTAATGAATGGTCCTTAAACCGCTGATTACAAGTTCAACTTTTCATAGCACAGAACAAAAAATAATGAATAAAAAAAAATTAAACAGAAATCATAATACCCATTAGACAACTTAGTTTCACTTTAAAAGGGAAAAATCTCTTCTTGTACAACACTCTTACCTTAATTCTCTGGGTCAATCTCTCCAAGTCAGCCTCAGTCACCAAATCAATCTGTCAAGATGAATCAAACAGTGATAAATATTAAATATAGGAATATAGAATCTCCTTAAAATCCCAAAGCAAACAACTGGAGCATACATAAGTTCGACAATTCACATGATAGAAAATGAACTGAAAATAATGCCAAGGCACTATAAATGCAGCAGCGATTGGTTCTAAGACATGTCCTCTGTCAAGGTCTAAAATGAATGTGTTTGGGCCCAAAGGAAGCCTCTATTCTAGATGCTTGAGTAATGGTTTGTTAGTTTATCATAATGGTCTCACTTTTCACTCAGAAATGGGAGAAGGGTTAAATTCTGAAAAGACTAGTGGTGCGAGGATCAAACTTTGGAAGAAGCCTTTCCAAATTTATTTTTCTTTGCTTCTAACAAAGAGAGATGGATGGCAAAGGCATGGGAGGTGAATGGGGAAGGGGGTGGTCGGAGCCCCCGTTTTTCAAGGCAGTTTAATGATTAGGAGTTGGATGAAGTGGAGAGTTTCTTTCAGAAATTGCAATAATTGGTAATTAAAGGAGAACTGGACGAAAAACTAAGGTGGAATGAATCCAAGTGCAGCAAGTTTTCAAACAGATCTCTCTATTCTTCCTTACCTAGGGGATATAGAGAGCATTATCCATCTAATATTGTGTGGAGTTCTTAGGCACCAATGAAGGCCGGTTTTTTGGCTTAGGAAGGATCATGGAGTAGAATCCTTACTCTTGACCAACTCAAAAGGAGGGGTTGGACTCTCCCAAGTAGATGTTACTTGTGCAAAGGTGCGGAGGAAACAACAGACCGCTTGCTTCTATATTGTTCCAAAACAAGAATGGTTTGACGCTTGGTTTTTTCTCTCTTTGGAGTGGAGTGGGTTACACATTCTTCAGTCAAAACCAAAGGGCTTTGGAGTGGAGTGGGTCACACTTTCTCTTTTTGGGTTGGCATGGCTCTTTCGTGGGGAAAAAAAGGAAAAAAGCATGGAGGGCCACTAATTTTATGTTTGTCGTGGACTCTTTGGAACAAGAGAAACAAAAGGGCTTTTCATGATGTTAAGCACTCCAACCAAGCAATTAAATTTGCCTTTTCATATACTTTTGGGAATTAGGCTAAGGTGTATATAGAGGATCACATAATGTCTATGTTAGATTTTGTAGATTGGTCGAGTTTAAAGTAAGGAGAGGTCTTCTTGTTTCTTTCCTTTGTCCCGTTGGGCCTTTTTTGTATATTTCATATGTATTGTGCTATGTCTCATTTTAGGAGCTTTTACTACATGTTTCCCTGTTTGCCTATCAAAAAAAGTTTATTGTAACTTCATTGAATTTATGTCTACCATGTGTAGCTTAGCAACTCTAAAGATTAGGATAGTTTGGCATCCAAATTAGTAGTAATATGGTTCTAGGTTTGTTTCGTATCTGGGTTTGGTAGAGTCCTAGTTGCAATTTAGAAAGTTTTCTTTGCTGGGGATTTTAATTACTCAGAAATATTTATTCCCATCAAACTATATTATAATAGTTCCTAGTTTTGAGCTATTAGAAATCTTTTATCAGGTTGCAAGCTAGCCTATCATGTGCTCAGAAACTTTCTATTTTAGAGAATTTGAGTCCTATTCAGTTTCTATTGCAGGGGGTCATGTTCTTGGAAGGTCTTCACTTGCCTCAATGTTATCAAGAGTCCATAAATGCATCCCTTCAGACCAAAAAAGACATTAGAGTTGATTAATCAAAGTTTTAAGGTTCAAGTTGATAACTCATGATGTCCTAGGTTCTTTCTTCTCTGTCTTCTTCTCATCCTACTTCTCTCCAATTCTTTTTGTTCCATTTTCTTTTTTTCTCTTTTTCTTATAATAAACAAGGAGATAGAGAAATTGTGTTAAAAAAGGATGATGTATCCTTCCAGCCAGAAACACCTCCATGATACTGGAAAATAAAACTAGAAACTTCCCTAGACCTTAGGGCCCTAGACAACACTATTTAAGGTTTAAGCTCAATCTTGCATCAGTTTGGTATCAATGCAAGGCTCTGACTTTCAATAAACCTCTTTATTTTCTTTCAGGAATCCTACCAATGCAGTCACAAAGAAAGAGCATTGATGCACTTTCTTAAAGTTTATGAAGCTAGTGAATTAGATGTTAGATGGTTTAAAAGTAAGGAAGTCCGTGATGGCCACAAGTGGCAACCACCTGTAAAAGTTTACAGGAGGCATAAAGGATTGGACTCTAAGGCCAAAAGTATGATCTGGCATACATTGGATGATTTTTTTTTTTTTTGATAAATCTGGCATACATTGGATGATAACAGCCTCAGTTGGGATTTTATATAATTCAACATGGATTTCAGCCCAAGTTTTTTTTTGAGTACAGTCAAAGGGCCACAAGTGTTCTTATCTCCAAAATCATTAATATTTTTTTAAATTTACAAGAGTCTTTTAATTTTTGTTTATTAGTTCAAGTTGTTGATTTCCCAGTTTTATTTTATTTTATTTTATTTTTTATAAATAGTTTTATTATTCCTGTGATTATCTCCAAAGAGTCTTAGGGGTCTTAGGATTGAAGTGTATAAAGCTGATCAGTCTATCTTCTAAAAGGATGAATGAATGACAACACACTGATCAAAAAAAAAAATGAATGAATGACAACACAAAACCTTCTAGCCTTCAATGTTTTCTTATTTCTGTGATGCAAACTAAACCTAGTTGTGAAGCCTAGGATTTTTGGGAATGCTTCCTAGAGTCCCATCATATTTCTTTTACTTCTGCTGTTCTGCATCAGTAAGAACCATTAGCACTACATTGAAAAAGATAAAGAGTAATTAAGGAGACAATATTGGCTTTTGTACAAAGGCAAAAACACCCCCTAAGGGCAGCTCAACTGGTAGGTGCTCCCTCTCCTGTATGCGGTCTTAGTTTCAAGTTCCGGGCATATCCAATACACAGTTCTGGGGTAGGGATCATGTATCTATGGTTCTCACCAGTTCTACATCATTTAATAATGATAATAATAACAATAATAATAATAAGAAGAAGAAGAAGTCCTGGGCGAAAAACCCATTGGAATAGCAACTAATCATGATTTGGAATCCGCTAGGCCAAACTTCAGTTCCAATGCTTCATTCCACCCATAACATTCTTCCCTCAAGTTTGCATAGGATCAGCTGTATTTCTCCACTTCCACAATTGCATCAATTAGATCTTAGTTCAATGCATTTATCCATCATCACTCAATCCCTTAGAGCAATCCTTACTAACCCTAAAACCCCAATTTTTGAACTACCTGCAATTACTGACCTTTGAAGCTTGCGTTAAAACCTAAAAATTGACTTCCACCTACCAAAATCCTCAAGATACAACTTTTCTTAGACTTTGGTGAAGCATTATTTGGCCTACTAACAGAAATTTTTTATCGTGTTATTAAATGATTAAGTGTCATCCTGCATCACATTTTAAAGGAAATAAATAAATCATACCTTATTTAAAATGATACGGTCCGCATAAGCAACTTGTTCCACTGCTTCATTCACCACAAATCTGGGTTTTACTTCATCTAAATGTTGCATGGCATGCTTAGCATCAACCAAAGTAACAACTCCATCAAGTTTCACATAATGTGAAACTAACTCATCAGTACAAAATGTTTCAATAACAGGAGCCGGTTTAGCAAGGCCTGAAAAAGCAACATCCATCAATAAATTAAATAATGAAACTAACAATGCCTGCACCCTAGGCAGCACATCATAGATACAAGATATGACATGGTCCAAACATGATGAGACAAAAGTGAAAACATGGCCATTGTTACTAAGATTTGAGGAAAAATAACAAATTTTCTGGGTTGTTATTAAGTGAATGGCAGGAACCCTCATTTGTCCATCAAAACTACAACTAATATCACTAAAAATACAGAAACATACAACAGTATTTGAGAATGAATAAGAAATTTGCAGGGTACTAAAAAATGTTACTGGGAAGTGAATGGCTAGTCCTTGAAAATACAAGAAGGATTGCGGAATGGCAGTTTTGGGAGGGTGTTAGTGAACAACATGCAGTTAGGAACTATTTTGAGCAATAGGAAAAGGCATCACCTTCCTTAGAACTTGTTGATTTTCTAAGAAAATATCATTGAATATGGAAGGTGGTGCTTTTGCTTATTTTCCAAACCAGTTCCTATATTCATACCACTTTAGTTCGCATCAAAGCCAAAAACCTAGATTTAGGCAAGAGTTGAACATAACATACTTTGTGGTGAAAGAGGACATCATGAATAGCAAACAGAAATAGCTGAATGAAAATTCCTAAAGGCAAATGTGAGACCTTTGGCATACCAAAAGATAGTCTTGAGGAGGAAAGGATTAAAGAGATAGTGCCATAATTTGAAAATTTTCACTAATTTCAGCAATGAAGTTGTCAAAGAATAACACTAACCAAGCATTTGTTGAATGTTGTAAGAATGATTGTTTTAATAGTTGGTAGACCACAAATACCTTTTGCTTTGGAATCCTTGCAAATGTTTGATGAACACCTTGACAGGAGGTTAAAGCGTGGTTAAGCTGCCTTTATGATGAAAGAGAGAGTTTCATAGTTTGGAATTTTCCACAAATTTAGCAATGAAGTTACCAAGAATCAAACACTTATCAAGAATTTAATGGATGCCCTAAGGATAACTGCTCAGCAGTTGGAAGATAACACATACTTGTTGATTCGGTATCATTCCAAAGCCAAATACTCTGCTTTCCCATTTATTGCTTTTTGACCTCCTGGTGCACTAGAACATTTTCATTTTGAGTGTCTCATCTTCTCCAAGGAAGTGAAACTCAAATGCAAAGGGAACATGGTCCAACTACATTTTTCATTTTCATTACTTCCATGGCCATGCCCAGCATCCATGCTATTTAAATGGTTCATCAAGAGAGATGCTTCTATGGGTGCCATAATCTGCTGTTTGAAAAAATGATTCATCAAAATAATATCACCAGCACCCATGCTATTGACATGGTTCAGCAGTAGTGATGTTCCCATGCATGCCATAATATTGCATGAAGAAATGATTCATTGAAATAATGGCACCATTAATATTGACACATCTGAGATTATCAAATTATTTGGGAATCCCTCTCTTCAATCCTCCCTTTTTTTATATTTCTATTGACACATTTGGGATTGCCAAATGATTCATCAAAATTTTTGGGGGATTAATGCATCCTGGTTGCATGAAGAAGTGTTGTTGTTGTAGTACCAGAAATCCACATCCAATTCTGACTATTTTCTTGTTGAGCAGTTTCCTTTCTCTTTTTTGTTCATTGTTTTTCATGTTTCTATTTTTTAGATACCTTAGATATTCTTCATGTTTATCTTTGGCAATAAAGTCAATTATGGGGGAAAAAACTATTTCTCATTATTTATAAAACCAGGAAAAAAAATCTAGTTTGGCTGGTTGAAAGCAACAAATAATTTTACAGCTAAGGCTTTGGAGATATTATTATTGATCAACAAAATTAAGATTATTTAAAGAATTATTTTTGAGGTTTTTGTATAATACCATTCTTTCATTACCCTATTGTTCTGGTCATTGTTATTAGTACCGTGCATTACACAATACTTATTATGCAATACATATCATCTCAAAGTGGAATCAATATGTATCGTATAATGTATTGGAAAATACACCGTATCGTTCAAGACACCAACTGTGGTGTTTTGATACATTTGATACTACGTTACAACAATACTAAGATAAGCCAAAAAACAATGACATTTAAGCTAAAAAAACAACACTGTTTCAAAAAAAGATCGTTTCAGCTTTCAAGAGAAGAATATTTTAGGTTTTTTTCTGGTTTCTACCTTTGGCACACGCATCACAACTCTTGGACTCTCAACATAAGGTGAAGACAAGGAAGAATAGAATGGAAAGAGAAAAGTGTTGGTGACATTACCGTGAGGTGAGTTCTCCGAGTGTTCCATCATTTGGTTCTTTTTCTTCCTTTTTTTTTTTCCTCTTTTTCCTTTCCCTTTCTTTGTCATCATAAAGTTCTCTTTTCGTCCTCATCTTTGGTTCATTTTTTTCTCTCTGATTTTCTCTCATTTTGCTATGAGAGAGACTTTGTTTTACATATAAAAAAAATAAATCAATAAAAAAAAAATTTTTAAATTAATTAAAAATAAAAAAAGGCTTATAGCCATGTTAGGCCAAACTATAGCCTATAGGAGTACGGACCTCATAACTGAAAGCATAGACCTCACAATTGTAGCTATCAACCTTAGTACTATAGTTGCTTCTATCTTTCTATAAAAAAATATTTTTATCTGCTTTTAGGCTTTAAAAAAATTATTTTTAATTTGGGAAACTCATATATTAAAGATGATGGGTCATGGGAAGTGTGTAAGTGCAGCCTTAGTACTGCAACAACTTCATTCAACTTTTAAAAAAATTATTTTTAATTTGGAAGACTCATATATTGAAAATGATAGGTCATGGGAAAGTGCAGCCTAAGCCTTAATGCTACAACAGCTTCTTTCAAGTTTTAAAAAAATCTATTTTTATTAGACTCGTAGCAATATGAGTTTTGAAGAGGTTGAGCCATGAGAAACTGTGTTAGTACTGCTATTTTGTATACTTATATTAAGAGATGGTTACATTATAGTGCTATGACTGCTATCAGCCTTAAAAATAGTTGTTTTATTATGTAATCTCGTGATTTGGAAGCAGTGGGTCTAGTAGCATAAGTTGACAATAATAATGTTGTAAACCTCTTAAATAATTTTTTAAGAGGTTAAAAAAATTCTTTTGTTGTCAACTTTTGCTATCAAATCATGAGATTACATAATAAAATAACTATTTTTAAGGTCGATAGCAGTCATAGCACTATATTGTAGTCTTCTCTTAATATAAGTATACAGAATAGTAGCACTAACACGGTTTCCCATAGCTCAACCTCTTCAAAAACCCATATTGCTATGAGTCTAATAAAAATAGATTTTTTTAAAATTGAAAGAAGTTGCTACAACACTAAGGCTAAGGCCACACTGACACGCTTCCCATGACCTATTATATTTTTATATATATAGATAAAAAAGATGTATATATAGAAAAGAGGAAGCACCAAAAGCAGTGCCCTCAGGGTATACAAGGAGTATACAAAAGAAGTCAAAAGGCTCAAACTGAAGGGGAAGGGATAGAAACAAAAAACATCACCTGCCTTTACTCAAAGCCTAACCAATCAATGAAGCTTACAAGAGAAGAAGGGCTCAAAACTATAGACACCCTATCCCAAGACCAAAGATTACATACAAAAGAATTTTTCAATCTTTGGAGCGAAAGCTCCTCATTACCAAACACTGTCATATTCCTTTCCTTCCAGACTGTCCAAAATATACATAAGAGGGTCATTTGCCAAGCCTTTTTACGAGCTTTCCCCACAAAAGCCCCATCCACCCAAGAAGAGTTTCCTTCACTGAACAAGAAAGAATCCAAGCCACACCAAAGAGGGAGAAGAAAAGATTCCATAGAACCTGAATCTTTGCACAATGAAGAAGGTGATTGACCGCCTCTACTTCAGAGAGGTATAGAAAACACCTATTTGCCAACGAGTGTCCCCTCCTTTAAAGTTGGTCCAAAGTTAAGGCTTTCCCCCCAGAAGCCTCCCAAGCAAAGAAAGCTACCTTAGGAGGCACACTTGCCCTCCAAACACTACCACTAGGGAACAAAAGAGAATCACTGGGCTCCAAGATAGAATAAAGAGACTTGACCGTATAGGTGTCACACCTTGAAGCTATCCAAATTGCTCTATCTTCCACCTCCCTTTGCACCCTAAAAGCTTGGATCTTTTGCAAAATATCCACCAACTCTAGCTCCCAATCATTAAATGCCCTTGAGAAAAGAGGGGTCCAACCACCCCCATCACTATCAAGGTTCCAAACATCCAACACCCAAACTTCCTTAGACAAAGAAATGGAAAATAAGGAAGGGAATGACTCACAAAGTGGTTCATCTCCACACCACTTGTCCATCCAGGATCTCACTCTCTGCCCATTACCCACTTGGTAGGCCAACCTACCACTCAAATAAATCCACTTCTTCCTAATTGCTTTCCACAATCCCACACCATACCTCTCTCTCACTGCACAAGAGCGCCACCCCCCATCCTCTTCACCATACTTATGACTGATGACTTGCCTCCAAATGGCCTCTATTTCATTAGCAAAACCGCCAATTCCACTTGCTTAAGAGAGCTATATTCATCAAAGCTAGATTTCTCACACCCAAACCACCTTTCTTTTTTACCAAGCAAACCATGTTCCACCTAACAAGATGCGATTTTTGCACAAGAGCTCCACCACCCCAAAGAAAATCCCTCTAAATCTTCTCCAATCTCAACCTCACTTTTCTTGGCATGCAAAAAAGGGACATGAAATAGATAGGCATGCTAAATAAAATGCTTCGGATTAGAGTGAGTCTCCCTCCTTTTGAGATATACTGTCTCTTCCACATTGCTAGCCTTTTTCGAAATCTCTCCGCAATGTCATCCCACACCGCCACTGATTTGAAGGGGCCCCCCAAAGGCATACCCAAATAGCAGGAAGGGAGACCACCCACTTTACATCCTGACCCCAAGGCCAAGTCCTTTATATTATGCATCCTGCTCACCGGTATTAACTTGCTTTTCTTTAGATTGATTCTCAAACCTAAGCAAGCCTCAAACCACATGAGAAGCCAACTTAGATAAGTCATTTGGTCTTGAGACGGCTCACAAAACACCAATGTATCATCAACACATAACAAGTGCGAGATTAGAATCCCCTCACCACTCTTACCTCTCACCCTCCAACCAAATAAGTAGCTCCCACTAATAGCCCTCCTCAATAGACAACTAAACACCTCCATGGCTATCACGAACAAATAAGGGGAGAGGGGATCTCCTTGTCTCAATCCCCTCAAACTTTGGAAAAAACCGGAAAAAGATCCATTTATTAGAACAAAAAAATTCACAATAGAGATGCACCATTTTGTCCAATTTATCCATTTCTCCCCAAAGCCCATCTTTCTAAGCATTGTAAACAAAAACTTCCAATTGACATCATCATACGCCTTCTCTATATCCAACTTGCACAACACATCACCTTCATTGCTTTTCAACCTTGAGTCCACGGCCTCATTTGCAATCAATACTGTGTTTAAAATCTGTTTACCCTCCACAAAGGCATTTTAGGACTCTAAAATCACTTTGCCCATAACATTTTTAAGTCTATTAGCCAACACCTTGGCCAACAACTTATAAAGGCTGCCCATAAGGCTAATCGACCTAAAATCTTTCAGGTCTTCTACAACTCCCTTCTTAGGGACTAAAACCAGAAAAGTAGCATTCAAAAACTTTATAAATCTGCCCCCTCATGAAAGTCTCTAAAAAAACCCATAACCTCTACCTTCCCAACATCCCAACAAAAAAGCCAAAATGTCATGGTGAAGCCGTCTGGACCTAGGACTTTGTCCTTGCCTAGATTTGAGAGAGTTGCAAACACCTCTTCTTCCAAAAAAGGAATCTCCAACCTCTCAACCTCACTACTATCTAGCCCCATAAAAGTAAACCCATCAATACAAGGACGTCACCCCCCTTCTTTGAATAGAGGTTATGAAACGCCCCAACCACACTATCCTTTAAATCAATCTCCTTGATATGCCAACAGCCATTCACTTTCAACGTGGACAACCAGTTTCTTCTACTGTGAGCATTCGCCATCCTGTGGAAGAATCTGGTGTTATCGTCCCCCTCCTTCAAGCTATTATCTTCAATACATGGGTCTTCCAGATTAAAAATAATTTTTCAAAAAGTTGAATGAAGCTACTGCAACACTAAGGCTGCACTTACACATTTCCCATGACCCATCATCTTCAATATAAGAGTCTCCCAAATTAAAAATAATTTTTTTAAACTTTGAAAGCAAAAAAAAAAAAAGAAAATACTTTTTTTAAAGAAAGACAGTAGCAACTGCAATACTAAGGCTGACAGCTACAACTATGAGGTCTATGCTTTCAGTTGTGAGGTTCATACTCCTATAGGCTATAGTTTGACCTAACAAAGACTAACACAGCTACCCAAAACACCATTCTCTCTAAAGCAATTGATATTTCCGTGAAAGAACCAGAAGCCCTCCTTTTTTATGTAAATCAAGGTCTCTCTCATAGCAAAAATGAGAGAAAATCAAAGGGAAAAAAAAAAAAAGAACCAAAGATAAGAACGGAAAGAGAACTAGATGATGACAAAGAAAGTGAAAGGAAAAACAGAAAGAGAAAAAAAAAAAAAAAACCAAATGATAGAGCACTCAGAGAACTCACCTCACGGTAATGTCATTGATGCTTTTCTCTTTCCATTCTATTCTTCCCTAGCCTTCTCCTTACGTCAAGAGTCCAAGAGTCGTGATGCATGTGTCAAAAGTAGAAACTAGAAAAAAACCTAAAATATTCTTCTCTTGAAACTTACAATGATTTTGTTTTGAAACGGTGTCATTTTTTAGATTAAACGGCGTTGTTTTTTGGCTTGTCTTAGTATCGTTGTAACGTAATATCGAATGTATCGGAACACCACAACTCATGTCTCGAACAATATGGTGTATTTTCCAATACACTATATGGTACGTATCAATTCCACTTCGAGACAGTATGTATCACATGATAAGTATCATGTATCGTACAGTACTAATAACAATGGTTGGGACTGACAAGATTTCGATACCTTAGTGGTATTGATTTGGACATTTGACACTAGGATGACACTGTTGAGTTTCTGGGAAACTATGGTATCTATGTATCAAATTCACATTTTGATACTATGCGACAAAAGGATATTGGTATCATTTGGCATTGAGGTCTGCCAAAAGATAATTCGATAAAAGAGCAAACCTACTGGAAGCATGCGTCTTTGCCTACAAATAGCTTACCATATGTAGATTTTAGGGATTAGAGAGCAGGTATTAGAGATTATATTCTACATTTTAGACAAAGTTAGGAATTAGAGATAGTTTCATCTGTAGTCTTCTCTGCTGATAAATTTTCTTTCATTTTCTTAGCTGCCAAACATGATCTGCAATGTCAAAGATCTTGTCATGGACAGCTAATTACCTGTTGATATTTGGCGGAGCATTAGCATGCAGTAATGGACAGCATTAGCATTTCTCTGTGAGTTCTTCACTGCACTCTTTTAGATCTCTATTTTCATCATCTTATGTTTGAATTCTTCTGATTTAACATTGTAAAACTCACATATTTGATGCTTGAGAATACAATAGATGCTCTGCAATGCATTGATCTATTGTCTTTCACTAGATCTAACATGTCCAATTTTAGGAATGGAATAGAAATGAATCTGAGTATAAAGGATTCAAAATCTCAGTTTCTAAAAGGTGATTTCAATTGATAAATAGGAAATCGAAACTAATTTCAATTGATAAACAGGAAATCAAAACTAATTTCAATTGATAAACAGAAAATCCAATCCTAGGTGGATAAGATCTGTTTGTGAATTGATCTTTCCAGATATCAATTACTTAGATTCCTGTAAACATCTATTTGGTTCACTGCTCAATTGAAGAACTGAAAAAATCTTGTTTTTATACTATCAAATTTTGCATTGATTATCTTTTCACAAAATGATCGTATTTGAAATATGATTGATGGTTATCAAAAAATTGTTTCCTTATAGTAAATCCTTGTGGAAATGACCTAACCACTAAAGCTAGCTAAAAAATCCTTTTTAATTTCCTAAAGAGAGATTGTTTTGGTTTTGGAGTTTTTAGCATCGAGGACACTCTGGTTAAATTTGAAGAACCAAACTGACTTTTGGAAGATAAAACTAATCAGTAAAAAACCACAATCCAGTGGTGCAAACATCAAGACTACAGCATTAAAGGTTTTATTGATTCTAGGAAATAATGACATTGAGTAATGAAAAAACATGGTCTCCTTTGAACAGAATCCACAATAGAAAATATAGAAAGAAAAAAAAAGAATAATTTTCTTGATGATTAATAACAATTTCCAAACCCTAGACATGGTGAACTATTTATAGTTCCAAACATACTAAACTATGCTTATTCTTAGTAGATATACGAATATGTATGCTATACATGCATATTCTTCAAAATGTCCAAAAAGAAAAGTAAGAACCCCCTACAAATAAAACCCAGAAATGCAAAGAATGCCCAATAATGAATCCTAGAAAACACCTCTAAAGAGGGTAATCTTTAGTTTCACACCTAGAATCTAAGAGCTCAAAGGTGTGACTGTCATTTCAAAATTTGAGCCAAAAACTGAACATGAAATGACCCAAAATGATGCAGTTACCTATAAGACTATCCACATAAAGCATACACTAGAGCAAATAAAGCAATTCTAGAATAGCATCCAACATATGATAAGTCTCTAAATACCATATACCGAGCCAGATAAACACTTAATCCACAACTCAACCACCTAAGAACAACTAGTGACATACTACAGATGCAAGAGCTCGGTCATTATCTTACTCAGGCTTATTCTCAATAGAGCCTATTTTTCTTAGCCTTGTTAGATCCTATGGGCATGAATCCTATCACTGCAGCTAAATTTCTATAAAAATCTAAAGTCTCATCTAAGGCCAAAATCTCTACTTGGTTAGTGGCTCACAAGAGGGTCAACACCAATGACATGCTACAATTGAGCAGAACTTACAAAACCCTTAACCCCATTTGTATATTTTATGCATGAGGAGTGGAGAAATAGTTGACCATCTTTTTTTACATTGCATGCAGACTTTGGGCCTTTGGCATAAGCCATCCAAATTAGCTAACTTGGATTGGGTTCCTCCTAGGAGCATTTTGATATGATGTCCATCTCATATAGAGGTTTGAGGAGCTCCATCAAAGGCAAAATCATGTAGTAGATCACTGGTATCACACTGATATAGATTGTGTAGAGGGAAAGAAATGCTAGGATTTACGAGGACAAGTGGAGGACTTCAGAGACTATGGAATCTAAATTCATTTGTATTCATCCTTTTGGGCCTCTTGTTCCATGGCATTTAAGGGCATTCCTCCCAATGATGTTAAGCTTGACTAGCATTTAGTGCGTAAGCCATAAGGATTAGTTTAGCAAGGAGAGAAGATTTATTTCGATTTCTATTCAAAGGAGCTATTTTTAATACTCAAGAGGCATGAGAGATCTTATGTTGCATATTCACATATTGTTCTATATGGATGTATAGGTCTTTCTTCCATTTTTTTATCAATTTTTTGTAAATCCAAGGAGGATCACTCAACCTTCTCATGCACATGCTTTACCCAATTTTAATATACTTTGCTTTTTATTTATAAAAATAAAAATAAAAAAAGGAACTAAAATAAATCCAAATATTTTCTTCATAAACTATGTCAAATAACTAGGCAATCAATCTAAGACTGCGCCAAGAGCCCATTCCTAAACCATCACTCCATGAATCTTGTCACTACTTTGAAAGGAGAGGAAGAGAGGTGAGCTTCTTAAAGTTCAGTAAAAAGTAATGATGTGACAGAGTAGATCAACTCTCAAAGCACAAAGGATAAAAGTTGAAATATCATCAATATCTTGTTTAAAATACAAAAGATCATCAATTGGAAAAAAGGAAGTATGAAACTTAGGTTCATCTTAGCTAAAACAGCAAAGGGTTTAAACTATTATCAACCTTCACCACTAATATCATGTTCTTCAATTAAATGTTTTATCATTTAGAAAAGTACATATTTAGATGAAATGAACTTCTATTCTATGCTCGGAGTATAAGTTTTGAACAACTTTTGCACTAGAAATTTATTAACCATGAAAGAAAAATCCTGACATTATTAAAGTATGTGAGACTAAAAATAAGTATTAATAAATATTTGCTAATGTTTAGAAGCAAATGCAAAAGATAGAAAAAATAATAACATTAATAAAAATAACAATACAGAATATTCCTTCAACACTGTTTTCATCATATCTCAATTGAATTGCATGAATTGAGATTTCTAAACCATATGATTAAGTTGGAAGTTACTGTAATTAGGAGTGAGTGGGATTAAACCTATGGACTGAATTGATAGCTCTGTTAAATAGATAAATAATATAGACACCAAACAAACAAAACCCATCTTAGGTCAAGAGTTGACAACTTTTATGGATCAGATATTAAAATACCATACCCGTGGTTTCTATAACAATATGATCAAATTTGTCTCGCTTTTTCTTAACCAATTCCAAGAGCATTTTCACTAGATCTCCTCGTACGGTACAGCATAGACACCCATTATTAACCATGACAATGTCTTCAGCCACTGAGGAATGACTAGCAACCAATGAACCATCAATATCCACCTCGCCAAACTGCAATAACAACAGAGTCAGTAAGATGCATGAGTTTTTACTGCACTGTCACACCAAGGACCGGTAATAGTCGACTTCTGATTGATTAAAAGTTGGTTAATCTTCAAAGGTACATATGCATTTGAAATAGTTAGAGCTTAAAGAATAACTATGGTATGTTAGCTAGGTGAAAGTTTAAGACAAAATCATGATAAACAAAGTTTATTAAGCAGAAATTAAGCAGTGTTCACACATCCTAAAGGGCATTCAAACATCCTCCAGGATTTTCAAAATGTCCCATAGAGGGCATTCAAACGCCCCTCCCAAGAGCCAAACACCCCCCTCCAGAACCTCCATTTTGGCTTTTTTGGTACTTCCTTCCCTGTTTATAAAGGCCTTTTGGTAAATCTAAGTTTAGAATATCTCTCCAAAATTATATCATAGGTATTTTCACGTTGTATTCGGTGTTCTTGTGTGGGATTAATAAATTTTTATTCCTTATTGAATCTATTGAGATTGATTGAAATTAAAATCCAAGTAAAAATTAAAATTTTGATTAACTTGCTTGGACTATGTAGTCAACACCCACAACCACACAAACCTCACATATCATTATCATCACATTTCACACCAAAAGGTGGGCTAGCTGCTTACATGACATCATCTCATAGATTGAAAAGATTACCATAATTGGATATTTTAGGATTGACTTATGTTGAATGGGCAAATCCTCTAGTTCAAAAATTCTTGATCTCCATATGAGAACCTTCAAGGCCTACCAGTCCATCATCATTTTGTCAACCCCTCTTCACCTTTCAGTTTGCTCCACTCTTCCATTGAAACTAGCTAGTATCTACCTCACATCCATGTGATCAACCTCTACAAATAACCTTGTGTATACACTTGCAAACACCAAGAACTCATTCTTTCAAGGTTATCATAATAAATAATGGCAAACACATGGCACAAGTATGAACCAATAAGACAAAGATCTAAAAAATGTTGAATTATTGTCTATTAGAAGTACTGGGAGAGAATGTGAAGTAAATTTCAACTAATGGTCAAAAATGCCCACAAACTAAAATGTCCTAAACCACCATGTTTATATACTTTTAACTGAAAGAGAAACAAAAGCAGCTGAAATTGCCTTATCAAAGGAAAAGATGTCATGCAAAAAACAAGTATAAAAACAGAAAGTAATTCTTTGTCTTAAGAAATAAAATTCAGTACCTCGTTCTCTATGACAGCAATCCGCTTTCCATGTTGTGAAGTTAAAATATGATTCAAGAGAGTGGTCTGTCATTATTAAATATTACCAAAGAAATGAATAAGTACAATCTGAGATAACACGACAACAGCAATAAAGTTTAACAATCAAACTTATATATCCGGTTTTTTTACTTTTTATAATTAGATTACTAAGAAAATTTTCCAGAAAAAAAATATCTCTCAATAGATTCTTAAGGTGAAACTTCAGGGAAACTTATAGTTTGGGGGAAAATTATTTCCATGCAGTAGAAATGTTTCTTATTGCTTGTTTCTCTGAGAGAAAAAATTTTAGGTTTCAAAATACAAAATCCATCAATAAAGTGAAAATCTCAAATAAAAGAGGAAACTTTCAGACAACTCTCTCATGGGAACAAATTGGGGATAACTTTGTTTGGAGACATTGTCCATGGAAACAAACAGAGCCAATAGTACCAAAAAGAAAAACCACCTGAGATGATAAAAATAACAATAATAAAACTTGAGAATGAACTCATCCAAAGTTTTTCATTACTTCTTAGGGAAAGAGATCCCAGAAATACTCTAAACAATAATGTTTCCTTAATCGATACTGAGAACGAAATTTTGGAAAACGTATCTGTTTGTACAAGAACGTAATTTCTTTCTTACTATTCGTTTTCCTCAAGAGAATCTTTTAGGTTTCGTAATAGAAATTTCATCAATTAAGATGACTCCTCAAAATTCAAACGAAAAGAAATTCTAGAAAAATCTTCTACGGAATCAGATTGGAAAAATTTTGTCTTGAAACATTTTCCTTAGAAAAAACGAGGGCCAATGAGTACTAAAAACAAAACAAAACAAAACCCAAGACAAAGAAAATTTCCAGAAGAAGTCTCTAGTTGAAATAAATTGTTGAAAATGCCCAGAAATACTTCCACAGGAACAAAAAGAACCCATTGATTAGCACCAAAACAAAACAACAACAACAAAAAAAAAAGGCACGACATTGAGAATTTTCAGAAGCATTCCTTGCCAAAAATAAATTGAGGAAAGGTATATCTGGAAACATTTTCGAAAGAAACAAACAGACCCACTTGGTACCAAAGATACAAACAAAGCCCACCTTTCCAGAGCCGAGAAAACCAGTGATTACAGTGGCAGGAACTCTATTGTCGAGATTGAGAGAGCTGATATCGTAATTTGGGGCACAAACCATACCCCTGGAGTTTCTATAAAGAAACTTAGTAGAATCAAATGGGCTAGAACCAAGGACATGAGCGTTTCTGAGGAGCTGAACGAGAGATGAAGAAGAGTGCTGGAAGTGATGGTGGAGAGTTTTGCACAGGCTTTTGGTTGTTGTTCTTGATAACAACCTGGTGGCCATTTTCAAGTAGCAACGAACCTTAAACCTTAGACCTTAAACCCTAGCAAAAGGGTTTCTCACCTCTCGGAGCCTTTTTATAATTATTATTATTCTACCTTTTTTTTTCCCCCAAACCCACATCCAAATCTACAATGAATATGACTCGGACCCCCACTCATACAACGGGTTTGGATCTCAAGAAAGGTCACATTCCATTGAAATGGAGAAATTTATTTTCACATGTAAAAGTAACCTCCACTTTTTAAAAGCATATAATAACATTTTTTGTTAACAAATATTTAGTATGACATACACTTTGAGATGAATTGTTAATAGGTTCTCAAAATTCCCTCGTATATGCTAAATAACCGTGTGGCATTTGCATGGTTTTAAAAACCAGATTAAATCGATCAGTCCTGATAACCATCAAGAAACACAACAACATAAATGCACCAATTAAGCTCCAAGATAATTAGACAGTTAAGAAGTCTCAAACTGAAAAGTTGTTAGTAGAAGAAACTATTACCATAAGTTGTTAGGAATTGTTAGCAACTTTATCTGTCTATAAACCTAAGGTTATGTTTGGTTCCCGAAAAATATTAAGGAAAGAAAAAAAATGCAAAGGAAAATGATTTTTTTATGTTTGGTTGTCCTATGAAAAATATAAAAGAAAATCAAATATAATTAAAACTAATTAAAAACTTATATATTTTAAAATTATTTAATCTTTATATTAATGAGTTAAAATAAATAAAACGAGTTTGAAGTAAAAAATAAAAATAACTTATCAACTTTTAATCCATTTTTTATTTTTCTTCACTTTTTCTTTCTTTCTATTTTTCCTTTGTATTTTCTTTCCCTTGCATTTTCCTTCAAATTTTCTGAGAACCAAACATAGCCTAAAGATCAATGACAAAAAGTAATGTGTGGATTTTCTCTTTCAAATTGGTCCATCAAGATTTCTCTCATGGTATCAGAGCAAAGGTTCTGCTTTCAATTTTCGTCTGCATCAAGAAATTAAAGATAAATTATTCCTCTTTTCTTTCTCAGTCTTTCCTACAAAATATGGCAGCTTCCATTCATTCTTCCAACCAGCAAATTGGTGTAACACCTATAGCCTCTACAACAATAAATGTTCTTCATCAGGTATTAAATCATTCCCTACCAATCAAATTAGATAGGACTAATTACATACTCGAGCGAACACAAATGGAGAATATTGTGTTTGCAAATGGTTTCGAAGATCATGTTGAAGGTCTGAAACCTTGTCCACCGAAGGAGACAAGTTCCGGGGACATCAATCTAGAATTCATACAGTGGAGAAGGTATGATAGGATGATACTCAGTTGGCTCTATTTCTCACTCACACAAGAAATAATGGGCTAGATAATTGGCCACCAAACTTCTCATGCGGCATGGTCCTCCTTAGAGAAAATGCACACATTACTTTCTGTTCTTGATCTTTTAGGTTTATATACAAATAAAGTTGCTAATAGTTCCTAACAGCTTATGGTAATAGTTTTTTTTACTAACAACTTTTTAGTTTGAGATTTCTCAACCGTCTAACCATCTTGGAGTTTAACTGGTGCATATATGTTGTTGTGTTTCTTGATGATTATCTATATATAAACCTAAAAGATCAATAACAAAAAGTAATGTGTTGATTTTCTCTTTCAAACTACTCCTTAAGATTTCTCTCAGGTCTGACCGTTGGTCAGTCTTGGTTTTAGTTTGGTTCGATGAGTTGAATTGATTAAGGGTTGAATCGACATCGGACCAGGTGAACCGACGATCGAACCGGTGAATCAAATGAACCAATTGGTTCTCTTCAAACCAAACCCTTTTTAATTACCCCTTCCCCCCTCATCAAAACGTTGACGAAACCTTGCCCCTCTCCCTACTCTAGCTTTTGACTGAACCACTCTCCCTACAGCAAATCCATTTTTTTTGTGGTTGTTAGCTATGAGTTTATTAAATATTACTAATAAATTTTTATGGTTCAAATCCATTTTTTTGTAATTGTTAGTTGTTAGCTATGGCTCAAATCCATTCATTAGTTTAACGCTCTAAGTTTTTAGTTTTGAACTTTAACATTTAATATATTTATATTTTATGTTTAATATTTAATGTTTTAATTTTTTGTTGATTTATAATTTTTCTGATTAAAATTTATTATCCCTCATTTATTTATTGCATATTGAAATTTCAATTTATTGAAATTTTTGTTGATTCATTTATTGCAATTAAAATTTGAATCATTTCCATATTTTATTTATTTATTTATTATTATTATATATAATATTTATGACATCTCTGGTTCGACCACTGTTCGACTATTGATCCGACCAATAAACCGTGAATTAGTAACTTTTCTGATTCAATGACCAGTTTGGTTAAGAAAATATTGGACATTTGTTATCCCTTGTGTCATGTGGACAAAAAAAACAAATCAAAACTCCTCTTAATTTCTCCGGTTTCTCCCATTCAAACCCACAAGACCCTATCTTAGTTCCTCGTATCCCGTTATCTCATGCTCTTCCATATTTTTTTCTCCCACATAAATCCTAACCTCAATATTCAAGAGCTTTCAACTCATTCTACCTCCTAAACTGTCATATGAACAATAAACCTAACAATGATTTGGCACACTCAATCTATTTCCATTTTTTTTAAAGTTCAAATCTATAATTAAGAGGTAACTTCTTTGTGCCATTTTTATTTTCTTGATTGTCAATTTGTTTTTAGTAGTTTGTTTGGATCTCGTGAGTGATAGGGATGGACTTTAAAGATTCTCACCTAATGACATACTTTTATACCCCTTATTACATTTATGCATGGATATTCTGAAGGATGTTTTGAGTCTTTCACCCTAGAGTGCTTTTTCTTTCTTTCTTTAGGGACCTTCACCCAAGGATTGTTCATCTTTATTACTTTTTACAAGGTCACTTATTGTGCCTTAAATTTGAATTTACAGTGTCTTCAATACTTCTACATGTTGCTCAAGTTGCATATGCAGGTGAGTTTCCAAGTATAACAATATATATCATGACAAAGAATGTATATCAATCATGAGCCACAAATCTTAACATTTCAATCAATATCCTTTTAATTTAGTCATTACATATGATTAGAATTTTTCTTAATTGTAAATACTTTAGCATATTAACTACTTTTACAACTATCATCAGCCACAAATCTCAATATTTCAATCAATATCCTTTTTATTTAGTCATTACATATGATTAAAATTTTTCTTGACAATAAATACTTCAACATATTAACTACTTTTACAACTCATACGTAATTCAAAAATTATCATTTACATAACTAGTTTTGGTTCAAAGAATCATAAACCAAAAAAAAAAAAAAGAGTTTTTAAAATAGCAACTTCTTTACCCATTCAACAACTTGACTAGTACTTTAAATTCTAGCTCTTCTCTTGATTTTCCTTCAATTGAAATTTTAAGTTTTTGAGAAAATAGAGGAAATTTTAGTGTTTCCCCTTACACGCTTAAGGCTACTCATTAAATAGACATGTCTCTAAGCTAGTAGTTAACTCATCTCAAGTTGCTACCAAGTGTCACACAATTAGTCGTCCTAAGTATCACCAAATTACCTTCTCCTCACACTTGTTCCATCATTTTTTAAATTAGTCTTGAGATGACAAATGACTTCTACACTGGCCATTAAAATGTAGAAAGGTTGTTCTCACCAACAAAATCAAGTAAGTAGTTGTTGTTAGCTTAAGTGCTATTGTAACTAGCAACTCTCTTATAGAGGATTTCCACTATTATGGTCCACCAACAAATTATTCTATAGTTGGTTAATTAACATGTTAATTGCTTAGCTAATAAGCTTCCTTAAATAACCAATTGAACCAATAATTGAGTCATTAATCCTCATTAAAAGGCTAAGTAATCAAGCTAATAATCTCATTTTATATAAATGCAAGTCATTACATTGTATCCTCATTAAAATAAATTTTGTCCTTAAGTCCATTCTCATCAGCAAAAGACATCCCTTATTGCCTAATGAGAAGAGTTATCATTGTCATGAGATTTTTGAGGTAGCAAGGTGGTTTGACAAGATGAGAAAGATTGCCTCCCCTTATAATAAGAACATTGGGAAAAACCCCTCATCCACCTCTAGCCATGAAGAACAATAGCTTCTTTAGAGGGTTAAAAAAGGAGAAGGGTAGTGAAGGAGGATGGGTTAAAGTTGAACATGGTATTTCTACACTTTCATTGTTGCTTCCCACTAGCCATGAAGAACTTTCCACAAGATCTATGGACTACATGATGGCTACTATCATTGGTTTATAAGACTTTTACAACAATTGATAGGAGAGTTATACTACATTTGAGCAAAGAATCTTTGAAGAGTCATGACGTGTGCATGCCAACCATGACATCCTTTTGTAAGTAGTGAAGTCTAGTAAACTATGACATAATAAGTTTAACATGTCAATATCAAGATTAAGCTTAAGAGTACACAAAATGATAATGTGGTCTTTAATATCAGGTAGCCTCATGGACTTATGGACATGAAGATTGCTATTGAAGGGAACAAGGAGACACTGAAGAAGACATAAGAGGAGGAAGGAGGACATCTAGATGTACACTAATTTGGAGTCATTTTTTTTTTACTTTTATGACTATAGTTGGATGCAAATGATCTCTTTTGTTATTTATTTTCTTTTAGGATTGGTCATTTTTATTTTTTTTTAGGACATGTTTAACTTATATTTAGTGTGTTTTATTTTGTTTAGGATAATTTATTTTTCCTAAAACTCTATGATACTCTCATGATTATCTCTACATTTTTCTATCTATTGAGTTTAGGTTTTAAATAATCTACTAATATGCACTATTTTCTCTTGTCTTTGTTTTAATTACTTTTTTTTCTCTTTTTTTCTTTTATCCTTGTATGATTCTTCCATTATTTATTTTCTTTCTTTTTTTCCTTCTCATGTATATGATTAAATAGTTCAACACTATGAATACCTTAATATCCTTTAATTCAAAGTATGAGGTCCAAAATCTTAAGTACAAGAACACTTGTGCAATGGAGGCAACTTTACACCTGTGTAGTGGGGAAGGTTCTTTAAGTATTAAAATTTTGGGAAAAGCTTGAAGATTGGGTCCTTGAAGTGTTCAATTCTTGTCTTGAGGCCAATGGTAAACTTGTTTTGAATGAAATTACCTTGTAAGGACCTTTCTTGTAAAATAAGCACTATTAGTGTCTATAAGTAGTGTATATTCTCTATAGTACACATATACTTGGCTTTTGTTTTATTTTGCCACTATAGTTTGCTAGTGGCTACTAATAGATTGGTTAGAAAGTGTGATTTAAGCCACATAATGTATGACAATTGAAAAAAAATATATTTAAGTATAATCTAACCTTAAACATACACAACAAATAGTTGGTTTTGAGCTACCCCAAGCCAACCTCCATTTTTAGTTGGGAAATTTATATAACCATACACCAAGGGGCAAAAATTTGCTTTTTAGAAACTTTGCTTTTTTACTTTTGAAGGTTAGTGGATTTTGGGGAAAATAAATGTTTTTTCATACACTGTAATAGTAATGTTAAGACTTTTCCAAAAATACCCTCTTGTACTTTGACAGCTCTCCTAGTTGGATCACCCACTAGGAAAAGTCATGTAAGCAAGGTCCAAGTTAGCTACCCACTAAAGCTGATGACATGACTCATGTACATGTCACCATCCAACTAGACACTCCATATGGATTGATTTTTTAAAAAATATTTACCCCTAAATGTCTTTTTCTCTCTTCAACCAAACCCTAACACCAAAAACCCATGTTCTTTTTTTTTTTCGTTCACAGGCACAACCCATCACAAGGCGAAACAATCCATAAAAAATCTAGTAGCTTCTCAATTCACCATAACCCATCAACCCCAAAGGAACCTCCAAACATGATCCTTTATTTTGTTTCTCCTCCATCACCATAAGGAAGATGACATCATCATTTTCCCACCAAACATCAATTTGAAAACAAAAGTCCAAGTGTGAACCCCCTAACAAAGCCTAGGTTGATAAATAACCCCTTTCCTTCTTCTCATTTTAGCATCGACAAGTCATTTCTTCCTTTCTTATAATTCCTATTTTACTTTTACGTTGAAGAAGGAGAAAGAAAACAATTGAGAGAAAGAGGAAACGAAGTATATAAATATTGTAGTTGCATTTAACTTTTAAAGCAAGGGTTTTTTCAGGTGATATATGTATTTTATTAAATTTTGTAATAACTATTTATTTTGATTTGTCATTTTGATTCTTTGAGATTTGAATACTATCATAGTTATGTGATTGGTGGAAATTTATGATTTAAACTTGATTACATTAAATATTTGTACATGTTGAATGTTCATTTATATTGTATCTAATTTTATATTTTAATTTATATAGGGTTTATTTGAAATGAAATATGGTTTAAAATTTGATAAATGATGGGAAAATGAGATGGTGGTAAGCTATATTGATTTTGTTTTATTTTCTGGATAGTTGTGTTTGTGTTGTATATGGTTGTTGGGAAGAATATGAAAAAGAGAAGAAAAATATGACTATTAAATGAGAAGGGAATATAATTTTTAAGAATGTTCGAACAATTTTTTTTGTTTAATGTTGTTTATATGAGATTCGAGATGTTTTGTTGTTTAGTGTTGTTTATATGGGATTCCAAAATGAGTAGGTTGAGTGATTTTTTATAGTTGTTAATTGGTGAATTTAATGCATGGGAAAAGAATTCATGTTTAGTCATGAGTAGATGAGTATAAATTTTAAAAATGATTAGGAGTAAAGTTTGAATAAATTTCTTCATAAAAGTTTTGAATTTGTAATGAATGAGAGTTGAATTGAAGAAGAAAATAAAACAAATATAGTAAAGCAGACATGGATTTATGTGGGAATTAGGGAAAATAATAGTGGAGCCTTAGGTGCAAATCTAATGGTCATAGCCACAAATATGAAATTTGTTTTGTTTATATGTGCGTAGTGGTCAAGGTAGGGGTCTACCCTTGGATGAAGGGGTTGATAGTAATTCATGTAATGACATTTGGATGAAATAATTGTTTTCGTAAGAGGTTGTAGTAAGTGAATTAGAGGTTGACCCATTTGTTTGGAGGTAAGCCCTTAGTTGTAAACATTGTTGTGGTCTAATCTAGGTAGTAGGCAAAGTAAATGAAAACTTATTGTTTCAAGGGCTAACTCGAAGACAAGGGCATTAGCACAATTTGGCTTGAAGAGTTACAAAAACAATGGTTGGCCCATGAATTGAGAGGTTCACTTCCCAACTTATATAACACAGCAAATTACTACCAAATAAAATAGAATAATTGCATTGCTTAATGTTAAGTATATGTTATGCATGTCCATATTTACAACATTAATTGTAGACCATGAAATGATGGTCATAGGTGTGATAATAAGTTTTGTTATAAGTAATTTGGTTTAGGTAGTGTTATTAAGAAATTAGTTAATTGTTTTAGCTTAACTAAAGGTTCATGTTTCTAAACAGGGGCTGCACATGATCGAGTACCATTTAAATGGATCCAAGTAATACAATTTATTGTTATCTACACATTGGGAGGGAGCTAGTAAAGGGTGAACATGGCAGTGTGGAATATATGGGTGGGAGACAAGAGGGTATAAGTTTAAAACTATTAATGACATATAATGATTTTGTTTCAAGGATTTGTAGGAAAATAAGCATTGATATAGTGGGACCAACATTTTCGTACAGTCTCCCGTTTGATCTATATGCACTTCAACCATTGAAAAATGATGAAGACTTGACAAATATGTTTCAATTTAGTGATCGATTTGCAAGTGTATATATATGTTTAGCATCAACAGTTGAAGACAATGAAACAGTTGAGAATGGAGGACAAATGTAAGTTATATCAAAAGAATATCGAATCTTAAATGATTTCATGTATTTATTTATTTTTTAATATTTATGTTTATTCATTAGATGATAAATTGATAAATAAACATATTTATAATGTAGATTGAACGAAACAATGGTAGGGTCTAACTCACTGGTCCAATATTCAGGAAGAGATGTTGATATTAGAATGCAATCTCGAGGATTTCATCAAAGATGTGCTGAATCACATGTTGGTCCACTAGAGTCAAGTTGTTTTGAGAGTACAATATTTGGTAGTGGACATACCTTCTCAACTACAAATGACTTTCAGGATGCAATATATATCATGTCAGTAGGAGACCGTTTTAGATATAAGTTCAAGAGAACTTGTCATAAGCATATGATTGTAATATGTGTTGTTGAAGGATGCCCTTGGAAAGTAACTGCTTGTGCTGTTGAGAGAACAAAAATAGTTTAGGTGCATACATTTAGAAATGAACATAACCACTCTCTAGAAGATATGTCAGTTTCCGAACCAGCAGTCATTGTAATCGAGCCATAGCTATGATTAATGATGTTATTCGTTCAAATCTAGATTACTTGCCCCATCAAATATGTAAAGATTTTCATCGACAATACAAAATGCAATTGAATTATTGCCAGGCATAGAACTTGAAAGAAAAGGCTAAAGAATGAATTCATGGTGTGCCCCAATGTTCATATAAGTTGTTGCCTTGGTTGTGGACAAGGTTTATTGAAACAAATCCAGGGACGATTGCTAGATATAAATGTTCAGATGATGGTCATTTCATGCAATTGTTTGTTGTCTTTTCAGTGTCAATACATGAGTTTAAAATGGGGTGTCGGCCTATTATATCAATAGATTCATCCTACATGAGTGGGCCATACAAGGGTACTTTATTTTTAACTTCTTCGTATGATGTTGACGATGGCATGTTTCCACTTGCTTATGGATTATTTAACTCCAAGAATTACGAGGATTGACTTTGGTTCTTAGAGAAATTGAAGATGGTCATAGGTGAAAGAGAGGTTATAATAATATCTTATAGGCACCAATGGATTATTTGTAGTGTTTTAGAGGTATTTGACAGTGAAAACCATGCACATTGCTATCGTCACATTAAAGAAAACTTCAGTAGCTTTCTAACAAAGCGGATCACTAAAGGGAGGAAATGGAAGGAAAATGCTTTGCAAATGCTTGATTCTATCACTTATGCTAGGTGAGATTGTGATTATGAGGTTCCAATGGATACTTTAAGGACATTTAATCATGATTTGGCAAAGTGGGTTGAAGAAAATAACCCTCAACATTGGGCAATCTCTAAATTTAAGAAGATGCGTTGGGATAAGATGACAAGTAATCTGGTTGAGTTTTTCAATTATTGGTGAAGACATGAATGACACCATAACATTTGTGTTTTCTTCATTGAGCATATGGATAAGTTAGGATCTCTTTTAGTTGAGCACAAAAATGGACTTGTAAAATGGAATGGGTGCATTGGTCCTAAAACAGAAGAAAATATTGCATTGAATGTTGCAAAAGGTGAAAATTATAGAGCTTTGACCCAAAATGCAACATTTAAAAAAAAATTCCATAAACTAAACCAATTTTGAAAATAATGCCCAATCTAGTGCGCCTAGGCCATGTAGATTGCCGCATCATAAAACCGTAGTCACCAACTACGGTTTTGAATCCTTTACCTTTTTCGTCCCTTTCCCAATTAGGTTTTTTCCTTTCCCATTTAGCTTTCTTCCATTCCCAGTTAGCTTTCTTTCCTTTAGGGTTTCGTCCTTCTCGTTGCATCCTTGGCTCAAATTCAAAATTTGGAAGTCATTGGTCAGGTAAGATTTATGAGTTTTTCAGGTTATCTTAAATTTTAATTTTTTTTTTGTTTTTGTAAATCTGTTTGGTTTTCACGTTGTTGTTGTTGTAGATGTGTTTGGTTTCTATTTGGTAAATATGTGTTTGATTTTATTTTGATTATGAGCTTAGTAAAAAGAAAATGGTTTTTTTGGTAAAGAAAACGGATATGGAATGGGGGGCCAGTATGGATTTTTTTTTTGTTAAAGATACCAAAAATGGAGGGGACCATTGTAAAAAAACTCCAAAAAAGCGGTGATTTTTGTTATAGGAATAGAAAACAATAGGAGTACTCTACTTTTCAAGGGCTAGATTTATCTTAAGCTAGGAGATTGAAGGTGTGGGGTCAATTTCTACATCATTCTCCAAATTCTGGGAATGTTTGGTTGTCGAGAAAATAGAGGAAAGTAAAAAAAATAGTCCAAAGATGACAAATCCTAAAAAAAAAAAAACAAACAAATAAATAAAATAAAATTCTTTTAGTTTTTTTTTTTTGATAGTCATCATTATAGCATATAAAATTGTTGTTTCTGTTCCTTGTTTGCTTGTTGGAGTACGGTACATCATAAAGATATATTACCCCTTGTTGGAGTTGTTACAAGAGAAAAAAATGGACTATAAAAGATGAAGTGCATATAGATGGAAAACTAAACTATAAAGGGTAAAGAACTCCATTTGGTTGCTGAGAAAAACAGAGGAGATGAAGAAATATACATTAGTTTTCAGTTTTCCTTTTTTTATCCTCCTCCTCTTATAAACCTTCTATAAACTGAGGAATAGAAGAAACCCCCAAAGAAGAAGAAAACTATATTATCTTCAACCTTGTGCTTATCCACAGCTAGCAGAGCCAGAAAATGGTTGACATGTTGGGAGATGCTTGTAGGCTGGTGAAATATGAGGGACATTAACTTTTTTTAACTGGGATTTTAAGAGACCACTTCCCTGTGCTACAACCATTTCTATTATTCCTTTAATAGCAATAATTGCCTTTTCGTAGTTATTTTTAGGATGACATAAGTTTAATTTCCAATCAAATGATGAAGTTCATCAATAGAATGGTTTAGTTCTATGCATTTTTTTTTAAGACTGAAAGTTATGAGTAGATTTAATGCCATTACTTTAAGTGTTCAACTCTGAATATAGAACATGAGATCATACCCACTTAACATTGGGTTTATAAGAAATTCGCCAAATATTTAATATTGATAGGATGAGATAGTTTCATTATAAGATCTATTAGAAGGTAGTTAAAGATACATTGAGTTTAATTGTGAATAATTGATCAAAGCAATTAAGATTCATAATTTGAGATTTTAATGGATTTAAATTTAAAGTTAAATTAAATGTCAATTTAGATGAAATTTTAAGGTCTTCAAACTAACTTGATAAATTATAGATCTTATTGACTTTTTAATGTCGAAATTGATTTCTACTGAATTCGAAATCCAAGTATTTTTTTCATTAATATATTTTGTTCTAATTTTGATCAATTTCATTTTTTCATTAATCAAATATCGACTTTTATGTTGGCATCAATTTTATTAAAATTAAAACATTTATCTATGATTATATTTGTATCATAGATAATTATTTAAATAAAAAACCATGAATAATGAGTTTTCCCGTCCCCCATTCAATTACTCAAGCTGCAATATTGCACAACTAGAGCTTGCATTTAGCAATAGGAAAGCTGAACTTACATGTTGTAAACTTCATAGAATTGTTGATTAGATTTGCAAATATTTGAACAACTGTAGTAGAGTCTCCTTGAACTAACTTTGGCATATCATCTACAAAATAAGTATAGAAACCAATAACAAATAAAAAACAGATATTAGAAGACAAATGATCATTTTATTGAACTGGTTACCTCACTTGTTTCAGATTTATTATTAGAGTTGTGGTGGAGGGCTTCATACAATGAATATTATTGTCATACTTGAGAGATCTAGAACAATCTCCATATTGTGGTTAATACACTGCATAGAGAACATATCGACGAGTTTTTCAAGTTCTCATCCCAAGTCAAATTCAGCATCTTCTAAAATAGTTTTGGTCTAATCACTTTTTGGTATTTATTGGGCATATTTGTTAGTTCCAAACTATTTTTAAAAATTTACTCATTAATTGATCTAATACATTATTTGAAGTTCATTTGTTTAGTTTAAAAATTTATAAAAAAATATAATGAAGTGTAGAGAAGAAACAATATTCATTTGAACTAGTTTTAGTTTGTAATTTTTAGTGGTAATTGGATTATTTCTTGAATTCTAAATTATATGTTAAAAATTAATAAATGTGTTTACAAACATGATGGTCCACTATTGTACAGATTGCATTGCTCCTTTGTTTCTGAAATTTAAAATGTAGGTTGGTTCACTTTCCTACTTGCCAACTATGTTAAGTGTAAAATTAATTGGTCCATTTTCAAGGACAAGCAACTTTTAGGAGGAATATATTCATTGTTTATTTTTCTGTGGTTTGTAGGGTAATTGGTTTTTCTTTCTTGTCTAGTGAAATTGTGTTTACCAAAAAATGGTGATGACCTAAATAAAAAAGTCGTAATCTCTTTAAGAATATTTAAAAGATTTCAAATATATAATAATAATAATAATAATAATAATAATAATAATAATCTTGTCACCATCAAAAGCCAATTTCACATTAAGATAAAGTTTCTCAATTTGTGTATAAGCTCTTTAAGGATATAAACAATCACCCACTAAAAAAAATGAGAGAAAATATTTTTAGTACATGTACAAGTTTTTATTTGGAAAACATCATCCTAATTGAAATGCTTGAGGAAGAAAATAATAATAATAACAATAATAATAATAATAATTTGATATTTTTATTAAGTCTTTACTCGATATTTTTATCAATCATGATAAAGAATAAGATATGAAAACAAAAATATAGGATACCGAAACACAAGAATAATGATAAGAATTCATAAATCAAGAATAATCAAATAATAATAATATTTTATTCCCTTAATTTATAAAATAATATTTATTTTCCTTAAGTTTAGGATATGTATTATTTTTTTCCTTCATATAATTCACAATACATACTTATATAAATTTCTAAAAAAATAAAATACAATAAAATCCAACATAGGACAAACTATCAAACTTTTCAAAATTGTTTAGGAAAGTTCCTCTCAATCATTTTCTTTATGCTTCATCAAAATGTAGTCTCCCTCCACGTCATCTTCCTGATTTTGAATTTTTTTTTTGGAATTTCTAATCATTTGGTCATTATTCCAAATTGTTCTCCAGAGATCACTTCCCTGTGCTACAACCATTTCTATTATTCCTTTAATAGCAATAATTGCCTTTTCGTAGTTATTTTTAGGATGACATAAGTTTAATTTCCAATCAAATGATGAAGTTCATCAATAGAATGGTTTAGTTCTATGCATTTTTTTTAAGACTGAAAGTTATGAGTAGATTTAATGCCATTACTTTAAGTGTTCAACTCTGAATATAGAACATGAGATCATACCCACTTAACATTGGGTTTATAAGAAATTCGCCAAATATTTAATATTGATAAGATGAGATAGTTTCATCATAAGATCTATTAGAAGGTAGTTAAAGATAAATTGAGTTTAATTGTGAATAATTGATCAAAGCAATTAAGATTCATGATTTGAGATTTTAATGGATTTAAATTTAAAGTTAAATTAAATGTCAGTTTAGATGAAATTTTAAGGTTTTCAACCTAACTTGATAAATTATAGATCTTATTGACTTTTTAATGTCGAAATTGATTTCTACTGAATTTGAAATCCACGTATTTTTTAAATTAATATATTTTGTTCCAATTTTGATCAATTTCATTTTTTCATTAATCAAATATCGACTTTTATGTTGGCATCAATTTTATTAAAATTAAAACATTTATCTATGATTATATTTGTATCATAGAAAACTATTTAAATAAAAAATTTATTATTATGAAGTGATTTATATTTTTCCTCCTAATGTGTAAGAATGTATTTTATTATATAATTGTGTATTCACATGTTAAAAGATTATATGCAATTTCTCTTGCTATTATTTTCATTGATTATTAAACCATTTGATATTGTATTTTTTGTAGGTAAATCATGTCTGAATCTATTGTTCCTGTGATTTGCTTTTGTAAAGGAAAAATGTTGAGGACAGAAACAAATGTAAAGTATATTGGGGATCTAGCTGTAATTGTGCCTTTGGATGTGCCTATTAGTTCAACCTATGAACACTTGTTATCTATGATATACTTGAGAACTGACATTGACAAAAAACAATTTCAATTAGTCCTCAACTGTAGGTATCCTTTAAAAAGGGAAAATAGGTTCCAACCTTGTCCAATATGGGATGATAATAGTTTATCTCAAATGTTGAAATTGGTTAACACATTTGGAATGTATGAAATTGAATTGTATATTGAACAAGTGCCAGTACAACCATGGGTGAGGGGGCAATTATTGGGTAACTTCACACAATTATTACTCGGACAAAATGATAATGTTGAAGAATTTGAGTATGGTTGTGGACCTAGTAGTGCCCCAGTTGCAATGACTTATGAGTATATAGTAGATGAAGATGAAGAAGAATGTGAATCCCAAGAAGATGATGATCAAAGTGAGAGAGTAGAAGATGTTCAACATGATGGTGATGGGGTGTTCGAATTTATTGATGAGGAAAACAATAATGTTAATGTTGTTTCATCTTTCTTAGCTCTTCACGAAGCAATGGAAAGTGAACAAGGGAAATATGTCTCCATGAATAGGGAAGGTTGTGATATGTCAAATAACCCAGATCCTGAGGACCCAATAGAGTTTCCCCCTGTTCAGTATCACTTGGCACCATCATTGCAGTTTGAAAATGTAGAAAACATTGGTAATGCCATTTCAAGTGACTGGACCCTATGGGGGAATACTAATATTGGAAACTCAGGTGGAGAGTTCATGGTTGGCCAAGTTTTTAATTCAAAAGTAGATTTACAACATGCTGCGAAGTTGTACTCTATTAGTGCACACCAAGAGTACGTTGTTGTTTCGTCAACTACAAAGTTGTTAGTCTTAAGATGCAAGAAGGCTGAGCAATCTCGATGTCCAAGGAAACTTCGTGCTATGGTTATAAAAGGTACAACTTCATTTGCAATCAATAAATACAATGGTCCCCACAAATGTGTAAATCCTTGCTTGAATCGGGACCATCAACAATTAGATTCCAACTTGATTGTTACGCATATATAAGGAATGATTAAGACACAATTCACATTTTCAGTGGCTGCTATTCAAGCAAGTATTGTGGAGAAATTTGGATACCAAATATCATACAAGAAGACATCTAAAGTGAAGCTTAAAGCTCTTACAAACTTATTTGGTGATTTTTATAAGTCATATGCAGAGCTGCCACATTTTTTCATTGCCTTAGAGCAAGCAAATCCAGGATGTGTTGTAATTTCAAAAACATTTCCTAGTATTATGGAGAATACAGAGATATTTTAGCGAGTTTTTTGGACATTTTAGCCATCTATTGAAGGATTTAAGCATTGTCGGCCTGTACCCAGTATTGATGGTACACATTTTTATGGGAAGTATAAAGGCACTTTAATGATTGCTATGGGTTGTGATGGAAATAATCAATTATTTCCATTGGCTTTTGCCCTAACAAATGGTGAGAATATTGATAGTTGGGGATGGTTTTTGGCATGAATTAGAACTAGAGTAACTCATAGGAGGGAACTTTGTGTTATATCAGATCGACATCCAGGCATTATGGTTACAATGAGAGATGTTCATCTTGGTTGGTCTGAGCCATACACATATCATAGGGTTTGTATGCATTGTCTTGCCAGCAATTTTATGACTCGATTCAAGGATAAAATATTGAAAAATCTGATGTGTAGAGTAGTCTTAGCAACCAAGATTGAAAAATTCAATAAACATATGAACACAATTGGGAGGATTAATGCAGTCGCACAATAATGGTTGGAAACAATCCCTTTTGAGAAATGGGCGCTCTCTCATGACAGAGGTCGAAGGTATGGCATCATGACTACAAACATGTTGGAGGTGTTCAATAGTGTACTTAAAGGGGCTCGTAGCTTACCCGTAATTGCTTTGGTTCAATTGACATTTTTTCAGTTAAATAGTTACTTTGTTGTGAGAAGGGAACAAGGTGCTAATCGACTTGCTTCAAATGAGGAATACACTCCATATGTCGATGTTAAGATTAAGGCAAATGTGGTTAAGGAGGGATCTCATGAGATTTTTTTATATGATCACATCCAAGGACAATTCCATGTGAAGACTAATAGGGGTACTAAGAGTAGCTCAACTAGTGGTCGAACATATCGCATCAACTTACATGAGTATGCATGCATGTGTGGTAAAACACTCATATATGGATTCCCATGTAGTCATATTCTAGCAACATGTCATTTTCGTTCAGTTGATTTTAGACCACTTGTTCTTCAACACTACTATAGTACACAATCGTACTATAATACTTGGGCACCCTTGTTCCATCTCATTTTCAATGTATATGAGTGGCCTCCTTATGATGGTCCGATTATCATGCCTTCTGAGTCGATGAAACGTGCATCAAGTGGATGACCTAAATCAAGTCGTTTGCATAATGAAATGGATGTTAGAGAGGGAAAGACTTCTATTACATGTGGGTTATGCAAAAAAAGTGGCCACAATCGCCGTTCTTGTCAAAACAGTAATAGAGTTGATTAAACCATGTGATGTTTGCATGTAATTTTCTTGGATATTGTGATGTAAGCTACTATGATACTACCTTTATGCAATTATTGGCTTTGGTTTGATTATAAATATTGATGTTATTTGCCTGATCAGGTTATTTGTATTTGGAATAATGTCCATACTATAGGGGAAACTTTGTCAAAATTTTGAAATTTTCTATTAAAAATGTTAACAAAATGTTCCATTGTATTTGTATCTCTAATTTTAATTTAGACTAGTATGACTTGTTTATTAGTCATAAATGAATCGATCTACTTAAATTTATCAAATTGATATATACTTAATATAGGGAAAACTCCATATTTTAAAACTTTTCCATTAGAAATATTTTTTTATTTAAAAACAATAAGTATTGTTTATTTATCTTCACAATTTTGTTACAGGTATGGAGTATAGAGGACATAGTTCTAATCCAGATCCATTAGATATGTCTGTTTTGGTTCTACAGGATACACATAGGTCTCATTTAGTTGACTCTGGTTAGGTATGTATATGAAAACACATAATATCTCTTTAAAGAATGAAAATATTTGCAGTTTATTATCTAAATGATTTATTTGTATTTTTATAGCTTGCTTCAGTCTTGACTTGTCGACAACATATATCTAGGTTTATGCGGGAGTGGGAGAGTGGGAGATGGATCCTTATCTTCGACCTTATATTATTCGATCTGGATTTTATGGTGTATACCGTATTGGACACATTACATTAGATTGGGGATTGATCACTAGTCTAGTTGAGAGATGACGTCCTGAGACACACGCATTTCACTTACCTGTTGGGAGATGACCATTACTTTACAGGATGTTACTGTCATATTAGGACTTCGCATTCATGGGCTTCCCATCATTGGCACATGTGATATAGATTGGTCACTGCTATGTTATGAACTTTTAGGGGTGACTCCCCCTACATCTGAGATTAAAGGATCAGCGATATCGACACGATGGCTATGTTACCAGTTCTCTCATCCACCAGTTGATTCAGATGATACCACATTAGAACGATATGCACGAGCTTTCATATTATGACTCATAGGTTCAACGCTATTTACAAACAAGAAGGGTACCCACATCCATATGTGTTATCTCCCACTGCTTAGAGACTTGACTCAGACATCTATGTATAGTTGGGGCAGTGCAGTATTAGCACACCTATATAGGGAGTTGTGTCGAGCGAGTTTGGATGGTGCCATCGATATTGCTGGATGTGTCACACTATTACATGTATAATTAATTATTCACATTAGATTAAAATTTCTAGTTGCTTCAAGTTTATAATTTAAGTAAAATTTTAATGTTACATTTTTTTCTAGTTGTGGTCTTGGGAGAGACTTTACCTGGGTCGACCCGATTTTGGTCTATCACCAACCCCTCTAACAACCCAATATTTAGAGCATGATGCAGTCGATGATTTACCAGCTGAGCATTTAGACCAGGGATTACAGGATGAGGCATTGTTAGATGAGGGTTTACTAGCTGATCTGTTAGGTATAGGTGGAGAGTACCTTTATCATGGGCTCAAAACCCATAACGTGTGTTGGTATTTTATCAAGACCAATTAGATGCACAGACCCATGACCAGGTACATATAAGATGTAATGTGTTATTGTTAACCATATAAACGTTAACTTTATTAATTTCAAATGTTGATTTTAACAGGTTTTATGGGAGCTTTACGTGGGAGACTTAGTTGCCCATCTTCCGGCGATATCTCTAGCAGACCAGGAGATTTGGCAGATAATGTCACCTCTTATTTTCTATAACATTGTTGAGTGGCTTCGACCGAAGCGAGTGCTGCGATAGTTTGGCCTCTAACAAGGGATGCCTCCATCTTGTTCCATAGAGCAAGACCTTCATTTCGTGGATAGGCGAGAAAGACATTAGTATGATTGGGGGCATTCCATGCACAGTATATTACCTTATGGGCTAATCGTGCGGAGTGTATTGCGACGGCACCACCTATGGTGGGTGCTATGCAGTTTCATGATCCATATATGGAGTGGTCCCGACGTATTACACGACGTTTAATCACACTCCCTCTCCATAGAGATTAGATGAGGTATCATAGTACAACAACTACTCAATTGTTGGTAAGATTTTTTAATTTATAAATGGTTTATTAAATTATAATTAATTAAAAATCATCTTCGTCTGTTTAACTTATTTTATTTTATTTTAATAGATTATTGGTATGGTTGAGATTGCTAGTCGATCTGCTGGGCCTACTTCAGGTTCATTAGGCGACATTCATCGGATTGCTATTGATATTTTGCATGTTATTGGAGAGGAGCATCGCATACATTTTGCCCGTCAGTCACCTACATCATCATACCCATCCATGAGACCACCTGTGTCAGCCACTACAGTTAGGATGTAGCCTATTCGAGGTCGAGGGAGAGATAGTAGGAGAGATGATGGGCGAGCTGGTCGACAGCCTCGACGATCTATGCATCCACTTGAGACCATGTTAGCACTATCCACATCATCTACCCTATTTGCACTTGAGGCTTCTATGCTTCCCCCTTCACTCCTACCATCACCTTCACCTAGACCTTCTCCCTTAAAGCATGTCGTATCAGATACCACTCTACCATCACCTGTATTTCCTCCCACAGAGGCCGCTATACCTGATGTCACTACACCAGAGACTACCCCACTATCTACTAATCTACCATCACCTCTACCTTGTCTCGAGGAGACCACTACACCACATGTCACCACACCATCATCACTTATATCTTATCTCCTTGAGCCCACTATATCAAATGTTATTGCACCAGCTACCACTACAGTAGATGCCATTCTTCCATCTCCTATATCACCTCTCCTAGATGCTCTACCATATCAGATATCACTGTACCTGAGATCGACCCACCATCTACCACCTTACCATCACTTCCACTTCTTCCCATAGAGACTACCATGCATCATACCCTTACACATGTTACACAGTTAGATGTATGTCCATCAGCTCCATCTCAACCTATACATACTGAGACATGGCAGATTACACAGATAGATTCTAGAAAGATGTCTCTATATCATAAGCATCCACAGAGAAAGAGGAAGACCCCATCACGTGGCACTCATTGAGGACTGTTTTTTAGTTTATGTGTTTATTTTCATTTGCATTATATTGTTAACTTTTTTATTTTATTTTATTATTATGAACAAATTATTATATATTTAAATGAAAATATGATAAATTTTAAACTTAAATTGAACTTATATATATATATATACCACTTACATATAGCAATCCGACAATCTAAAATTTTGGTTTTAGGTTTAAATTTAAACTAATTATATTTATAACTAATTAGTTACAACAACACTATATCAATATAGAAAAAATAATGCATTAAAAAAAATTTTCAATCTTAACCTCCAATCAAAATAATTCTTAAAAAATTGAACATTCGCATGATTTAAAATTTGAACTTAAAAAATTGGTTTTAGGTTTAAATTTAAATTTATGATCACCAACTACTATTTTGACTATTTTTTTTTTTAAATTCAAAAATCGTAATTACCAATTACAGTTTTGTGATGTGAATACCCTCATGAATAAGAACACATCACATTGAAAATTATTTTGATACTAAAATTAATTTATGAATTTTTTATTTTAAAGAAATCATTTTTGCCCAAAACTCCTGTTAGTACCCAATAAGGAACATTTTTCTTATTCTCAATGAATTTACAAAAATATTCTAAAAGCATTTTCATCTATTTACCAAAACTGTTAAACTAAATAGTGAATTGATTGGAAAAACATAGGTATTTTCTTTCTACAATTCTATATTTTAAGAAGTGGAAAAACAAATTCTATTAGGTTGGCATTTTAAGTTTAAAATTTTAAGCCTTTTCATTCCATTTTAATCCCATTTTGATCCCATTTTGAAAGGAAAAAAATGGAGAAAATAAAATTATTTTTGTTGTATTTAAGTAATTTTCCAATTATTTACCCACTTGAAGTCATATTATATTTTGTACAAATGCATAATTGGCTTTAATTTTGGCACAAGTTACAAAATAATATAATATTCTTCATTACGAGGGCATAAAATAGTGTATTTGTAACTAATTATATTTATATTGAGTATAGTGCCAAATATTTTAATAAAATTAAACAAAAATATTTTTATATCAAATTAAAGACATCAATTATTTAATTTCATATATTACTATTCTTTAAATAATGAGATCAATTAAAGTTAAATATTTTTATTAAACCACTCTCATTTTTTAGTCAATATAAAATCAAAATAATATAATATTTTTATTTAAAAAAATTAAAGTAAAATATTTTAAATCAAGCAATATAATTTTATATATATTAATTAAAGTTAAAGTCGTAGTTGGTGACTACGACTTTGACTATTTTTAAAACAGTCAAAGCTGTAGTCACCAACTACGGTTTTAGAATTAAAGTTAAAGCCGTAGTCACCAACTACGGTTTTAAACTTAAAGTTAAAACCATGGCTGGTGACTACGGTTTTGACTATTTAAAAAAAATAAAACCGTAGTTACCAACTGCGATTTTATGATGTGGCAATCTACGTGACATAGACACACTAGATTGGACATTATTTTCAAATTCGGTTTACTTTAAGGATTTTTTTATTTTTAAAAAACGTGTCATTTTGGGTCAAAGCTCAAAATTATATCACTTATTTACACTTGGGTAGTTCGATGAAAGCATCTAATGGAAAAACATTCCTAGAAGTGGACTTAATGGAGCGAACTTACACATGCAAAACATGACAAATGTCTGGAATCCCATGTGATCACACTTGTGTAGCTATTCGACGAATGGGGTTCAATGTATTTGATTATGTTGATGCTTGGTATAAGTACAATTTGTAAGAGAAGATATACTTTGGAAGCATGCGTACTTTTGTAACGCATGACATGCCAATGATTGATGAAGATGGAACCGTTCGTGATGCCTTGGGTCATACTTATCCCTTTCTTAATCCTCTAACCACAAAGCGACCTCCTAGAAGACCTAGGAAACGTCGAATTGAGTCTCAATTCATGTAAAAAAAAAACGGTTCAGTGTTCTCATTGTAATGAGCCTGGACATAATCGTGCAACATGCAACAACCCATTACAGTAACTATTTGATTAAACTTCATAATTTAACATCGGCTTTATATTAGTCTATAATAGTTTGGTAATCTTCGTTGTTGTTTCCCTTATTATAAGCAATGACTAACTTATTGGATTTGTAGTGTTTGGTGTACACGTATTGTGATTGTATGTTGTTCTTCAATATTATGGGATATGTTACATGATAATGTAATTGTAATAGCAAATTGTGTACCTTGATGATGATTATTCGAAGATGTCATTGAAGTCACGTAGATTCACATGGTGTCCTTGGCAAAAAAAAAAAAAAAAAACAGATTGTTAACTAGGGGCATAATCATGGTTGACCTTTACATGTAGAGGCTACCGTATTTTGGTTGATGACCCTTAATCATATTATTTAGTTTTGTGTGAAGTAGGCAGTAGCCAAAATAAGGGCTGACATGTTAAGTCATAGGCAGTCCTATCGTTTTTCTTATTTAAAATTGGTTTTGTATTATTTGAGGAGTCGGTAAAAAAGAGGTTGACCAATTGACACCATACAAAGGCATTCAAATGTTTACACTGTACCCTTAGAATCAATGGAATTTTTTTTTATATATACAATAACATTAGTTTGGTATGTTATGTGCAAAAGTCAATCTAGGGGCGCACCCTCTATTTCAGAGTCATGCCCATGTGTGAATGACATTATATTACTATGCTATATGCAGAAGGTAGAGTAGGGACGTACCCTTCGTTGCATAGGCATGAGCATAGGTATGATAGCATTATTTTGGCATGCTATATGCAGCACACAAACTAGGAACACACCCTTGATTTTAGAGGCATGCCTATTGGTGAAATCATTATATTGGTAGGCTATGTGCAGTAAAGGCACAACCTTCATGGAAAACACATGAATGTGGGTGAAAAACTTAATTTTGTTAAGTTATGTGTAGTAGGAAAAAGATAGGCATGACTCTTTATCGGAGACATGCCTTCAAGATGATTAGATTTGAGGTATGGGTTGGGCAATAAGGCAAATGGAGGCGTGCTGATAGCTTGAATGGTTGGCCCTTAACGTTCATATGAAATAAGCGACCACCAAAGGAATAAATGAACAAAAGTTATGCATTATCAGATGTTTGGAAGAGACCATATGTTCTAATGTTTAGCACATTAATGTCATACCATCTAATGAAGTTGAGTTTTATTGTTTATAATCTAAATGAGGAATTAATCATAATGACAATAGGTGTGAATGTGACAATTGTTACAGTTAATTAATTTTGGCAAGGTTAGTTACCAACATTGTTGTAAGCAATTAAATACTTAATGAGGTCCAAAGAGGGGATTAAAATAATTTATACTTATTTTATAACTAGTGCAAGTCTTTTTGTAAGGAATATATGTATTATTGCATATATTAACAAACACACGCACGCACGCACGCGCACACACACACACACACACACACACATAGATGTATTAAAGTAAGAGGGCATGAGGTCTCAGATTGATGTTAGAAAAAATGTACAATACTTTATTAAAGTTAATAAGGAATGGATTGATCTTAAAGATATACGAAACACTATGGACGATGTTACGAGGGTTTGAAACTTGATGGTGGATGACGTTCCATCAGTTATTATGGGTTCTTGGTAGCATGAGGCCTTGAAATACCAAATTTTCTTACAACTGTATCAAATTTAATGAAAGATGTACCAAAAGTTGTAAATGATGTGGTAAAATTTTTCAAGGATGTACCAAGGGTTTAAAAGTTCGTTCAAGAGTAGCGAATGATCTTTCATCAATTAACACAAATCCCTAAATGAAATAATGGACCATAGGTGACAAAATGGGTGTCTTGGTGGTAATAGGATTAGATGTACAAAATTTTATAGAGGGTCCCCACAATAATAGGATAGGATGAACCAAATTTTATGAAGGATGTACCAAATTTTGTGAAGGATATAACAAGTGTTCCAACGTGCGTTCGAATGAGGGGATTATGCCCTAAGCACTTCCTTATGGGTTCCCAAATGAAATTATGGACCCTAGGTGATAAGATGGGGGTCCCAAAAGCAATAAGATGAGATGTACCAAATTTTACAAAGGATGTACCAAATTTTGTGAATGATATACCAGATTTTGTGAAGGATGCAATAAGGGTTCCAAAATGAAATAATGGACCATCCATGTTCAAATGGGGGTCCCGAAAGCAATAGATGTACAAAATTTTGAGAAGGATAAACCAAATTTTGTGAAGGATGTACCAAGGGTTCTAAAGTGCATTTGGAGGTGGGGATTGACCCCAAATCACTTCCTTATCAGTTCCCAAATGAAATTATGGACTATCTATGTTTAGATGGAGGTCTCGAAAGCATTAAAATTGGACGTATCAAATTTTGAGAAACGTGTACCAAATTTTGTGAAATATGTACCAAGGGTTCCAAAGTGCGTTATGAGGTGGGGATTAACCACCAATCACTTCCTTATGGGTTCCCAAATGAAATTATGGACCCTAGGTGATAAGATTGGGGTCTTGGAAGAAATAGGATGGGATCAAAAGGTCCAAAGCGTGTTTTGAGGTGGGGATCAACCATGAATAGCTTCCTTATGGGTTCTCAAATGAAATTATGGACCATAGGTGATAAGATGGGGGTCTCAGAAGCAACAGGATGGGATGTACCAAATTTTACAAAGGATGTACCAAATTTTGTGAAGGATGTACCAAGGATTCCAAAGTGCGTTCTGAGGTGGGGGTCGACCCCCAATTACTTCCTTTTGGGTTCCAAAATGAAATTATGGGCCATCCATGTTCAGATGGGGGTCCTAGAAGCAATAGGACTGGACATACCAAATTTTGTGAAACATGTACTAGATTTTGTGAAAGATGTACCAAATTTTGTGAAGAATGTACCAAATTTTGTGAAGGATGTACCAAGGGTTCCAAAGTGTGTTCGGAGGTGGGGATTGACCCCCAATCACTTCCTTATCGGTTCCCAAAAGAAATTATGGACCATCTATGTTCAAATGGGGGTCCTAGAAGCATTACGATCGAATGTACCAAATTTTGAGAAGCATATATCGGATTTTGTGAAGGATGTACCAAGGGTTCCAAAGTGCGATCGGAAGTGGGGATTGAACCCCAATCACTTCCTTATCGGTTCCCAAATGAAATTTATGGACCTTAGGTGATAAGATGGGCGTCCCAGAAGCTACAGGATGAGATGTACCAAATTTAACAAAGGATGTACCAAATTTTGTTTAGGATGTACTAGATTTTGTGAAGGATGTAACAAGGGTTCCAAAGTGCATTTCGAGGTGGGGATCGACCCCCAATCACTTCTTTATGGGTTCCAAAATGAAATCATGGACCATCCATGTTCATATGGGGGTCCTCGAAGCAATAGGATTGGACGTACCAAATTTTGTGAAGCATGTACCAAATTTTCCAAAGCGTGTTTAGAGGTGGGGATCGACCACGAATCACTTCCGTATGGGTCCCCAAATGAAATTATGGTAATTTCATATGAATTGTTATCATATTAAGGACTACATTATGATAATTGAAGTTGTACTGTTCCAAAGCGGTTATGTTAAAATTGTGTTACATTATGATAGGATTGATTGTCCTAATATATTCTTCTGACAGGACATCACATGTATATAGTTCAACATTAATGATGGTTGGAATATATTCCTCCTATAACAATACATCAGGTATATGTGCATAGGGTTCCATACATTGTGGGAATCTAGAGAGGAATATATTCCCTTCCTACACTATGTAGAAGGTTTGATGTACCAAACAACTATGCATGGAAACCTAATTGGAAGGAATATATTCTCCCTATGTGAATGATGACATCCCATTGTCTCATTAGTAGGGAGAACAAGGTTGTGGACGTACATATGGATGTGAAGGGATTGAGAGGAAGATACGACCTCCAACGACATTATCAGGGGTAAATTAGACCAGACGTATAATCCATTATATACATGATAGAGGTGTATAAAATGAGTGAGCCAACAAACAATTCATTCCATATGTGAAACATTTATAGAGCACCACACATTTGGAGGCAACATTTGGAGCATTGCTTGACCAAATCCACACTGGAAAATAGTTCGGTTTGGTAGGGTAGATGGTGGTAGAATGTGTTTTAAAATTGTGTTGGAATGTTTGTTTTATGTAAAGATTATAACTTATGATTCATAGGTCTTGCAATAATTTCAATCCATTTTGTTCATGCCAATACCCTAATTTGAAATGAATTGTTCTTATTTTGCAGTAATTTCGGATGGCCAATGAAGTATATTATGTAGTTTTCGCTGGTCGCAAAAGAGGTTTTTACAATTCGTGGCTCGAATGTCAAGAACAAGTCATACAAATTGTTTGAAGAGGCTAGATGGGCTTAGGTGTTCTATGAACCCCGTTGGAACCATACGAAAAACACATCTACGCCAAACCTTGGAGAATAAGTGAATCTCCCAACTCTTATGGAACATAAAGGAGATAAGGGAATGCATTAGGCAAAGCATCAACATTTCATAACTCCTTTCATCATGGGTTGTCTTTTCACTATTTCTTTTTTTATGTGGATAATATAAAAAATTTGAAACAAAAAATGATTTTAGGTCATTCATGTAATATAAATGTACTGCTAAAAAAACCTGTATGACAAATAAGGTTCAGTTTGTGGAATCATCTTTATCAAAATTGTAAAAATTGAAGTTAAAACTAGGGTGAATAATCATGTACACATGATTGGGACAAATAGTGATAATATAAACCAATGGATGGCAAAACATTAGATAATGACAACATTTTTGTAGGCATGGTTCTGAAGGAAAACTAGGGCCACATCCTTCATGTCATAGCCATCCCCAATGGTATGATAACATTGGAATCTTATGTTATATGCAATACACAAAGTAAGGGCCCACCCTTTATTTCACAGGCATGCCCATGTGTCAAAGCAGTATATTCGTATGCCATGTGCAGTAGGCAAAATAGGGGCACACCTTTCCTTCAAGATGCATGCAAGTAGGTGAAAACCTAATCGTCGTTTTTCTATGTACAATAGCAAAAAGATAGGCATGCCCATTGTGCAAGCGACATGCCTTCATAGTGAGCATATTTGACATGTGGGTTGGCCAATATGGTCAGAAGAGGCGGGCCTAAAGCGTGAAGGGTTGGCCCAAGACGTTCACATTGTAATAAAGTGCATGGACAATTGCTTCATATATGTTGAAGCCTAAAATATAGAGCCACTACCTACTAAAATGGGAAAATGGCAAAATTTAATCCACACATTGAAAATAATTTAAACCAACATCATAACTAGCGTCATAATTACACAAAAATATTGCATAGACTGTTGATAATTGTTATAAGAGATTATAAAGTTTAGTAATGATTAGTGAAAGCATGCATGTAGATAAGCATTGGAAAACGTTAAAGTAAAATGAGCTTAGCAGTTGTCTAAGAACGAGTATTTAAAAACTTATTATAGAATCTATGAAATTGTCTTGCGCACACATAAGCATTCGACTGTAAGACCGCCAGAAACTAAGGTTACTCATCTCCATCAACTGGTGTAGCTTTGTCTTTTTCATCCCCACCATCATCATCACCATCTTCTTCGTCATCTGTGTGTGATGGCGTAGGAGGCAAGGCATCAGGGTGCAATGCTTTCCATGCTGCAATGGAACAATCGCATTGTTGACGCACAATCTTCAATTGATTGTTCTTTGATTTGCACATTGCATAAATGTCCCTAAGCTATGAACTTTTACTTGACCTACGTGAAGAAGAGGTTACCGTTTGTTTGTCCATCAACTGTTTCATGCGCATAGGTTGCATGCACGACATTGACTCATAAGGTAGTGACTTGAAATCCAACCTTGCATTTTGTAAAAGCAAGCAAATAGTTGAACCATATGGTAATGAACGTGTACTCACATTGCTACGTTGTGCCTCAATCATGTTATAGCAAATAAGTGCGAGCAAATTAATTTTATGACAACATGCCATGTGGAACAAAATGTGCAGAACATATAATGTAGCTCATTAAGATGACCCTTCTTATTCAAGATGGTATGAAACAATATCAGACTGAGAATCTTGTATTTTGATAGAAGGATCTACGTTAAACACTTGTACCAAACTGAAAAGAATGGCCGCATAATTCCTTTGTTATTGTGTCTGACATTGCCTTTATATCAATATCTGGAATACAAAAGTTAATCGCTTTCTTGGGTGTTTCCAGAGAGAAGGTGCGTGTAATAAGGGATGGAGATCTCCTACAACAACCCCTTTAAACGAAGAGTCAAATGAATATTGCTCATCGTCAACATTTCTGATATTGCTCATTGTCAACATTTCTGATATTGCTCATCATCAACATTTCTGATATTGCTCATCATCAACATTTATGATATTACTATAGAATGCTTGCACAAAAGTTGGATAACATTATTGCGTTAGTCGTATAAATGGTCTCAACTTGTAAAAGTCAAGTAACTCAACGACACCATGTTCTTGAAAACCATCAATTAGTATGAAACGCTCTACAACATTTGGGCGTTTTGTTATGAGCTTATCACATTCGTTCTCATCTAGTGGGTGGCGAGGAATGAAAGGGTCATGTGGGACTTCCTCAGGTGCAGTTGACGTTGAGCCATGTCTAACCTTCTTTTTAGGAGGCATGATGTTTGGTGCTTGTAATGACACTACATATCGAAGGTTAATTAAAAATTGAGTGATGCAAGGTAGAGATGAAAAGTATCAAATCATTGCATCCAACCAAACCAAAAATATCTTAAAAAGAAATTCATGCAACTCCCAAAAGAGTGGTCAAAACATCCACGATAAAATATATGTAGAATAGGAATGAAGTTAAAAAGATAATGAAATGGAGTATGAAAGACAAACCTTATTAGTGCTACAACAATAGTAACTATTAACAAGTATGACCATGAAATTCTGAGAGTAAATGAGTAGGTTAACTACAATGGAGGAAATGGGTGGGTGGAAGCTAATGGTTATGATGTGCAATGTGTATAGGTGGTAGAATATGAGGTGTAAATCGAAATGAATGAGAGTTGATGTGGATGTGATGTAAACCAAACTGAGTAAATGGTTGAAGTTGGAATGGAGGTCAGCCTATGCAAGAGATGTAACTAGTACATACATGCATTTAATGTTCCATAATGAGTGCATAGTTACAAGTCACTCAAGTTGGATGGGATGACACTATATGAATGGAGTCTTCTATCACCCTACCATTTGGGACTATGATTATGTGCAGTGAATGTGAAGTTATTATGTGGTAGGTGCATCATAAATATTGGTAATAGGTTACTTGTAGTTATTAATGGTCCATAGTGGTACAATCAAATCAAATTCTACAACATTTTTCCAATTTTTTTTCTCTTGGACATAAAATGGCCAAATTCGGGATGAGTTGTTGTATACAAGGTTTAAAATATCGGTAAATACCGATATATCAGTACTTAGATTTTACGGATATATCAGAAATATCGGTGGATAATTTGACAAAAATATTGATGAGACAAAAATTATTCAAAATTCACGAGAAAACTTGAAAAAACTCCAAAAAAATGATAAAATAACTAAGAATATATATATATATATATATATTAAAGTTATTTTGTAAGTGTAATTGATATAGGTATGATTAAAGATAATATTTATGAATTTTTTTATAAAAAAATTAGCATAAATTCCATTAATATATTTAAGAGATTTATTTTAAAAATTTTAAAATACTTTTATTAAAACATATTTTATTACATTTTCAATAAAAAATTAAATTGATTTATATAAAATATTTTATTTGAGATTTGATTTCTAAAAATTTATTATAAATATATGGTGTCAATTTTTCTATTAACATTAATTTATTTAAATAATTAAAATTATTATTATCTTATCAAATTAATTTTAAGTTATAAAATATTAGGACTTCATTAATTTTTTTTATATTGTAGCAAATTTTGAGTAAAACTATATTTTTAATATTTAAAAATAAAAACATTTAAAATTAAATAAAAGTAAACGGATAAATAAAAGAAATTAATAATGAAGCGATAGTAATTTTTTTAAAATAGCATTATTGAGATAAATATAAAAAGTAGTTAAAAATAAAAATATAATATAAAATAAAATGATAATATAGATTTAAAATAAAAAATAAATTAAAAATGAATAATAATTTTTTTTTAAAAAATGATAAATATTAAAAAAAATTTCAAAAAATCTATGATTTTAAATCAACAAGGATTCATTTCCATCCAAAACCCACATGGACTGCAGAAGTGGGAATCGTAGTACTAAGCTCCTTCTAAAGAGGTTCCTGTGAACACTATACACTATTCATTTCTCAAATCTCAATTTATAATGGCACAGAACCATGCCACCCAAAACCCATTTCCAAAAGCTAACATTGTTAAATGCAACGAAAAAGGTAAAAAAAAATGACTGTATTTACACCCAGAAAATGACACCACAACAAATTAATGATGACACACATCCATAATAATTAAAAAATGCAGCCAAGAGAAAGTACGTACTAAGAAATTCCTATTCAAAAGATTCTTCTTTAATGGTTCGGCTCATGGGTAGAGAGAGATAGAGAGACAAAGATACAGAGTGAGAGATGTGATTGCAAGAAAAAATGAGGTATGATGTAATAAAAAGACTGGGAAGAAGGGAAAGTAGGAAGAATGTAGCAACTACTAGGAAAAAGGCAATTGATGAGTATGCAAACAAGTTGGAAAATGCATTCAATTTTGTTTGCCACTTATTTAATTTATTTGACTGCCATAATTTAAATTTGGAGACAAAATTGATTTTCAAAAGATTTTCTTAGGCAATCCGTTTCTTCTATAAATTCAGCTCATATAAATGTTTTTTCTTAAAGCAACTACTTTTATGTTCCAAATGTAATTAAAATTTGATCCAAGAATCATAATTATTTAACACATAAAAAAATAAAAAAAAAGTCAAAGTCCATGAAGTATTCTCAACCACTTAAAAATTATGAAATTTGATCAGATTTAAGTGCATATAACAAATGTGGGAGGAAAAAAACAAGATTAGTAATAAGGAAAATAAAAAAAAATACAGTTGAACATACATGTTATGACAGATGTTGAAACAAACATTACTGAAGCATGGTAGAACCCTTCGAAAGGCCTCACTAGACCATCCATGCCAAGAATAAAATCCATTATACGCCCAATCCTACTAAAAGGCCTCACAATGGTGAATTCTAGGCCATGCTTTGCCCCATTGGATGTAAGGAATGAAACAAAAATTCAATTCAAGCTGATACACATGCATGGTAAGAAACATCCACATTGATGGAAAAGTTCAGTCACCATAAATCAACCTTTAAATCAATTGCTTGGCACAAACATAAGACCACTTTTGCTTCTCAATTGGACAAAAAGTGCAGGGGAAGAAATATTATTTAAGGACATATTCAGTGGGATCCTAATATCCTATGATAATATACAAATGTAATTCATTTGAACAATAACACAAGAAGAAACAAATAATAAAAAACACATGATAGCTTCAAAAACAATTTCTATTTCTCATTCTGCAAATAGAAATAATAAAGTAATGGAATGTCCACGATGATCAAGACCAAAGAAAAAACCCTTTGTAATGGAGGTAAATACTTGTACCCATTACTCTAAATCTATTAATCAAAGAAGAAAAACATTTAAATGCAAGCTAATCAGAAAGAAAAACACTTGATAAAGAGCCTTCCGATTTTTCATACCTAATTATCAAATGACAGTAACTATCTTCACTAAGGTGATTATGAAAATCTTGGAAGCACCTTTTGATTGTAATAGACCATAGATGTTTGAGTCTGAACCACTTGTTGAAGAGCCTCAATCACAATTGGACCCGCTGTAAATGATGCATCCATTTACTAATGAAGCTGAGACGACTAAGATAACTGTCTTGTAGGGTGCCTATATGTATTATCCATTGGTCTTCTAGTACAAAAGATTGAGAGGGTTTTAAATATTTTCAATTTAGCTTTTCATATAAGTCTTGTATGGAAATTTCAATTACGAAGAATGAGTACAAGACAACTATACTCCTAATAAACACTAATTTATGGAAGCATAAAGAAATAGTCAATAATAACCTGAAAAAAATATATATGTCATTTACTATAGTTTTATATATATATGGAGGGAATATCGGTTAACTTGGTAGTAAAATGAACCATGCATGCACTGGAAGTAGAGGTATTGATAACTTATCCCTTCTATTGTGTCATAAAGAAGGCATAACATAGCCTCAAATTCTATTATTCACTATTGATGACCAAGTAAGAGTTTAAATTAGAATGTATAGTTAAAGAATTGAATGAAATATAACAAAATAAATGAATTGTGAAGGTTACCCATTACTATTATGCATTGTTGGTTGACCAAATATTAGATGCAAACATTTCACCAAATTCATTTTCGCTATCAAAAACCATTTGAATTGCAAATTTCAATCTTTCAAGGCTCTTGCGTTCCTATACATTAAACTTATGTTAGGCCCTACATCCCGGTAACGTTTAACATGTAGATTTGAAAATAAAATCATAATATCATATTTAACAACTTATAGAATTAATGGCTCTATTAAGACCACTTCCATCCCAATGTTGCATATAGAGAATAACATACATCCCAGTATGACATCTACAATAACAAGTATAATTTGTGACATGTTATTAACGTAGGACCCAATTAGGATTGAAAATAAATACATGAATAAAAAAAAAAACAAATTTAACTAACAATTTTGGATCTCCTACGATATTTGTATACTGTGGATATAAATTCTTTATATTCACATCATTCCATTTGTAGGGATTTTTTAATAACTGCAACATAAATCCAACAATTTTGGAAACTTCATTAACAAAGTGAATCAGTTGAAGGTTATGATATGATGAAAGTAGATCCACCATTTTAGCCTCCAAATTGATGACCATGATCACCTATTCATTAAATTGGAATAAGGGGATATAAAACTAGAAAACACACAATCATCATAACTACAATGAAGGCTTAAATATTTGAAGTATAAATTTGAAATTACAAAAAGTTGTCATCAATCTATGTAATCAATACAATAGCCAAGCATTACTTGGTTGCAGCATTCAAGATCAACACAATAGCTACCTAATACTTTCTTTAGTGTTGGTTTTGAGGTTGACTTGCTCATTGAACCACATATTTCTTGTAAAAAGTATTTGAGATCATAGTAACAATGTATGACTAAAACTATACATGCATCTTATATTAGGGACAATATTTGGTGTACTAGGGAAAAAAACCTCACCCCAAAGTATGGAGAAAAAAAGTGTATGCGACAAGGATTCTCTTCTTTTGCATTCATGTATCGACAAAACATGGAAATCACCTACATAATGCCTCTTCATTAGTTAAAATGATCAATGGAAAAATGAGGTTATTTTTTCTCATTTAGCATAAACCTTATCGAAATATCAATGAATCTCTCATCTACTAAGCATTGAAGTTCTTCCCATGTCACGCCATAACCACCGTATGCACAAAGCACCTCACTATTAATTACATGAAACACAAGACGTGAGTAATTTTTTTTATTAGAAAAATCCATAATCATAGTATTCTAAGAATAATACTTGCTAAACTTGTGATTTGGGACTAACCTAGGATTTTTTGACTCATCAAACACATAGTCGGCAACATGTGTCTCTTCCTCATTCAACCTTTTGTATTTTGATACACATAATTGTACAAAAGGTGACTTTCACGCAATTGCTCATTGCCTATGACGACGTGCTTTAATTTTTACTCTTCGTGGTCTTATTTCTTTTGAGGCTTGTGGTGCTACATCCGCATTGTTGTCCATGCACGATTGCACTAACACCAACATATTGTGTGGCTTGGAGTGAAGGTGATCCTCGTTTACAAAGAAGACACCCTCTTCTACGTTGGGTCTTTCCGACACCCTTTCATTTGTACATATAAAGCCATCTTCAAAAGGTGTTCTTTGACCACCAGAATGAATAGGTGAATGTTGTGCATTATTTGTATCAAATGGTGCACCACTTTCATTCACATGTTCATGAGAACTCGACAGCTGGCTTTCATCTATACGATAGTGTGAAGAGGTAAAATGAGTCCTAAACACATTCATGTCACGATTGTATGATCCAATAAGACTATTAAAATGACTTTGTGCATCGGTGATTTGACGTCACATTGCCTCCATGCGAGCAAAAATAACCTAAGTAAAACATAATGAAGGAACATTAAATTACATGTATTTAAGCTGAAACTTAATATAAGCTACTATTCATAATCATTAGGTATGAAGGATTACATCAAAGTCTTCAGTCTCATCTGGGTCAACTCGGTCATCAACTGCAAGAGCCTCATTTCTTTCTGTTTGATCTTGCTCCGCCGATGTGCTAACCAACTATCATTGCAAAACATGTAAATTGTCATCCCAATAATCCAATTACAATGTTCGTTAACTATCTTAATATAACTAACAACTAGTTATACCTCAACTTTGCGAAATCCTCCAAGCATTTCCAACTCTAACTTTATGCGTTGCTTCACCAAAAAATCGTTCCATGCAGTAATGCGAGAAGTGGTAAGTTCCACATACATGACTGGAAAATTAGATATTGAAAAGTAGAATGTTTGTTGCATTATATAAGACATAATTAGTGGTAACATCATGGCTAACATAGTGTATAACCATTATTAAATATCAAATACTTGAACATATACTTATAAATAAGACAAATGGTTACCTGTAGAAACATCAAACACCCTCTAATCCAAACACTTTCCTTCCTCCTATGTTCATGTATAGCTTGAATAAAAAATTCTAATACAAATTCTCCCCAATTTATGTTCCCAAGTAACTGCTCTCGAGGTGTATACCATAATGTGTGACTACTTTCCAAATGAGATGTGGGTGCTAATAAGGTTGCACATGCGAAAATCAAGAAGACCCGCTTAAATTCCTCAATATCATCAATGTCAACCATCAATGACTCTATATCCTTCAAACTCAACATTGGACTAGCTTTAATAGTTCCTTTGTCAACAATTAACATCCTTCCACTATGTGGAATGCCCATTGTGATCCCGACATCATGCCATGTCAAAGGGACCTTCTTACCCCCAAAGAACTCGAGTTGGGAATAAGCAATGTTTGTGTTTTTTATCAACAAAAAACATAAATCTAAATTCACCTCCTTACAACCTAATTACAATAGCCCACCAACACCAAATTCTCTTATTAAATCATTCTTCACTTCTGAGAGCAAATGTATTCCAAAGAAGAATCTACGGCCAGAACAACGACACCGTCTGTTCATATTATCACTGCATTAAACAACCATAATTCATTAATTAATGAATCAACTGTTAAAGACATGTGAATGTGAATATAGTGTTCCTATATATATTCATCATAATTATTACACAAATATAACATATATTAACAAAGAAGTGGGAAACATTTTGTTACATTATGTAAATGAAAATCATTAAGATAGGTTTCCCCCAGCCTCTCAATAATATTATTATTAATAGGGGTCAACTTGTTATATATAGGGCCACCCGCTATGATACCCACTGCCCAAATAAAAACACACAATGTGCATTTCAGTGGGTCAGCTAATTAAACAAATGGTATGCCTTAAATTTACGTACTCATCAAACCAAATCAATATAGTTTACATTATTACAATTTAGAAATAACAGTTGAAAGTAAAAACTAATGATTATTAAAGTGGAATCCAAATCAATACAGAGATTATTTTTATTCATTATTTATAATTATAAAGTGTCTTGGATATAATTTCTTAAATTTATTTTTAAATTATAAGTAGTACTAAATTTTGTATAGCATTGAAAAGGTTATAAATATATAACAGTTCATGTAAATTTTGATTTTTTTAAAAAATAAAAATAAAAATATAATGTTTTTTTATATTGATAAATGAAAGTCATATCATTTTAAATGTTTAAAACAATTTTTAAGAACAAAGTCCGTGAAATGGGAACAACTTAAAAGGTCAATTCTCAATTTAGACCAAAGAACAAAAGACCAATTATGAATTTAGAAGAAAATAAAAATAGATTATGTAGGAGGATAGGGCGACCTCAATGGTATGAGAGCTTATAAGCTTGTTGTCTTCTTAGGAGCTCAAATATAGAAATTAAAGACCATATTTTGGTTCATGTTATGGGATGTTGTACAAAGCAACCAAAAAAATCATTGCGGTATGAGAACCATTTCTCCACACAAGAATGATAAAAACCAAAGAAGAAAAAATGAAATCATTATATAAAATATTAATTTCTTTTAAAATTAATAATTTATGTATGATTTAATTATTGTACCTAAACTTGTTACCATGGTATGAATTATGTGTGTATCACCAAAATGAGATAATGTTTTAAACTATATTTAATACTTGAATCCTTAATTAATATATACATATAGTCCATTACTTTTAAGTTGCTAATCAATAACTGAGAGCTCTATCCACCAACTTGAAAAACATATTATTGTGCCCCTAATATGACTCAAATCCATATTTATTGGTTATTATATTAATATTTAGATCAAGTTTTAATAATTTCATATTAAAATAAATTAGTATTCACTGAGAATAAGTTGAATCTCTTATGATATTTAAAATCACATTTTATAGTTTTGTTTCAAGAATATGACTCTTATTTGTAATGCTAATATTTGGATCGAGTTTGAATCATTTCATCTTAAAATCAATTGATGTTCAGTGAAGATAAATCAAACATTATGATATTTAAGATCATGTCTTATAGGTTTATTTTAAGAATTAATCATCTTTAACTCAAACTTAAAAAAATGTCATCCATATAACTCCAAATTCCAAGAAGTTCTTTTGAGGAGAGGTGAAAAAATATACTAGCTAGTTTCTTGTAGTGGGAATCCCAAATCCGACTAAATATGATAAAGGAATCTAAGAGAAGGACTAAACTTCACACTAAGATATAACTTATTCCACTATCTTTTATTAGGTCCCATTTCATCACTGATTTTGTGGATTGCTTCAATAATTTAAGAAAAAAATTTCCCTAATCAAATTGATTTTCTATAATCACATACCAATGATAAGACCTTATCAATCCAATACACTCCTAATTTTCTAAGTTTGTCACCATTCAAAATAAAGATATGTTCTCAAAATGACCCCTTAGTTCATGATTGTGACTCCAAAATGATACAAAATATATTGCAAATTAGCCAAACACACCATAATGTGGGTAACCAATTTTGAAGCAATGGATCCCAAGTTTGTCATCTTTTGGTGATCATATCAGGTCACCATCCAAGAATTCATCACTAATTTAAAAAATAATTGATGTGTGAATCCCATCATTGTCCGATTTCTCCTCAAACCCCTTCATGCATATTTGTCCTATAAAGACAATCCCACAATATGGAAAATGATGCCATTTGCCATGACTAATGAACAACCTTTTTAAATTGTTCCATAGTATTTTCATAAAGTGCCTAACACATGGCCAGACTTTGTTTCATATGGGCCTAGCTCATTTTCTCACACCCGAGATCAACAAATTATTGAAAATAAATGAGTTTTCTTTATAAAAAAACCCCAAGTCATAACTTTTATTTTATTTTCTAAAAAAATACTACTAGTTATTTAGCTAAAAAAAATGATTCAACCAATGGATTTAAAAAAATATATAATAATTAATTTTCCCATCAATGCCCCATTAAAAAGAAACTCATTTAAAAAAAATAAAATTACAAACGTAGGTATAAGGTAACTAGACAAAGGAGAGAGGCATGTCATAACATTTGGAGTTGAATAATTGATGATGGTAAGATGGATTCCTACACTCACTTTAATTGATAGCAAAAGAACAAATTAAAGGGCATGCCATAAATGTATTGTGCTGTAGAATCATATAGGAGTTGATGATAGAGTTCAAACAAAGCTAATATAGAAGTTTAAGTATATGATTAATGGCTCATAAGTGGAAAAAAACATGTTGTTTGGCCACATTAGCTTCTCACCTGATAGAGAAAATGACAAATTAAAGGACATTTACATTATATAGCACATATATATGCCTTGATCTCATACATTGGAATTTTTGCTAGATTAATGAGAGTTGACATGTTAGAAGATAATGGCCTTTCTTTATGATGTGGTCAAAGTATATCTTGTGTTTTTATGACACCTTATTAATGTTCTTTTTTGTTATGCTGTTACATAAAAATTAGGCTTCCATCTATCATGTTCTAATATTATAAAAAATTCTGATTCTATCCCATAATGCCCTTAATATTCTAGCCCATGGATGAGGTACCTTCCATCTCGTTAGCAATTCGAATTTCCACGAGTTATTAAATAAAATAATTATTTTAGAGTCTATAAAATATAAGTTACATCATCAAATAAGAGATTGAAAATTATATATTTCAAAGTCATAAAATGAATAATTAGTTACTAATTTAACATAGCTAATTATTAATAAAATTAATTTTTTACTATAAAAAATAATTTAGCAATTATAAAAAAACAATAAACTTAATACTTGAATATAATTAAAAACTAAAAAAGTTAAATTTTGCCTTATCATTTTCACTTTTTCATAATTAAAAATAAATAAATAAATAATATATCAATTCATATTTTGATAGGTTAACCAAAACTTTAGAAATACCTTAACCCTAATATTTTCATTCAAACATTGTCAATGTCAATTCAAACACTGAATTAAGTACAACTTACATGGGTTGGAACCGCCCAAGTTGCAACCCTATTTTTCACTTGTTATTTTCTACACTACCAACATTGTTGTAGGTTTTACACCTCAAACCAAACATAGCATAAAGGAAACCCAATGGATATATCAAATTGGTAATATATTTTCCTTATTAATGTTAACTCCAAATCATAATTTTTTTTAATAATTTCCTTTTGATATACACTAAGTATTTAGTTTAATAAAATAAGGTGAAATAAAATATATAAAGAAGCACTTATTTAAGCATGACAATTTTAAAGTTTTTTCCCAATAGTCATTAAGTAATAGAAGGACCCACACCCATGATGACTAAAGGCATTCTGACACCCCACATGAGAGATAAATAAATATTGCTTTAGATGCTCATGTAATGGAAAAATGAAAATCACTTATTTTTGGGGAAAAAAGGGTTCTCCCCTATACCCCATGATTTTATTTAATAGGGAGTTGTTTGGATGAGTCAGGGAAAAGAAATCATGTATTTGTCTCTCGTTTTCCCGTACAATTTCCTTTACTTTTCAGAATAAGAGTGATGTGCCAAACAACATATGGTAACTAGGGCTACAACCCGAATGGGTTGAATTAGTGATTCATCCAACTTATAAATTAACATATTTGACATTGTAAATAATTTTTCATGGTGGAAACTTCACTTGGCGAATTGACATTGTTGGGTTACCTTAAATGGTTCTTAGGAAGGGATCAGAGAAGAACTTTCGTAGTGGGCCATGGAATGGATTAAGTTTTAATGGTCTTCCATTAATTAAGAAGACAGTTTTTAAATCTTCTTTGGTGGACAATGCAAAGGAGTTCTACTATTCATACGAGCTTGACGACAAATCGATTATAACAAGACTTACTCTAGATGAACTGGGAATCTACGCGCCTGTAGTTGAGCAAAACTAGTAAGAAGTGGGATATTGTGTCTCCACTGCTGGATGATTTGTGTGATGACTATGGTCACTGTGGTGCTAACTGCATTTGCATAATTAACAATAGGCCTATTTGTGAGTGCTTGGAAGGGTTTGTTCCAAAATCATAGGTGGAATGGGAATTTCAAAATTGGACTAGTGGTTGCATTAGGAAGACATAGTTGGACTGCCAAAAGGGAGAAGGATTTATGGAACTTGAAGGGGTTAAATTGCTTGACCTGTTGGAATTCTGGGTGAGTAATGACCCTTAAGAAATGTGAGGAGGAGTGATTGAGGAACTGTTCTTGCACAGCTTACACTAATTCAAATATTAGTGAGGGAGACAATGGTTGCTTGATTTGGTTTAGGGATCTGATCGATATCTGAGAGTTCCATGAAGATAATAAGCAGAATATCTGCATTCGAATGCCAACTTCAGAACTAGGTAATTGTAGTTTATGGATTATCATACCATATTTTTCTAGATAAAGCAGGAAATTTTTTTAACATGTTTTACTTTCTTCATTCCATGTCATAGAGTTGATGAATGGTTTTAGTGAAAGCAAGAAATGCTTGGTGGTTGTGGTGGTCTCATCTACTGCTTCTAGAGTTTTCATCTTGGGCTTGGTACTTTGGTTTATAGTTCAGAAGAGAAAGAAAAGAAGTAAGAAATCTTCTCATGTCTGATGTATTTTGTGCTCAAAGTAATTATGCCCATGTGAGTGGACCTTCTAGCTAATCCTTCTAGCTCAAAGTGTCTGATATTTTTAGTTTATTTTCTATTGAAAGAAATGCTCCAAAGGTTAAAACCATATAATTAAACTAATGATGTATCCTACACTCTTCCAAAATTATAGGTTCAGAAACAGAAAAGAAAGACTTGGAGCTATAGTTGTTTGATTTGGCTACTATTTCAAGTGCTACTAATAACTTCTTTGATTCAAATTTGATTAGAAATGGTGGTTTTGGACCAGTTTACAAGGTAATATAGTCTATATTTTGTGATAATAAAAAAAAAATGATTGCTATTATGCAACATTCCATTCCAAAATTGTAGGGTACCCTAGCGGCAGGACAAGAAATTGCAGCAAAAAGGCTTTCAAACAATTCAGAACAAGGCTTTCAAGAGATCATGAATGAAGATATTTTGATTACCAAACTTCAACATTGCAATCTTGTGAGGCTTTTGGGCTGTTGTGTTGAAGAAGAAAGAATGCTCGTCTATGAGTATATGCCCAACAAAAGTTTGGACTGTTTTATTTTTGGTTTGAAACTCTTAGCCCAAAAAAGGGGAATGACATAAAGCTGAAATTTCCAAAACTTCCATGATAGTTACATAAAGCTGGAATTTCCTAAACTTCCATGACAGTTACACAAATGAGGAAGGCTAGATACAATCTCAACAAGCAACGATAAGAACCCAAATAAACTCATAAATCCATTACATTCGTACTTGGGAAAGCTCATCTCCCACAACGTTTTACTCGCTTCAAGTGTCTTGTGTCCTCTTCCAAAACCAACGAAACTAGTCACCACCTAAACTGTCATCCTCTGCTCTCTCTCTCTCAGTTTTTTTTTCTCATTTTAGCTTGGGCCACCTCTCTCTATTGTCACTGCCAGCTCCCCTCGCGAATTGTGGTTGTGAAAGAAGGTGAAATAATATGGGTTTTTAGAGTAGGGATTTGGTTCAAGAGAGAAGAATGGATTTAGGGGTAAATCTCACTATCCATTTTGTTATATTTTAGCAAATATTTTTTAAAAAATCAATCCACATGGAGTGTCTAGTTGGACGGTGACATGTAAATGAGCCATGTCATTGGCATAAGTGGACAACTGATTGGACCTTGTTTATGTGGCTTTTCCAAGCAACTGATCCAATTAGGCGAGCTGCTAAAGTATAGGAGAGCATTTTTGGAAGGGCCTCAACATTACTATTACAGTGTATGAAAGGTCATTTATTTTCCCTAAAATCCACCGAATTTGAAAAGTAAAAAGGAAAGTTTCTAAAAGGCAAAATTTTTCCCCTTAGTGTATGGTTACATAAATTTCCCTTCTCAGTTTCCCTATAGAATACATTCCATTTTGTAAGTTGTAAGAGCATAAGAAAGCAAAAAATAGGCAAAGGGGAATACTTAAGGCAAGAATGGAAAAACATCGGGACAAGGAGTAACTAATTGGAGTAAGGAATACACATTGTAAAAAATGGTGCCGCTCTAAGCTACCACCATTTAGGGTTAAAACACTATTAGAAATGGCACAACAAACGGCTCCACCTCAAGTTGCTACCATTCTTACTACTATTGTGAGAGCTACACACTATGAAAAATGGTCCCACTTTTAAGATAATACCACTTGGGCCTCTATTTCTCTCAAACTTTGGAATTCTCTTGGGCCTGCATATTTTATTTTTTCCCTATTTATCCTTAGATCTCCATTTGTTTTACAAGATGTCAACAAGTGGAGAAACATTTAGGGAAACATTTTCGGACCTATAAAAGCCCTTACATAACTTGGAAATGGAACTTTAACTGGTTAAGAAGAAGGAAGGAAAGTTTAGGAATTTCAGTTATCATCTTTATGTACTCTTTTATTTTCTCAAACTTTCTAAGTAACTTTTCTTTACATTATTCTTATGTAATTATCCTTTAAATATTTCAGTGCTATTCCTCATAGTTTCGTAGAGATTTTGAGCACTTTATGTTGTAGGATAATGTTGATTTCATCTGTAATTTCTAAGGTGTTTTTTTTTTTTTTGTTCTTTTAATGTTAAATCCTATATAGTTTTCTAAGCTAGGGAGAAAGGGTCAATAAGACCTCTTTTACAAAAAGTTAATCCGTGTTATGGGATGAATGGATGGTGTATCTATCTTTTAATTAGATACTTATATTTTGTTTGGGAGAAAAGTCCGCTTTCTTCTTCTTAATGGAAACTTAATGTTGTTTATTTTATTTTTTGTTTTTTAGGCTTTTCAAGTTCTTGAGGGCCTTAGGCCCTTTTTAATTGAAATCATTTCATTGAGCCTTTATGGTTGAGATTGGAAAAAGAAGAAAAATATTAATGCTAAAATGCAAAAAGAGGTTAAGATTAAAAGAGTAGAACCATTTAAATAAAATTTCTTTTAGGCTTCATTGGTAATTTCTTATAAGTGTTCTCAATTGTAGGTCTTGGGATTGTGCATTGGTTGTGAAAAAAGTAACCTCAATGGATTCCTTATCCTTCTCTTGACCCTCTATTTTTTCTTCCTAGCATATGTCCTAAGGAGAATTAATTAAAAAAAAAAAATTCTCTTGTTGGAAAATTTCCTTAATGAAGAAGACAAGTTGCTAAAATTAAGGAACAAAATTCTTTGAATGAAGCAACTAAATCTTAAGGAATTCCAAAATTTAATTCCCTAACTTCACCTATAAATAGGGGTGACTTCCTTCAATGAGAAGATTTCTTCGAATAGACAAAAACGAACATAGAAAAAAAAAGGCTTCATAGAGAAGAAAAAGCTTCACAAAATTTCCCTACATGTCCAAGAAAAGACAAAAGTACTTCACATGTGATCTTTGTCTTTCAATGAGTACATTTGGGAACAAGCCACTTGTGGCCCTCAATTGATCTCTAAAATCAAGAAATTTTTTTTATCGTTGTCTTCCAAATTATGATCAAGGCGAAAGAATTAGAGGGATATGTTTTTTTTTTTTGTAGAAGAATATTACCACAAAAATTGTATCCCACAATTTAATACTTTTGATAAAATTTTTGTTTCACATAGTTTTCCTAAGATTGTTTTACTTACATTGTAGAACATTTGCGAAATTTGTGCGTACAAGTTTCTAGCATGCCTGATGAGATATTTTTGCCTCTCATCTCTTCCTCTAAGAAAGTGATCACTACGAAAATGATGACATCTAAGGAGGCTTAAGCTGTGCATGTTGACAAGGGCGATGATGAGATTGTCATTACCCAATCGACATGGAACACCTTTATAAGCCTGTGACTTGTAGCAAAGTGAAAACAACTGCTGCATCACTAACAAAGTTAGCAAGTGAGCACATTCGTTTTCTAAAAACAATGGGGACATGCAACAGTTACCAATCAGTCATCACCTTGGCCTCTTTGGGGGATAAGTCCTTTTACTTTATTGCTGATGCCAACTGAATCACTGGCTCACCAATTGGGGTGTAAAAGCAGGATAACTTCTTTGACCATTCTAGCTCTTTCACTTCTTCCTTATAGGTGACCATGCCAATAATGACAATCAACACTACATATGTGGAAGAACAACTAGTAAAAATGGCTTATGTCATCGCTAAACTCACCAAGATTGTCAAGGAGAAAAATTTTCAAATAGCCTCCCTTATGAACAAGGTTGAGGCATAAGCACATGATACAATTAAGTTACATATCCTTCTATTGTGTATTCAAATGACATGTCGTTGTTCTCAAAAAGCATATGTCAAGTTTCCACTTAAGGAATTACTATGACCATAGTTTCCATGAACACACCTCCTTAAGATCACCCAAGATGACACACTATCTGAATCCCATGAGATATCATGACGACTCTATTGAGAATACTTATTGCTATTGACTTTCATCAACAATGACCCAATCCATAGGGAATATATGATCAGCTTATGATCTTACCCGTAGGTCAAAACCACTGCTAACTTTAGCACAAACTCAATATTCTTTCAATATTGAAAGACAACGCAATGAAGCAGCTTGGTGAGGTTGTGACTATTTGACAACCTTAAGTCATGACTCACCATAGGTCTTATCCAATGTGCAACCATAGACACTAGTGCACTCACCATGGAAAACCCATCTTGATAGCCAAGATCAACCATCCCTTCAATTAGGAGATGGTGCACTACAACCTCTAATGGGTTGCCTAGACCTATGAACCGGTTGTGAACAAGTTATCTATTTATAAGGAACCCATGACTTAGATCTTTTGTGAAACTTCTAATGCACTTAAGTCACGTACAATGCAAAGATGCATGCAAGAATGCTTATAAAGTATGATACATGGAATAAGGATAGACAAAAGTGAAACTGTAACACCATTAAATAAATAACGAATTCCAAATTTATTACATCATGTTATGATTTTAAGGGCTCTATCCTAACAACTTAAACTATATTAAAAAAAAAAAAAATCAAACTTATGCCAAAGAAAGAATTTTTTTTTTTGGCAAACTTCTTAAATCAAGGACCAAACTCTTTGCATTAAAGAAGTCAAATTCGGAGATTCTAAACTAAAATTTCTAACTTCTCTAAATGTAAGTGTTTTATTTCTTTAGCATGAGGTGTTCTAAAAAAAGAAGATGCAACCCAGAAGCTAAATCCAAAATGAAGCTTCAAAAGTTAAGATCAAACATCAAACATTCTTCAACAAGCCTATGGACAAATACCAAACACAATACAAAAGTTTCGTTCATCCACCTTCGAAGCCAAAGAAAACAAATTCCTTCAAAACGCTCGAGGAAATTATTGATAAGATTACTTGAGATCTAGTCATCATTGACCCTCGATTAAACTTTGCTCCAAGAATATGTGTTTACCAACCTTGGATTGAAATAAAGTCTAAGCTTGGCATATTGTTCAACAAACCTATGAAAGAATAACAAACACAATATTAAAGTGTCATTCATCCACATTCGAAGCCAAAGAAAACAAAGTCCTTCATAACACTCGAGGAAATTATTGATAAGTTTACCTGAGATCAAGTCTTCATTGACCCTCGATAAACTTTGCTCCAAGAACACGTGTTTATCACCCTTGGACTAAAATCAAGTATAAGCTTGACACATTATTCAACAAGTCTATGGAAGAATATCAAATACGATACAAAAGTGTCATTAATCCACTTTCATGGTTGAAAATCAAGATGAATTCGAAAGACCTTATTTTGTTCTTTAAAATACTTAAGAAAGATCTTTACAAGTTTAATCGAGAATAAATTATCTCTGATCCTTAGTTAAACTTTATTCTAAGAACATGCATTTATCGCTCTTGGATCAAAATCATTATAAGTAATGCTCTTGAAAGCACAAGCCTAAACTACATGATGCTCCTAATCTGCATGAGCTTAAACTACTTACAATGCCAAAAAAAGAAAAAAAAGTCTGCTAAGTTGAAAACCTAAAAAGGTGACTTAGGCAAGAGTTAAGACATATGTTTGTAAGATCAAATCTTTTTAATTTTGGAAAAAGTTAGACCATAAAAAAAAGTTCACTAAGTTAAAAACCTAAAAAGGTGACTCAAGTAAAAGTTAAGACATATGTTTGTAAGATTAAAATTTTATTTTCGTTTTGGTCAAAGTTAGCGGGAAAAAAAAAAACTATATTTGACTTGATCTCTTCTCTTGAAGGGTATATAGACAACTTAGGAAAACTACTTAAGTTTAGTCATTATAAAAATAAATCCTCCTTTTATAAATAAGTTTGGCTAGCAAATGCTAGACTTATTACATTTTAATAAAAATGAAAGAAGAAAATGAACGATAAAACTAATAACACAACAATCATACCCACACCAAGCATGCAAGCCGTCACGTTGAGTCCTTAAGGCTTCTTGAAGTGTCTCCAAGGTCTTGGCATCGACATCAATAAGCATAGGGGTTTGGACAATAGCGACATGTTCTTCAGTTAGACGAGAAATGCCATTTTGTTTATTGGCTAGATTCTCATCGATCTCTGAGAATGAGTTATGAAGTTGTTCCCTTTGTATACCTAGTTGCTCCAACTCCTTCTTTAGTGTGTTTTGCTTAGTGTTAAGAGTAACTAAGTTAGTTCTCAATGATTGATGATGTATTGCCTCTACTCTCTCAAAGTTTAAAGCATCAACAATCTGAGATGCAATAGTAGCTAAATGCTTGCTTTGTACTTCTAGTGATATCTTCGTAGAGTTGACTTGTCGCACTACCTCAAGGTGATCTACACCTACCATGTTCTTCTCAATTTGAGACTTTAGTGGTGAAGGGTCTACTCCAATCTTTACAATAGCATTGAGAAGCTCATCAATTTTTCCTTTCAGTAATGGGAGACATTCATTAGAAGTTTTGAGAACCATTTCTTTAATACTCTCTCCTATCATACGTGTCATTTGACGTTGCACATCAAGGACGATTTGTTCCACATCAAATGTGTGAGCAAAATTAAGAGGAGCCACAAGAAGGGTATCGGGGTATGGAGACTTTTTTCTAACAATTAAACCTACAATGGTTAAAAGTGTCAATTCATTATATGTTGTATTTTCAAATGTGGCCTCTTGACCTTGAGATTCATTCAAAACATCACTTGAGATGTTAGTAATGCTTTTATCACCTAAATGAGAATGGGGTAAAGGTAATGGAATGATAGAGTGATCTTCTCATCGGATAGTTGAGTTGAAGGATGTCGACCCCCCCTTAGTACTATCAACATTTTCAAACTGGTCTTTAAAAGAAGTATCATCACCTTTATTGATAAACTGATTATCATCTTCAACCTGAGACAAAATATTTGTGTTAGTACCAACGTGTTAATAAAAAAGGAACCTCTTCACTACCAAGTTCCATTAGTTGAGTAGAGGATGAAACATCAACAAAAAAGATATCAGCGTCAAGTGGATGAGAATTAATCTCATCATAGTACATAGGATTGGGTCTAGTCCTTCAGCATTTAAAGTGACATTCACTTATATCTTTGGAGTCATTATTTGAAACATAGAGAACATGTGCATTGTTATTCTGCTTAAAAGTATGGTGATAGTGACCATTACCACCATAAAAAATAGTTCCCTCATGCTCTAAGTGTGTGGAGACATTAGCTTGGTGACCACCCATTGAGCACCTAGAAAAAACCTTTGAGCCATTAGGTATATCATTAAAGTTCCCCCCGACATTGTCCCTAACATTCCTCTTGGTAGAAACACTTGAATCTATCTTGCGCATTCTTCTCTCTAGAAACTTTGAGGGTATTTCTTGATAAGAATAAGGAGGAGGTTCTATACAAGCAACAGTAAGAGTTTCCTTATCAGAATTGCATACTCTGTTCCATTAATCTACATAAGCCTTGGTGACTGATAACTTTTTAATACTATGACAATATGGTATAGTATCTCTAAAGTGGGTAGCAAGACTAGTGCATGACTCCAAATGTTGATACACCTTCTCCAAAGTTCCAAAATGAAAAACCATTGGTCAACTCCCTGGAATATCTTGAGGATACCCAAATTGCTTGCAAAATCGATGGGGATAATATAGTTGGATTGCTCGATGGTTACCTTGTTGAAAATATAAATAGTTAGAGCAAAGACTTATGAGATAAGAAGCTTTGGTAATAGTAATAGATTCATTATCATTCTAATACATGCGTTTTTTTTTTCCATAATGCCAAGTGGTCCAACTTTACATCTTTGTAAGACATTATGAAAGTTTGCGCTTGTGAATTTTTAAAACACTAAACATAAAACTCGCCAACATAATGAGTCATCTATGGGGAATGGTTCCAAGAAGGAAATATGAAATGGGTATCAAAATATTTGCCTAGCCATTCATATAAATAATGAATGGGGAAGATAGATGCATTAATCCCAGGCTTTGAAGAACAAGTGATTTCATTCAAGCCATTGTCAATGCTTACTAATACCAAAACAACAAGACTAAATATTTGACCTTGAGTCATTCTACTAGCTACCTTGAAGACTTTAGGGCGGATCAAAGTGACACCCTTCCTAGGAAGAACAAACTTACATAACTAATATGTAAGGAAAACAACTAAATAAGTTTTCTCAACATCTTCCTCCACCATACCAAGGTCGCTAAACACCTTCATCTCCAACTGAGTACGACATTCAATAGGATTGATATTCCGAGAAGGATTATGCATCTTCTTAGTGTTGGGAACCTTGGATTACTCCATTCCCATGCCCTGGATTGTGTAGGGTGCATGCAAATCTATCCTAGGCTTTCTAAATCTATCATAGTAGATAAACAAGTATTACAAAATAATAAGGATACCATATAAAATGTAGATCTAAAGAATGAAGCCACATACCTTTGATTTGAATGTTCTAGGATCAATACCAATCGATGTAGATAACTCTAAAGTCGTAATGGATCTTGTAAACATCATGATTTTCTACCCGATGACACTTCCTTGTGCTTAGGCACTGAGATGGTGAAGATCTCAAGGATAAAGGCTAAGGTTCTCTCTCTAGATTGAAGGTGAGAATGACAAGATTTAGAAACACTAACCCTTAAAGGGGTATTTATAGATTTCTTATTAGGCTTAAGTGACTTAAGCCCACCATAAGTTTGGGTCACTTAATCTAGCCCTAAAAAGTTTCTAATTGATTAATTAACCATATAAGGCCTAATTAATCAATTAGAGCAGTCCAGAGATACCACTCACTTATTCCTGTGCAACCTTACGTAATTACCAAAATGCCCTTATGCACAAAAGTGAACTAAAAAGCCATCCAACCCTCATAAGCCGTGCCAACAAGGAATATGAGCTTAGAGTGGAAACCATTGAGACCCATAGGAGTAATGGCTCTCTCAAAATCAAATTATGAAATTGACTCAACATTCGACTATAGAGAGTCAATTGCACTCTAGTACTCTATGTATATTACAACGAGACACAAAGGGCTTAGGTCTGTTACTTACTATCTACTACATGCAGACTTTCCATGAACTGGTGTTCGTAATATAACAAGGTAGTGCTATCACCTATCAAGATTACCTTTCAAATGTTTGAGTTATAGATCCCATTTATTGTGCGATCAATTAACATATTCTAACTCTAAGGAGCATATGTGAAATTCCACTAAAGGAATTACTATGGCCCCAAATTTCATGATCACGTGTCCTTTGGATCACCTAAAGGGACACACTGTCTCAATCTTATGAGATATCATGGTGCCTCTATTGAGAATACAAGTTGCCACCAACCTCCATCAATAATGACCAAATCCATAGGGATATATGACCACTTTAGGGTCTCACCCATAAGTCAAAGCCAAATGTTAATTTTGGCAGAAACTTAATATCCTCTCAAGGTTGAGAGTCCATGTAGTATAGTAGTTTGGTGAATCATAACAATTGATAGCCTTGCATCATGATTCATCATAGGTCTTGTTCAATGTGCATCACATACACTCGGGCACTCACCATGATAAACTCATCCCAACAGGCAAGACAAGCCATCCCTCCAATTAGGAGGTGGTGCACTATAGTCTCTATTGGATTGCCCAAATTTATGAACCAACTATGGACAACTTATCTACTTACAAGGAGCCCATGACTTGTATCTTCTTTGCAACTTCTAATGCTCCCAAGTCATGTACAATGTAAGAGACATGGACTGAATGCTAAAATCAATGTCAATATACCAAAGGGATAGTTAACTCTAATTTTGTTACATCATGTCTTGCTTTTTGGGGCTCAATCTCAACACTTAAGCCTTTGTGTATTGTTCCTTGTACTCTTATTTGGGGGCTTTGCATACTTTATGGAACCTTTGTAGCAAAATGATACCCAGGAGGCTATCTTAGCTAAAGATTTTCCTTTCATCTAAGAGCAAATTCGATGATATGCAAGAAACAATTGTCGACAACTTGGTAGGAGTGAGGACTTTGCAAGAAACAATTTGATGATATGCAAGAAACAATTAGATAACTTTTCTACACTTGGTACCATCTCATCATAAAAAGATCCAATGATAGGTAGCCTAGCGATGTGATACAAGTCTCAAAGGGAGATAGAAACCTCTCCAATAGAAGTATGCAAAGTGTTAGTGGTAGAACACCAATGTTCCCAAAGGCACTAAAGACAGAAGCATGATGATCATAGCTAAATAAGGAAACAAAAATGGCTTCATAAAGGTTGCATCCCTTAATAAAGTTTCCATGTCGACCGAACACATCCTCTACCCATTCCCAATATCATTTGATAAAGAAAGATTCCTTAAGCACCTTGAAGGAGCCTCCCCATTCAACTTCTCTATCATGCATATAAGAGCTCACTAATCCAAATTCATCATGAGTTTCAGCAGTAGTTGAGTGAGAAGAATTCAATAATAGAACATCAGAAACAAGTTTCACTTTGTTGAATTTTGAATTACTAATATTTGTAAGCTTGCAAGATGCTACTCGGGACCAAGAAGAAATGTGTAATGGATTCTTTTTCATTGGAACTGAGAAAGTTTGAAGGTCAGTGAACGAATTTTGTATTGACAACATAGTTCCTTATTCAAAATCTTCACTATCATCATCAAGAATGGTCACTGACTTCTCTTTGAAACACTTGAAGAACACCATCCTACAAAAAAAAAAAAAAAAAACAACAAAAAAGGAATAGATATGGGTATAATTCTTAATTAAGAAGTTGAGCACCATTATACATCCAAGAAGACCAATTCGCATGAGTGGAGACCTTAACACTTAAGCCACATTAAGTACTAAAAGTACAACACAACACAACGTCAAGGCCATAACTCGTTTGCATAGGTGTTAAATATAATTTTGGTTTTAATTAAATATTAAAACTTGAATATCACTATGCATTCAAGTCAAACAAATTCACATGAGTGAGGACCTTAACACTTAAGCTACATTAAATGTCGAAAGCACAACACAACGTAGTGTCAATTCTATGACTTGTTTTCATAGGTGTTAAATATTATTATAGCTTTAATTAAATGCTAAAACTTGAATACCACTATGCATTCAAGTCAAGCTAATTCGCATGAGTGAGGACCTTAGCACTTAAGTTGTATTAAGTACCAAAAGTATAACAACATGCAATGTCAAAGCCATAACTTGTTTACATAGGTGTTAAATATAATTCTAGTTTTAATTAAATGTTAAAACTTGAATACCACTATGCATTCAAGTCAAGCCAATTTGCATGAGTGAGGACCTTGGCACTTAAGCCACATTAAGTGCCAAAAGTACAATACTGGACAACATCAAGGCCATGACTTGTTGGTATAGATGTCAAGTATAATTCTGGTTTTAATTAAATGTTAAAACTTGAATACCACTATGCATTCAACTCAAACAAATTCACATGGATGAAGACTTTAACATATAAGTGTCGAAAATACGACACCACTTTGCATCAGGGCTATTGTAGACCCTCTATTTTGTTCTCTTAGCACATGCACTATTAAGTGCCTTTTTTGTACTCCGCAGTAGTCCCTGGTGGCCCATTGACACTAAAAAAACTTCTTTTTTGAGAGCCAACTTAGGGATT